>NC_079197.1:126933124-127281874 GCF_029499605.1 Hyla sarda | reverse complement strand
AAAAATAAATGCATGTGTACCCCCAGCAATCTCTGTGTAACATCACTGTTGTGCGGAGACGATATAGGTCCGTTACTCACACACATTGGTTTTCGGCTGGCTTCAATTAACAACAGAAGCCCCAGAATATGGATTGGGTTATAACAAATGTTAAGTCTTCATGCATGCGCATTTGATTATTGTTTCCCATCGGTTTGCCCACTCCATAGGGTAAGTTATCTGTTTACATGAATTGGCCATTGAAATAAACTGGATCTGACAGGAATAAAGCTTGTTCAGAAGAAATCTGGTTTTAATGTTCTTCATTTTAGTAAAAAATGAAGCAATGAAAAGGGGGGAGGAGGGTCCGTTCATTCAGCAGAGCTAAGTAACTGGCACATTTTATAACAAAGGAAAAAAGTAGGAAAACAACATGATAATGCATGTTTCCAAACACATTATTTAAAACAGTATTCCACTAGTACAAATAAACACACAGTCATTGTTTATTACCAAGTGTCCACGGCAATGATGTCATTATACCATCATCTGGTGGTATACTATAACAATGAGCTAGAGGAAGAGGAATAAAAGGGGAAAGGCAGGTCAAAAGAAAACATATTCTATAAAACTGATACGTGATCATAGATCCTGCCATAACATAAAGTTTATTGCACTGGGCAGTTAGTAATAATGGGCAACTGGATACAATCTAACATGTCTTTAATTATGTAGTCTTAAAGGAGAACTCCATCCATGTGTGCCAAAGATATGTCAAAACATTATACTGTTTAAATGTACCACAAGTTCCAAAAAACAGCCATTTTGGTGGGATCGACCAATTGTTTAATGTGCATGGGGCCTCCAGACTTTACCCTGATGGCAGATGTAGGGAAAAAGGATTCTAATTGGAAGAAATATTGGGGTGGGTAGGAACAGCTGTAAGGCTAACATTTGGGTGACAGCTGCAGAGAGTGGATCCTGCATGTCACCCAGTCAGAGGCTATATGCCCAGCAGAGGTGAGTGGAATAAGTGTATTAGGGTGCCATCCATAGTGAGGCCACCTCCGCGTGGTGCATGGGGGACATGTTTTGACATAAATGGAGGGGGAGCGATGTGATGTCATGAACAGGGAAGCACCCAGCTTCAATGCTCAGAAAGCCCGGTGACGTGGGGGGTTCGGCTGCTGATCAAACATCTTATCCCCTATCCAAAAGATATGGGATAAGATGTCTAGGGGTGGAGTATCCCTTTAAGACCAGCCACACAGAGCATGTTTTGCTCTGGGGCACCTACCTATTTCTGCATAAGGATTCTTTTAGACATATGCCGTTGCAAGATGCGAGCACTGATCTAGTAGATCGCTGCTTGTTAAAAGGAACCTTTATGAGCCATACAGTAAAAACAAACACTGGATCATTTGTGCGTTCATTCGCTTACATCATTGTCAACATACATCCCTTGTTAACACAGGAAGATGCCGGCTGACTAAAAATTATTATCATTGATAAACAATCCCAGCGATCAGCCGATTAAACAGCATTTGCCTCTTTGTCAGCTGATCACTGGGTCTCTTAGATGGGCAATACATTGATTTGAAATGGCACTGTGTAATACCTATATTTGCCGGTAATGGCTTAGCAATGAAAGTGAATACTTACTGGCTTTCCCACAAATTATAATTGACATCCCAGGATCCCTGGGAGTATCAAGAGACCCTTCCAACACGTAAGGGTTTCAGCTTTACATGAACCACTTACCGTACATGTTTTCATTTATTTGATATATTGGACTTGCTTATATATTATATTAAATGAATTTCTAAACATTCTACATTTTAGTTTAGTTTATGTTTTCACAAAGTAGGGACAATGGTAAAAAGAAGACTGAAGTCTATGATGTTCCTCCATACATGCCGCTTATAGATTCAACTTCCCCTCTCTTTAGTTTCTACAGCTCTCTAGTATCAGAGCTGGGATATATTCAACATGCCCATAAACTAAAGCCACAAGGATTATACAATCTTATGGCCAACACAATCATGAAAATATTGCCGAGTATTGGTTTAAGACTCAAGCCAATCCAAAATGTTAGAACTGCTGACCTCATATATTTGCACTAATGGCAGGTACAGTGGCTTTCTTTTCATAAGGGCTTACACTCTATTTACAGAGAAAGTCTATGAAGCCGCAAAACTGGTAATGGTAGTAGACTATAAATCACGTCCTGTGACAGACAACATTAATATCCCTTGAATACACAGCTAGTGTTCTGGGCCTCCGACATAACCGGCCCATTTAATCGCTTGTTAATAGCTACAGGACCTCTCTGTGTATGGTTCTCAGCTGGCAGATTGTCCTGGTAATATAACCAGTTTTATTTCATGTTGTGTGATCAGAGGAATTAGGTTGGTGTAATTCAGACAAGAGTCATTTGTAATGTAGACCTTTTTCTTAGTAATTTGCCTTTGTGCCAAGCATGTGGTGACTGGCATTATGAAATAAAATAATTAAGCAAATCCCATGGATAACTCTTGTTGTGTCCTGTATTTATTAATATTTTGTAAAAATTTTAACATTTTTATAATTCAAGGCCACTCATTTGGGTAATCCTCATATTTCAATTTTTAATCCTCATAGTTTTCTTTTTTTTTTTAACCAAATTTGGCCACCAATTATCTGCACTGTAAATGCTTGCCTGTGGGAACAGAATGGTCAGCTGACCTCCCACTACTATAAAAAATAAAAAATCACAGAAATTAAGAAATTTGACCCTTATAACATTTAATTAAAAAAAAAATATTTTTTAGACAGGTCAAAAGTTTTGATCCCTAAATATAGAAGCTTCACTCCCCAGCTCGGCGCTCATTGCAGGAGATGGGCTCCATTATAGCCTATGGAGCCCATGATCTGCAAAAAGACAAACTGAGCACCAAGCCAGCGAGTGAAGCACGCTGCAATGCCCTTCACCCAGCTATTTCTATAGATTGGTAGGGGTATCAGCACTTTTTATTTTAAAGACAGTAATGCTTTATAGGGTTATTTTGTTCAGTTTTTTTTTTTTTTTTTTTGCTAATAATTTTGCACAGGGTGCTGTAAAATTAAATAGACTAAATTAAATAATTCAACTTTATTCACCTTCCCCATTCCCTTGCCGCTGCCATTCTCACTGAGTGTTAAGTTATGCGCTCTGGCCACACACGCTGGCCATGAGCGCATGGTCCCATTGCCTGCTGCTGCCAGTGGGGCTGGGATTCGCATTGCGGGACGCGCCCGCATGAAAATCACAGCCCGTCAATCACCTGGTGCTTCTCCTGCCCCCCGCCTCTGCCTCTCTGCTCTGGCACGCGTGTCCCCATCCCTTAGGATGTGCTTGCACTGGAGCTTTAAGATTTAAAGGGCCAGTGCGCCCATTAGTGAAGTAACGCCTGTGGCTCATTGATAAATTCCTCCACCTCCCACACTTCCCTGCCGGATCTTTGTTGTCCTAGAGCCTTAGAGAAAGCATTCTTGCGTATTGCCTTGCCGTGCATCATACCTTTGCTCCATGACCTGACCTTGCTCCTTTGCCGCCTGCCTACTGACCATTTGCTACGTTCCTGACTACGGTACTGTGCCGCCTGCCCAGACCTCCTGCTATCCAGACCATGAGTTGCCTAATCCCACCTGTGCCTCAAATCTCTTTAGCCACCTGTGTGGTCGAGCCGTGCCAGGGGTAGCAACCTGGGTGCCGCCTGCCGCAGCAAGTCCGATCAGTGTTGGAGGCCAATCAGTGTTGGAGGCCGGACACCACTGCGGCTGAGTGGGCAATTCTTCATGCCAACACCAGGAAGTGCTGTGCTCCATGAGAATGGCGGCATCAGGGGAGCTTTGAAGGAACCCCTTTTTTCTATTGTACAGGACCCTGAGCAGAATTAGTTAGAAAAAATACTTCCTTTAATCTGTGCCTGTCTGTAAATAAATTGTCTTCAGAAAAGCTTTGTCCACTATTGATTTCAATAAAATGGCTGGGATTATTTTTTTCTTTGAGTTAAAGAGTTGTATGAGACAGTACAGTCTGTATTTCTCAACCTTATTTACTTGACAATTATGGCTCATAGTGCACTTTGTATTGTATTGTTTGTATTGCCTTTTGCCCAGATAATATGACTTCCTACTACTTTAGACTAAGGTTGGCAAGTTCAAGCAGAACTGTAAAGTACTACAAATTTCCATTTCTATTTAGACAGATTTGTGAAATTTACCAGAAAACATAAATAATTAGATCTCTGTGACTATCTCCATCAGTCCTTGTTAACCTCATTACTATATAATAATGTGTACATAAGGAGTAAATGATAACCTGTCAGCTGCAGTTATGTTAAATATATATTAATCCCTTAAATTGCTAAATTGTAGTCCAATCAGGATAATCTTTGGGTTGCTAAATGTTTTTGGTCTCTGTGTTTCCTTAAAATAAACCAAAACCCCAGATTTCTATATTTAGTAGACAAGTTATATATAATGTTATTTTTTGGGGGTAGGTTGTAATTCAAGACTAGAGGAACACACAGTCAGGGACATTCAACAAGACTTGCTACTGCTTCAATGGTTAGTGGTTATGATGAAATTGTAGGGTAGGATATTGTGATTTCAGAAAACATTATGCTGCTGTATGCTTGTTCACTGCTACCTTGTAGCACCATATAGGTATTTACATAGTATGTTTTTAACTACCAAGAATTAACCACTAAAATGTGAACTTAATACAATGAAGAGACTTTATCAAACCTTGTATGCCAGTGGCGTACAAAAGTTATACAAAAAATCTCTTGTCACAAAATTTGGGAATTTTCTATTTTGTGTCCCTTACGCTGCAGTTTCAGAAAACAAGTAGGGCATAGTGGTAGGGGGCAGCAACTGGATATTTTTATTCTAAAATCCAGACAACCTAGATATTAGTTTCACCCCTTAAAGAGACTGCCCATTTTGGCCATGAGGACACAGTTAATTTTCATTTTTGTTTTTCCTCTTTGCTTTTTAAGAGCCATAACTGTTATTTTTTCATCCACAGCCTGATCAGTAATATCAGCGATTCACTTGTATAGCCTGCCAGAAGGCAAACTATGTAAATGGATCCCCGAAGAGCAGCATGGAGGATGTAAGCAGACCTCCTGCTGCCATCTTGACTGTTTGAACTCCCGAAATCACGCTATTGGTGGTCCAATGAGTCGGCATGTCCACAAGGATTGTGGCCTCCCAGAGGTAAACGGTAATGTTCCATGCACCTGGTGCAGCAAATGTCCTCTAAGCAGTGGATCAAACAATGTATGTATCATTAATCAGGGAACAGGAGTAGGGAATCCAATATTTGACAGGTGTCCCTGCTTATGTACCCTGGCCAAAAGGTAAGCAGCATTGATCTATGTGCCTCTTACCCAAATCTGAATCACCTGTCAAATCAGAATTAAATCAAAAGCTGATTCGCAGCAAAGGCTCCTGAAAAAAAAAAATTTGGGATTATTTTGCCAATATCAAGCAGTATGTGCAAGTTAAAGGTGTTATCCAGGAATAGAAAAACAGAGCTACTTTCTTTCAAAAACTGCTCCCCGTCTGTCTCCAGGATGGGTGTGGTTCTGCAGCTCAGTTCCATTGAAGTGAATGGAGACAAGCTATAAAAACCACACACAACCTGGAGACAGACGTGGAGCTGTTTTTGAAAGAGATTAGCTGCGTTTTTCTATTCCTGGATACCCTCTTTAAGTATAGTAGACCGGTTCCTTTAAGGTACAAAGACAAAGTCTAGCTCTGGTGGCTAACACATTAGTGGCAGAAAGAAACATTCATACTAATGTGCAGGCAGTGGCAAGGGTTGACCTCCAGAGGTATTTGTGCATCTGCAAAAAGTGCAGGTTTATTCAAGAGAATAGCTTCCCTTACAAATCTCATGAAAGCAAATAATTCATAAATTGCAATAGTGTTTCTTGGATAGAATTATGTCTGACAACTAATAGGAAATACAAGACAATATTTTGTGAATCAAGGACATATATTTGTAGATATTCATTGGGCTTTGGTTCACACAGAAGGAAAAGGAAAACTTTCTCTACAGTGTTACCGACTGAAGGTAGCTTCCTTTACAATCAATGTCCAAATGTCCAAGCCTATAAACATGACTGGGGATTATATGCCAAACTAGAATTTCCTCCTAAGGGGGGGGGGGGGGGGGGAGCTAACTATCCATAGACAGGTGCTTCAGGGTTTTTGCCCCTCATCAGTACAGAGTAGGGAACTGGATGGCTAGTGAGAGGCTTTCAATGTAGGACTGGGGAAGTAGTGTGTCTCTTTGAGGAGACAGCCAAGCTGGCGTATAATATCTTACAAGCCCTAAAATGTCTCATAGGAAAAGAATGTGCAAAGTAGCAAATTTCTAAAAGAAAAAGAACTTGCTCTAAAGTGCCACCTACTGGAGATAGCTTACCTTACAAACAATGTCCACATCTTAAAACATGACTGGGGATTATATGCCAAGCCACAGTCTCCTGCATAAAGAATGGTTATCGATCTGTAGACTGTAGCTGTTTTTAGGTTTTTGCCTGGAGAGGAGGGTGCTGGCTGGCTAGTGAGAAGCTGTTCCCTTTACAGCAAATACTATTATCAGTTTGTATCTCTTCCACTACCCAAAATGTGCTTTGTATCATTTCCCTTGTTTGAGTATAGACTCTGCTCAATAGTTTTTTTCCTTATTTATTTATTTATTTATTTTTTATAACCTCATGCTGTAAACCTCTGGGTCCTAACCATAAAGATAAAGTGAAGAGAAGCCTGAAACATAGTGTGTCCTTGCCATTGTCACACAAAACCCCTGAAGGCATCATATATCAGCAAAAAATGATTGGGGCTTTTTCAATAGGCTTTAAGCACCTGGTTATCTCTCCTGATTGCGTACAATGCTAGTAACTGTGAACTACTATCATATAATGAAATATTATATGATATTTGTATACACACTGCATGCAAATGTGATAAAGAGAATAGCCAGGAGAGATGCCATATATTTGAAACTTTCTTCTCTGTTGCCAAGGGTATATGTCAGGAACCGGACTGGTATGCGGGTAGGATATGGGTAGTGGATCCTCTGTGTCAGTGAGGCGATGACGTGGGCCGTACCAGGGGACCGGTTTCTAAGAAGTTACTGGTTTTCACCAGAGCCCGCCGCAAGGCGGGATGGACTTGCTGCGGTGGTAACTTCCAGCTCATATCCCCTGATAGCGACTCAACCTCACTGACAGCTGAGATAGGCGTGGTACACAAGGACAAGGCAAAGGCAAGGTCGGACGTAGCAAGAGGTCAAGGCAGGTGGCAAAAGTTCACACTCAGGGGCAACTGCAAAGGGTTTGGATACACAGGCTAGGGATACACACAAAACGCTTTCTCAGGGCACTAGGGCAACATGATCCAGCAAGGACAGGAAGGGGAAGTGGGTTTTTATATGTTTTGCACTGATTGGACCAGGCACCAATTAGTGGTGCACTGGCCCTTTAAATTTCATAGAGCCGGCACGCGCGCGCCCTAGAGAGCGGGGCCGCGCTGACCGGGATGGAAGTGAAGGGGGATGCGGCTGGTAAGTGACATGGGACGTGATCGCGTCCCGCAGATCGCGTCCCCTCCGGTGACAGAGGAGCAGCACTCTGGGTCAGTGGCGCCGACCGGAGCGCTGCAAGCAGAGGGACGCCGTGAGCGCTCCGGGGATGCAGTGGGGCCCGGAGCGCTTGGTGTTACAGTACCCCCCCAACCTTAGGTCTCCCCCCTCTTTTTGGGACCCAAGAATTTACGAATGAGTTCCTTGTCAAGGATATTGGCCTCGGGTTCCCAAGACCTCTCTTCAGGGCCACAATTCTCCCAATCAACAAGATTTTTTTTTTTTTTACCTCGGACGACCTTGGAGGCTAGGATCTCCTTGACAGTGAAGACATCAGAGGAGCCAGAGACAGGAGCAGGAACAGTGACCTTGGGAGAAAAGCGGTTAAGTATGAGAGGGCAAACAAGGTGAAAGCCAGCTCACCCCGCCCCAGACAGTAGAGCACGGATCCAGGTGCTGGACGGCACCAGCCGATATCAGGGAAATGAAGGAGATCAGATCCAGCTCAATGCAGGTAAAATCAGGTTTAATCCATAGGACAAGGAAGGAACAAGTAACGCGTTTCAAGCGCTGTAAGCGCTCTTAGTCATATGAGAGGTTTGAGAAGAGAAACATGGAAAGAGTTAGGAATACAAAGAGAAGAAGTAAGATGGAGCTTGTAGGAGACGGAATTGATTTGATTTTTGATTTTAAATGGCCCGAGGTACCGAGGACCAAGCTTGTAGCTAGGGACACGGAAACGGATGTATTTGGCAGAGAGCCACACTTTGTCACCGGGGGCAAAGACAGGAGGAATTCTTCTCATTTTATCAGCATGTCTCTTCATGCGAGATGAGGCCAGTAGGAGCGACTTTTGAGTTTCCTTCCAGATAGAGGAGAAGTCTTGTGTCAATTCATCTACGGCAGGGACTCCAGATGAAGTGGGAATGGGGAGGGGGGGAAGCGGATGACGGCCGTACACCACAAAAAATGGAGATTTGGAGGAAGATTCTGAATTTTTTAAGTTGTACGAGAATTCAGCCCAGGGCAGAAGGTCAACCCAATCATCTTGACGGGAGGAAACAAAATGTCGCAGGTAGTCACCAAGAATCTGGTTCACTCTTTCCACAGAAAAATTTTATTTGATTTTTTTATTGACTGCAAAGTGCCCTCCAAACTTTTGAGACAAATTGAATGCATCTATCAGAGACAATATGCGTGGGAAGCCCGTGGAGACGAAAAATTTGGAGAAAAAATTGTTTTGCCAATTGAGGCGCAGAAGGAAGGCCTGGAAGCGGGACAAAATGAGCCATTTTGGAAAAGCGATCAACGACCACCCAAATGACAGTGTTGCCATGAGATGAAGGAAGGTCAGTGATGAAGTCCGTAGCTATATGGGAGCATGGTTGTTCAGGCACAGGCAGAGGAAGGAGAAGACCAGCCGGCTTCTGGCGTGGAGTCTTGTCACGTGCACACACTGTACAGGTCCGTACGAAATCCGTCACATCTTTCTCCAGGGAGGACCACCAATAGTGTCTGGCAATTAACTGTATGGACTTTTTGATTCCAGCATGACCAGCCAGGTGGGAGGAATGACCCCATTTGAGAGTTTGGAGGCAAAGACGTGGAGGAACATAAGTTTTTCCCGGAGGAATTGGCACCAGAGAAGCAGGAGCAGAGATCATCAGACACTCTGGAGGTATGATGTGCTGAGGAAGAGCTTCGGATTCTGAGGCATCGGTGGAACGTGATAGAGCATCTGCCCTGACATTCTTGTCCGCAGAGCGAAAATGAATCTGAAAATTGAAACGGGCAAAAAACAACGACCATCTAACCTGGCGAGGATTTAAACGCTGGGCGGACTGAAGATAAGACAAATTTTTGTGGTTCCGTGTAGATGGTGATGGGATGAAGGGACCCTTCCAGAAGATGTCTCCACTCTTCAAGTGCCAACTTAATGGCCAATAATTCACGGTCACCTATAGAATAGTTTTTTTCAGGAGGAGAAAAAGTTTTGGAGAAAAATCCGCAAGTGACGTTTTTTCCCTTAGCGGTTTTTTGAAGAAGGACAGCTCCGGCTCCAAAGGAGGAGGCTTCAATCTCAAGAAAGAAAGGCTTCAGAGGATCCAGCCTGGACAAAACTGGTGCACAGGCGAAGGCGGCTTTGAGGTGGTTAAAGGCTTCCTCCGCCTGCGGTGGCCAGGATTTCGGATTAGCATTTTTCTTGGTCAATGCTACAATAGGAGCAACGATGGTGGAGAAGTGGGGAATGAATTGTCGGTAATAATTAGCAAATCCGAGAAATTGTTGGATAGCTCGCAGACCAGTGGGGCGTGGCCAATCTATTACCGCCGATAGCTTGTCAGGGTCCATTTGAAGGCCTTGACCGGACACTATGTATCCCAGGAAGGGTAGACTGCTGCGCTCAAAGAGACATTTTTCAATTTTGGCATAAAGTTGGTTTTTGCGTAGGCGCTGAAGCACTTGACGGACATGGAGGCGGTGTTCGTCTAGGTTTGGGGAAAAAATTAGGATGTCATCAAGATAGACTACCACACAGGAATACAACATGTCCCGAAAAATCTCATTGACAAAGTCCTGAAAGACTGCAGGGGCGTTGCAAAGCCCGAAGGGCATGACAAGGTACTCAAAGTGTCCATCTCTAGTATTGAAGGTGGTTTTCCATTCATCACCTTCTCGAATACGGATGAGATTATAGGCACCCCTGAGATCGAGCTTGGTAAAAAATTTTGCTCCCCGCAGGCGATCAAATAGTTCTGAGATGCGAGGCAGAGGATAACGGTTCTTTACAGTGATTTTGTTAAGACCGCGGTAATCAATGCAAGGCCGTAGGGATCCATCTTTTTTGGCAACGAAAAAGAAGCCTTTCGGATAAAACCCTTTTTAAGGTTTTCTTGTAAATATTCAGACATGGCCTGCGTTTCAGGAGCGGATAGTGGGAAAATCCTGCCACGGGGTGGAGTAGTGCCAGGAAGCAAATCAATAGGACAGTCAAAGGCTCTGTGTGGCGGTAAGACTTCTGCTTGCTTTTTAGAGAGAACATCAGAGTAGTACTGATAGGCTTTAGGAAGGCCTGGCAATGGTGTGGCGAAGGCGACTTGACAGGTAGGAAAAGACTTGAGATATCGTTTGTGGCAGGAAGATACCCAACTTTTAATGTCCCCAGTGGCCCAGTTGAGGGATGGTGCATGACGCTGGAGCAAGGGCAGACCAAGAAGAATTTCAGAGGTACAGTTGGGTAATACAAAAAATTCTATATTCTCATGATGGAGAACTCCAACGCTCATGAGCAGAGGTTCTGTGCGATAACACACGGTGCAGACCAGACTTTCTCCATTCACAGATTAAATGAAGAGAGGTTTGACGAGACGGGTAACAGGGATATTGAATTTATTGATGAGAGAGGCTTCAATGAAATTTCCTGCTGAACCTGAGTCCAGAAAAGCCACAGCGGAGAAGGAAGTATTAGTACTCGCAGGTAGAAATCTGCACAGGTATAGTCAGACGTGGAGAGGATGAATTCACACCTAGTAACGCCTCTCCCACGTTAACTAGGTGCGCGCGTTTCCCTGATGCGGAGGACGAATAGGGCAGTCAGTCCTTTAGGAAATGTTCGGTACTAGCACAGTACAGGCACAAATTTTAATTTCTGCGGCGAGTCCTCTTTTCTTGGGTAAGGCGAGACCGATCCACTTGCATAGCCTCCTCGGCGGGAGGCACAGAAGTAGGTTGCAGTGGACTCTGGAAGAGAGGTGCCAAGCGAAGAAACCGCCTGGTGCGAACAAGATCCTTTTCTTGGTGGAGCTCCTGGCGTCTTTCAGAGAAACGCATATCAATGCGGGTGGCCAACTGGATAAGTTCAGACAGGGTAGCAGGAATTTCTCGTGTGGCCAGAACATCTTTGATGTGGCTGGATAAACCTTTCTTGAAGGTCGCGCAGAGGGCCTCATTGTTCCAGGCGAGTTCAGAGGCGAGGGTACGGAACTGTATGGCATATTCGCCCACTGAAGAGTTCCCTTGGACGAGATTCAGAAGAGCCGTCTCGGCTGAGGAAGCCCGGGCTGGCTCCTCAAAGACACTGCATACTTCGGAGAAGAAGGACTGGATAGTAGCAGTGGCAGGATCGTTGTGGTCCCAAAGCGGTGTGGCCCAGGACAAGGCCTTTCCAGACAACAAACTGACCTCGAAAGCCATCTTAGACCGTTCTGTGGGGAACTGGTCTGACATCATCTCGAGGTGCAGGGAACATTGAGACAGGAACCCACGGCACATCTTAGAGTCCCCATCAAATTTCTCAGGAAGCGACAGGCGGGCTCAAGAGGTAGAAGCGGCAGTTCGCAGTGGAGGGGAAGCTGGAGCTCGCGGAGGAGATGATTGACGCTGTGGAGGCAGAAGCTGCTGGAACATGGCGGTCAACTGCAACAGCTGTTGTCCTTGTTGAGCGATCTGTTGAGACTGCTGGGCAACCACGGTGGTGAGGTCAGCGAAACTTGGCAGCGGCACCTCAGCGGGATCCACGTCCGGATCTACTGTCAGGAACCGGACTGGTATACGGGTAGGATATGGGTAGTGGATCCTCTGTGTCAGTGAGGCGATGACGTGGGCTGTACCAGGGGACCGGTTCTAAGAAGTTACTGGTTTTCACCAGAGCCCGCCGCAAGGTGGGATGGACTTGCTGCGGCGGTAACTCCCAGGTCGTATCCCCTGATAGCGACTCGACCTCACTGACAGCTGAGATAGGTGTGGTACACAAGGACAAGGTGAAGGCAAGGTGGGACGTAGCAAGAGGTCAAGGCAGGCGGCAAAGGTTCGTAGTCAGGGGCAACGGCAAAGGGTCTAGATACACAGGCTAGGAATACACACAAAATGCTTTCTCAGGGCACTAGGGCAACAAGATCTGGCAAGGACAGGAAGGGGAAGTGGGTTTTTATAAGTTTTGCACTGATTGGACCAGGCACCAATTAGTGGTGCACTTGCCCTTTAAATTTCATAGAGCCGTAGAGAGCGGGGCCGCGCGGGCCGGGATGGAAGTGAAGGGGGATGCGGCTGGTAAGTGACATGGGACGCGATCCGTGAGCGGGCACGTCCCGTGGATCGCGTCCCCTCCGGTGACAGAGGAGCAGCGCTCGCGGTCAGCGCCGCCGACCGGAGCACTGCAAGCAGAGGGACGCCGCGAGTGCTCCGGGGATGCAGCGGGACCGGGAGCGCTCAGCGTTACAGTATATAAAGCAAATGATGACTTTAAAGCATTGCAATAAAAGTGAAGTTTTAATTGGTGCAGTGGAAAAGTGATATTATTTCCCCTAGGCCAATAGGAATTAAAGCATACCATTTATCCTACCACCCTCTAAGGGTCTCATTTGTAGTTTTTTACCATTACCAATGGGTCCCATAGACGAATGTATTGCTGCTAAATAGGGCATATAAAGCAGAAAGCAGCCATTATATGCACAAATTGTTTTATTTAACAAAAGTTTGCTGGAAAACAGACAGTACATTCCTTTACTAAGAAATCACGCCTAGTCACATTGTTATTGAAAGCAGTAATTGAGAGCATATGTTACCATTCATAGGGATAACATGAGACAGTTTATTAAAGATTTGGAGTCCCGCAACATCAATGTTTACTCATTGTGCAAGACAAAAGCAGAGGTTAATATTGTGCTATAAACTTTTATAAGGCATAAAATGCTTCTACATGACAAACACAATAAAGGATTCAATTACCGTGACACTTGGGAACCAAGTCATTGCAAAGAACGTAAATGTTCTGCCAACGCGGACTACAGATTCCTTAATTTAAAGAATTTTTTTTTTTAAGTCAAGACCTAATTCACGCAGAGGAGTTTTTCTCATTTGTCTTCTTTAAGCCAACACTAGTATTGGATCCAAAAAGCTTCTTTTCAATACTTGGAATTTTTTTAATTGTCATTGTTCATTGTTGCTGTAAGTTAAGGGTGGAAACTAACAATACAATATCTATTTACAATATCTCTATCCCTATTTATATTAGCTGGAGTCCCCCACAATCTCCCCCAGTACACGGCATTTGTTTAGAACGCAGGGTTCCTGCAGCAGTGGTTGTGACGTCATGGCCACTACCCTTCATGACGTCACGTCATGCCCCTTCCATTCATGTCTATAGGAGGGGGCGTGTCAGATGACACCCCCCTCCCATAGACATGAATGGAGGGGGCATGGTGTGATATCATGTGGGAGTGTGGCTTTGACGTCACGACTACTGCTTGCAGGGACCCGGGTTTCTGAACAAAATGTTCAGCAGAACGCTGGAGCACCGGAGTACCCCTTTAAAGAGTATTCCCATTTCAGACAATGATGGCTGAGATGAGAATACTTGGCGGTGGTCAAAGGTGGTAAAAGGAGGTAGCCTGGATTATGCAAACAGTCAAGCGGGCATTTATATGCTGTTACCGCTACTCCTTTAAAGGGGCCTAACTACTCTATTATCTGTATATAGTAAATTTTATTGGTGTGGTATTGGTATTGGTCTTGGTGTGGTGGGATTATTTGTCTCTTGTGTAGGGGTATTATTTGTAATGTATGTCTTGGTTTTTTGGGATATATATATATATATATATATATATATATATACATAGACTTTCTGCATGGGATATTATCATGCTGGAGAACTGTTGCTACAAAGCTGGAGGCATACATTTTGCTCTGTTACTGAAGGGGTCTAGGCCAAACCATGAAAAACTGTTCCAAATCATTACAGTTATTCTTTGGAAGATTATATTTGGATTATACATACAGGTAGGAATTTTTGTAACACCTGGGAAACCCAAATGTGCCCATCACATTGTCAAACAGAAAGTAACTAATCTCTTCAAAGAATGCACTTGCATGCATGCACATGGTGATGTTCAGTATACCAGGGCCATATTTAAAGCTCCTGCTCCCCTAGACAAGACCCATTTGGTCAATAGTGGTTATGTTTGAATATAGTTACACCTGTTTTCTGCAGATAGAAAACTAAAGACAAAACACTAATGACATTTGGTATGGAATGTGAGTAAAGTTTCTCCGCCACTATTGCTGACACAAAAAATAATAATTTTTTGACAGGAAAAGAGAGTCATAGATTTACTAAACATTTTCATTGACTATCCTTGGGTTCATTAGCATAAACTGTATTGGCAAATAGAGTGGACATATCATGCTGTGCCCCAATCTGTATCTATGGTACACCAAATAATACCACAATATAAGGGGAAAACTATACCTTCAAATATTACTGCCATATAGGGAGTAAAAAAACCAAACTGTTTATCTTAAGCAAATATTACCACCAACTATGGATTGCTACCCCGGCACCATAACTAAATATTTCAACAGTAGGGTTGCCACCTAGCTGTTAAACCAGTGGCCCTGCTGATATCAGTACCTGAAGACTGGTGCCAGTATCTAGTTTGTACTGGCAATATGATATTTTTTTTTTTTTATTATTATTTTTAGTGTTTTGACTTTTGGAGAAATGTGGCAGGACAAGAGAAGAAGGACTTAGACTCTTCTTTCACTTGTGGCAGATGCAGGACTCATTCCCCACTTCCATAGGTGGATGTAGGAAAATAAGTCAGCAAACCTTGTGAATTGTGGTGGGGACTGTCTTTGTTATGTTACTTATCATATTTCCCGAGAGTAGAGACTAGAACTGGAACCCTATCAGTCATATATTGGCCAGCAGTATCAAATCCCAAGAAAACTCCTTTCATGTCACCAAGCTCTTTAGAAAAACCATTTCTACTAGTATTGCATGTCTATTTTTCGATTCCAGTAAAAGTATAGATGCATGCTAAAAATGTACTTTTGTAGGACTTGAAATAATTCAAGAAGCAGACTTCACATAGCTCATGATAATACTATGGTGACTTGTGGCTATACGAGATATGTGAAGAGTACAAGCACATATGGGTACATCTGGAAAATGATAGCTGGAGACCAAAGCAATGAATTTACCAGACATCACAATTTGTGTCTTCCTCTCCAGTCCTTGCAGCATCTGCTTTACTGAAAGTAGAAAGAGGTGAAAACAAGACATGTTTCTCAGTATTCCTCACAGCAATTACCGCATTCTTTGCGGGACTCATAACTTTCAGCCGGCCAGTCGTTCAGTATTAGTATAAGATTATTCATCCTTAAAAAGGGAGGCCCAGGTATGTGTATACCAAATCACTCAGTGGACCGTATTGTTATCTCCTCTGCACACAAAACCGTCTTTGTAAGTCTTTCTGCTAGAGCACAATGGGACTAGGTTACTGCGGTTGCTTATCTTGTCAATCCATTAGCACATACCACCTGGTCTGACTCGGTTCGAAATGTCCATATATTGTTAAGAAATTGTCTCTTTCTCTAGACTTTACCTCCCAAAAAGAAAGTTGTGGAAGTAAAATATTTACTTTCATTGAAGGAATAGGAAAAGTAACGTGTTGACAGGGTTCAGGAGGGACTGCGGGGGGAAGAAAGGTTTCCAAAATGTCTTCCAATTATTCAAACAATTGTGACCCAGCATCTTTAGAAAATGTTAACAAGATGTTCCTGCATGCCTTTATATTGTGTAAACAATGCATTCTGAAAGTCTTTACGTCTTTTCACTTTTTCTCACATTTTGTTATGTTGCAGCCTTGTGCTAAACAAAAAATAAATAAAAAATTGTCCTAAACACAATGAGAAGCTTTGTGGGTTACTTATGGAATTTTGTTAGTCTTCGGCCACTGACCAAACCTTGAGATGTTGCTTTCAGTTTTAGCTAATAGAGTGGAACAGCGACTCAAGTGGCTATAAGGTATAGATACCTTGGAACTCAAGTGGAGAATTGTTTGTGAAAGTGAAAAACCTCTTCCTTATCTTTTCTGCATACTTTCTGGGGAAGTACAATTGTAAAGACAAACCTAGGTCCTCTAGGTTCTTATGTAACTGGAAGAGTAGTAAAGTACCATTTACTCAAAGTACTCTAGGACTATGACCGTACACTACCTTTTAAAGGGGTACTCTGCCCCTAGACATCTTATACCCTATCCAAAGGACAGGGGATAAGATGTCTGATCGCAGGGGGTTCCACCGGCATTCATTTAGAGCATCGGGTGTAGCACTGGAGGCTCGTGACATCAAGGCCACACCCGCTCGTAACATCACGGCCATGCCCCTTCAATGCAAGTCTATGGAAGGGGACATGAAGTGTCCTTGACGTCACAAGCAGGGCGTGACCGTGATGTCACGAGCCTCCGCCACGCATCGCCAGTCATCCGGAACGAAGCAAAGTTCGCTCTATACACTTGATGTCTGGGGTGCTGCAGCCGAGATCGCGGGGGTTCCCAGTGGCGGGACCCCCCCCCATGATCAGACATCTTATGCCCTATCCTTTGGATAGGGGATAAGATGTCTAGGGGCGGAGTACCCCTTTAAAAGCAAAGCAAGAAGACATTATAATACCCCAGTAGACATCGTACATACCCCCCTTGGTAGATATACCACAGGTTGAGAACCTAGGTTCTAGAAAGACCAAGTATTAGACACAAATACCCTAGAAGTAAAGGTTTAAAGAAAAAAAAAAATTTTCTTGTACATAGCAAACACCCATCTTTGGTACATACTTTATGAAGTGGAGCAGTCAAGAAAAACACAAACTTAAACCCTTCAGAGTCTACGCTTATCTGAGACGGCAGGAGATTGTTCTAAAAAAGCAAGCTTAAAATCAGATCTGATATAAAATGTATTATCCCAACAATTGGTAATTCTCAGCTACTGTGGTAAAGAATTTCATTTCATAGCCCATGGTGTAGAAGACCATCAAAGCCTTTTAAGAAGCAAGAGAGTAGGATAATAAATAATGTAATGCCAAGCCCATCTATAGAATAAAAGTGATTCCAAAAAGTACACGGCTTTCTCTGTTATTTGAGTCTGTGGTTCAGTAGTCACTAAGCAAAGAAAATTCAATAACGGAGAAATTCTCTGAAGTCAGCACAAAATTAAAGCCCTGTGCTGGGCGGGTAACAGATCTCCGAGACGCACCTATTACATCAGGGCACAAATACGCCTGATGTAATCTCTTATGTACTTTTCTATCAGCCTTTGCATAGCAGCACTTAGAGTATTGCTTACTTATTCTATTACTATACGATTCCATATTTTGAAACATAGTCAGAAGAAAATATCTATTGTTGGCTCTCCAGCAATGTGTCATGGGATTTTTCTATTGCTATGGAAAAGGTTTCTGATCTATATGAAGACAACAATTGCCAAGCAACACATAACATGAGAATAATCCTCAGGACAAAGATCTGTTGGCCTGAATGCAAAAAGAAGAAAGTAATCTTTGGCTGAAATCTCAGTCACTTGGGACATTTTTCGAGTTCTGTAGCTTTGCCGTGACTTGCGTCAATGATGTGATCAAGTCTTAGTTTTTCATACAAGACAGGCAGTCAAAATCAACACCAAAGTAACCTTGTGAAAGTAGCTCCATAGCTACAATTGCAGAGGTGCAACAAGTGCACAGTAAGGCCTTATTCACACACTGCAGATTTGGTCAGTATTCTGCATCAGTATTTTGATGCCAAAATCAAGACTAGATGCAAAGGGAAGAAAAAAGAAAACTTTCTATAACTTTTCAGGGGTGGGATCTACCCCTGGTTTTAGCTTCATAATACTGATGCAATATACTGACTCTACTGGTACCTACCACGTTAACTTAGTGCCACACACCTCCAAGGCTACTTTAAAGGGGTACTGCGCCCCTAGACATCTTGTACCCTATGAAAAGGATAGGGGATAAGATGTCTGACCATGCGGATCCCGCCACTGGGATCCCCCGCAATTTCCTACACGCCACCCCAGCATTCTGAACTTTCCGTTCCAATCACTGGGTTCGGCGCCGTGGTCATGACGCCACTCCCCTTTCATTCATGTCTATGGAAGGGGCTTGACAGCATGGCATTACATCATGAAAGGGACATCACAACCACTGCTGCTGGAACCCAGCATTCTAAACAAATGTTTAGAATACCGGGTGCCACATGGAGATCACGGAGGGTCCCAGCAGTGGAACTCCTGCGATCAGACATCTTATCCCCTATCCTTTGGATAGGGAACAAGGTGTCTAAGAGCTGAGTACCCCTTTAACTAACATGATTCCTCAAGTGCTGGTTTACTTGGTATGTTAGGGTGATATTAAATGAACCCTTACATTGATTCCATTGGGATTCCAGTTGAATTCCTTTTTCCATGTCTGACAAATGCCGGTGTGACCAAAGGGGTAATGTTTCTCCTTGTCAACAGGCAATCTCTCCTTCTGAAGAGATTTCCGGTTTGTCATAAATCCCCAGTCATGTTATAAGGCTACTTATCAGAGTGGAACATTGACTTGAAAGGGAAGCTCCCTCCAAAAGATGGCATCAGATATTTATATTATTTTTCCCAGAATCTCCAATAAAGCATGACTTGCCTATAAGTCTCTACATGTCTTTATTATGCTCTCCTCAAGGAGAAACATTACCTCTTTGGTCCCACAACAATGGTCCCGAAACAGTTACGCTGAAACAGTTGTGTACAGATAAGTAGTCTTTCATTCTGGAGAGATTTCTGGCTAGTCATAAATGCCCAGTCATGTTCTAAGGCTCCTTATGGGAGTGAAACACTGACTTAAAGGGAAAGCTGCATCCAAAAGGTGGCATCAGAGAGCTGCTTTGCGTGTCTCTTAGGATCTGGTGTAGACACAAAATTGTGTATTGGTTTTATTAGTAAAGTTTACTTTAACTAATAAAATAACATTATGGTACAGTTTAATGAAACATTGGCTTAACAAAGATATACATACACATTCAATGTCAGACACATAATATATAAAGGCATATTAATTATTTCTTTATGTTGGAGTATCTGCCTTGGATACACAGTCATGCATTACAGATGTTGGAAATAATAAAAATTTCATCATAAAATATCCCTGTATGCTTTGTTATTTCACTAGGGTAACATAATAATGAATTTCTTAGCGCTGACTGCTTACAAGCATATGTTTATAGTCGCTTACAAACTTTTAGGCTTGACACTTTACAAGTTTGCTTAAATCATGACTTTAATAGGTCCCATGTCACCAGAAGACAGACACAAGGGTTAGTCTCAAAACACTGGAAGATAAATCAAAAGTTTTTAAGAAAATGACTATTGCTCCCAAGTTAAAAAGACAGACACATATGTCAAGCCTTTTTTGTTTAAGAAAGAAACAAGAACAAGGTTATAGGGTCAAAAACTTAAAAAAGCATGTGTTGCAACAGTTTTAGATGGTAATGTAACTCTGTAGTTCAACAGTTGGACTCGAACCACAGAGTGGTGCCAAGTTCTCATGAGATCTGGTGCCGAGTGCCAAACCCAAGATCACCACATTGAAAGTCACAAAATACACACAGGAGCCTTTACCAGATTATGGGATATAGACGCATCAGAAAGCACTATTTACATTATTATAGAGGATGATCAGATTTTGCATTTATGTAAATTTGAAATGATAAAGAAAATTTGGGATGAGCTACAGAAAGTGAATGAAAGAACAGACACCCACTTATCTCTAGACATAGCTGGGGGAAGCATGCAGCTGTGCTCTTCTATCCCTGGTCCTCACGATCTATGTCTAGTTGCACAAAATGAGCTTCATAGAGTTTAAATACAGCTCGCCTCTTGTAGCGACATTGCAGAGAGTTGAGGAGTGAAGTGTCAAGCCACAAACTTGGCCCAGCTATACCTAGAGACCAAAACAATCGATATGTCTCTGCTTTATATTAAAAATTGCTTTATAATGACAGGGACACTTTACATATAAAAAACATCGCCAGTCTAAGCTTAACAAATACTCCTGAGATCCAGGGCTGAGCACCAAACCCATGATCACCCCATATAAAGTCCTTAGGGCAAGTCATTAAAGTCAACCATAAGTACAAAAATAATCTAAAAGTATAAATTCCAATGGCCATTATTGTTGTTATTGCAACAACTACATCACTCTGTACATGAAAGTCCCAGGATCCCTTGTTTGTAAGTGTAAGGTCTCTTTTTCCCTCCTACACATCAATCACCCCACCCATTGCAGCACAGCTGAGCTTCTTTCCATGTGTGCTGTGATTGAAATTACAATTCCCTGCAGCCCTGTGGAGAATCATTTCCCTCCCAACCAGCCCAGCGGTCACTCCACCCATTGAAGCAGACAGGCTTCCTTTCAACACCTTACTGGTGATATAATCTCTTAGGCTGCACTGCAACCTGGGAAAAGCCTGAGGCAACAATCATTTTGTATGCTGCTAAAAATGAACAGCTGGGAAAAGATCACATAAGAATTGCAAGACCAGCCATCAAACACAGGTACAGAAACTATATTATGAACTACACTAACTTTACAGCCCCTGTAACACAAAAAAATCACAGAATACCCCTTTAACGCTCATGTAGTAGGAAAGCTAATGGTGCCATATAGGATTTAAAACATTTAAAAAAAAAATAACAAATGACATAACACAATAGATAGAATAACTCTTTCTTCAAGGTTTCGGCATTGAGGTCAACAATAATTGTCTACAGATTTACCAGTGCTATTTATCTACATTTTAATAGTTATAGAATGCATCAAAAAATTCCATATACGGTATGGAAATCTTTTAATGCATGCTGTTG
Organism: Hyla sarda; assembly: GCF_029499605.1. Taxonomy (NCBI): domain Eukaryota; kingdom Metazoa; phylum Chordata; class Amphibia; order Anura; family Hylidae; genus Hyla; species Hyla sarda. Next base: position 127,260,594 of record NC_079197.1, on the reverse strand, counting down.
GGTGTTAAACTGTCAAGAATGATCCTTGGGACATAATACATAGTCATATATTTAAAGGGGTACTCTGGTGGAAAACATTTGTTTTTAAATCAACTGGTGCCAGAAAGTTAAACAGATTTGTAAATGACTTCCATTAAAAAATTGTTACCCTTCCAGTACTTTTTAGCAGCTGTATGCTACAGAGGAAATTCTTCTCTTTTTTAATTTCCTTTTTGTCTTGTCCACAGTGCTCTCTGCTGACACCTGATGCCCGTATCAGGGACTGTTCAGAGCAGGAGAAAATGTTCATTGCAAACCTATGCTGCTCTGGACAGTTCCTGGCACGGACAGAAGTGTCAGGAGAGAGCACTGTGGACAAGACAAACAAGAAATTAAAAAATAAAAGAATTTCCTCTGTAGCATACAGCTGCTAAAAAGTACTGGAAGGGTAAAGATGTTTAATAGAAGTCATTTACAAATTTGTTTAACTTTTCGGCACCACAAAAAAAAAAAAAAATGTTTTACACCAGAATACCCCTTTAACACTGTAACACTTGTTACAGTGTTGGTTTTGTAAAGGGAAAGTTCCTTATATTTCTTCTTGCTACAGAATTTTTGGTGGTGGTGGTGGTGGGGGGGGGGGGGGAGATAGAATTCCATGTTTGTCCAAAAATGGATCAAAATTCCACCCGGTACAGATACAGACATTCTATAGATAAAGATCTAAGGTTTCTGGACAAGGGGCCAAAAACTGTGCCCACTAGGCTGTCCCATTGAATAAGTGCACTAACAACTTAACACTAATGTCACAATACTGCATGCTCCGGAGCTAAAACTCCAGGTTTCTCCTGCTTGTTCAGTGTCTGCCGAGAGTTTGGTAGAATTTCGCACTGTAAAATCTAAGTTTCCTACTGCACTGTAGGAGTTCAGCTAAGTTCTAAAAGATTTATCTGATGATTATTTCTAATGATGAACAGCAAGAACTATGAGCGCAGCTTTGGATATAATAAAGGCTATTACTCAGAAACAGTATACATTATGCACTGCACTTTAAGTTACTCAACTTTATATATAAACTGTAATACCATGATCAAAGGAGGACATTTTCTATTACAATATTTAATGGTCAATTATATGTCAGAGGAACACGCTGTCGGTGGTACAAGCTGTCTGAATCCACTGACAGGATATTTGCAGCATCTATGTTCACAGATTGCTATTAATTGAAATGTAGTACAGCACTTAAAACAGAGTGTTTTGTGATAGTGGTAAGAAATAGGTTAGTGCATTACATGGCACACATATAAAAGCCTACTTGAAAAAAAGACCTTTGTGATTCACCAGGGAGTTATATCCAATACATACACTAGGGCAAACACTGTGTATTCAAAGTGGACCTGTAGCTAGATGATTATTGGCAAACCTTTTTTATTCCCATAGACTTTTCTGCTAATATGCAAATGAGGCTCAAGTGCCCAGGGGGCGTTTCCAGACATGTAAAAAGCCCAAGTAAGTCCAGTCCATCACTTCTTTATCCAGTGCCTGTCAGGCAGATGGGATAGATGAATGTAAGCGGGGATAAAGAAGAGATGGGTTCGACTTACCTGGGCTCTTGCCATGCTAAGGAACACCCCCTGGACACTTGGGCCTCATTTGCATATTAACAAAAAAGGTTTGAAACAACAGTGGCGATAAAAAAAAGATATTCCCGGAATTCTGATGACTAGCCCTATCTTATGTCATTTATCCCCCTGTTCTTCTGCTAACAGTCCTGCTTAAGTCCTGAATGATACACATTTCATTGGTCAAACAGGGAACAAACAAGAATTTAACCAGTACATACTTTTCTCCTAGTTATGTGGCCACAGAAAATAACTTACCTGGTATAAAGCGCAGCTGATTCCTTATTCTTAAACTACTTTTTCCCGATCCGTCCTCACACTCATCCTCATCATCACAGTCACCGCTTTGCGATTCTTCCTCGTCTGTGATTTTCCCCATGTTTTTCCGTCGTTGTGTTGACATTCCTTTTAACAGCTAAAGACAAATGACACTTTGAGAAAATTGGTCCACCATAATAATGCAAAATATACTATGCACTGGATCATGTGTGTGGTAAAGAAGGAAGACAACATGAGATTTATAAGAACTACATATCCAAGCCAATCCTGATAAATCATTATTATTACATTTGTAATAAAATATGAAGCCCAATCTACTCTATAGTACAAGATATACTGTAGGAAACCCCCCAGCAAGGAGTTTAAGAGAATCATAGATTAGTAGGAAGTGATCAAGTCCGTACATAGGATTGTTATGTTGTAGCTGATTTGTGTCTCAATGTTTGAAGTACAGAATCATGGAAGGACTCCCCCAAGGTCAGAGAGCAGCTGTCTCCAGGATTAGATCTGGACTCTTCAGGACAAGTGCCATGACTTTGAAATGTAAGTGGCTTCAGTCATCAAACCACCATACAAAAGGGAATACACATCGCAATCTAACAGTGGCCAACTCTGTAGTGGGTTGAAGCTAGAACAGCATAAACAAGAGATAGAGTGGTCGGAAATAGCTACTGTACTTTGCAGGACCCTTGAACATCAAGGGCTGGACTTAATTCAGTCCAAAAGTTGAGATGGAGGAGGTGCCAGTGGTGTAGATGACATAGATTCCACTTTTGACTGATGCAAACAGTGACCATGAGATCAAACGATGGTTATATGAAAGGACGGTCACAGTGCCGGTATCTGAAGTATGACCCCTCTTTAGAAGCATAAGAAGAAGAAGAGCACATGACATGTGAAGAAAACAAACAAAAATGATAAACATAGGTATTCTTTTCTATCTGTATGGCATAAGGTCAGTGAGAGTATGTCTTCTCTCATACAGATATACTACAGGAGAGTTACAATGTGTGAAGAAATATTGTAAGAGCAATGCAGCACATGAATAAAGGTGTATAGTTGAAAACTCACCGTCACCATAGACATGAGATATTTATCACAAGACCATTGGCAGATGCAGTATTTTTAGCAGCAGAATCTGTTGGTAATCTTAAGGTATCCATACATATTTGATGAAAGTTGGCTGTGCCTGTAATTAGTGTCCAGACTGCTCGACTATCTAAGATGTTTGTGGTGTCCCAAAACAGATGACCAGGGAAGATCAGATATTCTGGGGTTTTACTTTCCCAATTCCTTGTTATTGTGGGAGTAAAGCTGATAATAAGTCTATTTATCATTTGTTCAGCTACCTACTATTTCTCCTGGTCCTTCCATACACATAAACACTTGATTCAAGGATTCTGAATGTAGAGAACAAAGGGTACTGCCAGGCTCCTCTGCTGGTGGTTAATTTCTACAAGAACAAAAGGATAGGGCAGTTGAAATCCAAAATGCCTGGTCATTCCCTTCCACTACACTATCTGTTTGGGGATAGTCAGAAGGCCCCAATACGCATTAGACAGGCCATTACTGCTGAAATCAGTGGACCAGTGTATGGTCCCTTTTATATGTCAGGCTGGCCAAACATTTTAGCAAACAGTCAGATGGCAGCTATCTTGACTAGAGATGAGCGAATCGAAGCTGACGAACCCGAATTCGTTACAAATTTCATTAAATATTCGATTCACAATGAATGCGAATATCGCCGCGATTCTATCCTGCGAATCACTTCATTAAACTCTATTTACTGCGGTCCAGGCTCCAGGGCATCTAACATGGCAGCCATTTTGCGGCTAATCATATCAATCATTACACTGCATACAGATAGGACGGATATTGTTGTGACTTTCACTTCGCATAGTATTACAGAGAAGGACAGATAGCTGTGTGTTGCCTCATACATTTCAACAAGCTGCCTCAACTTCATAAACCTTGGCAGAGGAGGCAGGAATAATGTTTCTGTGCAATTCTGTGTCTTTGTTCCACAACAAATCATCTGCTGGTTATACTAGTCTGTAGACGGTATAATACACAGCAGTCCATTCCTAATAATCTTTGACAGAGTGCAATTTTGTGTTTAGTACACAGCTTTTTTGTGCTGCAGCACTGTTGTGTACTGCTGGTGTTGTGCAAAAATATGTTTTTTAAGCGTACTGTACCACATTTTTCTGCCCTCATAAGAGCATAACACATACAAACATCTAAGTAGTGTACTATTTTGTACCTGTTAATCTGTCAAGGGCCTAGATACTGTGAAAGTCAGGGCAAAAGTAATCATCGGCTGGTGTTTTACTAAAATACATTTTTTTAATCGTACTGTACCGCATTTTTCTGCCCTCATAAGTGTATACCACATACCCACATCTCTAATTAGTGTACTATTTGTTACCTGCTAATCTGTCGTGGGCCTATATACTGTGAAAGTCCAGGGAAAAGTAATCACCGGCTGGTGTTTTACAAAAATATGTATTTTTAAGCCTACTGTAGCACATTTTTCTGCCCTCATAAGTGCATACCACATACCTACATCTATAAGTAGTGTACTATTTTTTACCTGCTAATCTGTCGTGTGCTTGCAAAAGTCCTGGCAAAAGTAATCACCGGCTGGTGTTTTACTAAAATATGTTTTTTTTAAGCATACTGTATCGAATTTTTCTGCCCTCATAGGTGCATACCTGATACCACATACGTACATCTAAGTAGTGTACTATTTTGTACCTGTAAATCTGTCAAAGGCCTACATACTGTAAAAGTCCAGGCAAAAGTACTCACCGGCTTGTGTTGTATTCAGAATATTTTTTAAGTGTACTGTATTGTATTTTTCTGCCCTCATAAGTGCATACCACATACGTACATCTAAGTAGTGTACTATTTTGTAACTGGTAATCTGTCGTGGGCCTACATACTGTAAAAGTCCAGGGAAAAGTAATCACCAGCTGGGGTTTTACTAAAATATGTTTTTTTTAAGCGTACTGTACCGCATTTTTTTGCACTCATAAGTGCATATATGATACCACATACCTACCTCTAAGTAATGTACTATTTTGTACCTGTTAATCTGTCAAGGGCCGATATACTGTGAAAGGACAGCTAATAGTACACACCTGCTGCTGTTCTAGACAAATACTGTTTTAAGCGTAGTGATGCGTATTGTACTCCCCTTTTATATGCAATAAGTATGTCAGGCAGAGTATTGCCAGGATGTGCACAGTGGAGTGGCAGAAGTCTAAATTCATCAGGCGCAGGCAGAGGTCCCAGCAGAGTAGGGGTGTGTGGCAGCCGGAGTCACAGCAAGAGGTCTGAGCTCCCTATGTCAGCTAGCAGTCGTGTCTCGACCAGCAACCCAGCAGCCGTGATTGATTGGTTTACTCGGTCATCCCAAGTGACATCCAACACCCCCAGTCAACAGTCAGTGGATTCCTCAGAATCAACCCTCACTTGGCATGGCCTTCATGCTGCTGCTGCCACCTCAAGGCTCTGTCATTGTGCTGCTCTATGGTCTCCTCATACTAATGCTGCCACCTCCAGGCTGTCATTGTACCGCCATATGGTCCCCTCATGCTGATGCTGCCACCTCCAGGCTCTCTCATTGTGCTGCTCTATGGTCTCCTCATGCTAATGCTACCTCCTCCACGCTCTGTTATTGTGCCACCATATGGTTTCCTCATGCTGATGCTACCACCTCAAGGCTCTGTCATTGTACCGCCATCTGATCTCATCATGCTTATGCTGCACCTTCATGTTCTCTAATTGTGCTGCTCTATGGTCTCTTCATGCTGATGCTACCTCCTCCATGCTCTGTTATTGTGCCACCATATGGTTTCCTCATGCTGATGCTACAACCTCCAGGCTCTGTCATTGTACCGCCATATGGTGTCCTCATGCTTATGCTGCTACCTCCATGCTCTCTTATTGTGTTATCATGGATACTGTAAAACATAATTAATGTTTCAGAAATTCCTCTACATAAGGGTAACTTTCAGGACTCCTGATGCTGCTGCCGCCTCCAGGCAGTCTCATTCAGCCACTATATGTTATTCTCATGCTTCAGCCAACTCCAGGCTGTGCCATTCAGCCACTATATGGTCTCTTCATGCTGCCACAAACTCCAGGCAGTCAATCAGTCACTATTTGGTCTCCTCATACTGATGTCACCTCCAGGGTCTCTCATTGTGCTGCCCTGTGACTCCTTGTTAAATTTGGTCCTTTTTACCCACACACCGGGCCCGGGACACTAAAACTTGGGAGTTCAAATTTAAATTTCAAAATTCTCAATTTCAAATTTAAAAACCTTAAGTTTCAAAATCTTTAATTTCAAGGGTCTCCTCATGCTTCTGCCAACTCCAGGCTGTGCCATTCAGAAACTATATGTTCTCCTCATGCTTCAGCCAATTCCAGGCTGTGCCATTCAGACACTATATGGTCTCCTCATGCTTCAGCCAACTCCAGATTGTGCCATTCAGCCACTATATGGTCTCTTCATGATTCAGCCAACTCCAGGCTGTGTCATTCAGCCAATATATGGTTTGCTGATGCTGCTGGGCCTGGGATAGGCCTAAAAAAATTTATGGTAGCATTAGCTACCATAAATCTGCAATTTAAATTTCAAAATTCATCTTTTAATCTTAGGGATTGTGAAGCCATAGTGTCTACTCATGCTGCCGCCACCTCCATGCTGTGTCGTTTAGCCACTATATGGCCTCCTCATGCTTCCAACACCTCCACGCTGTGTTATTCAGCCACTATATGGTCTCCTCATGCTGCCAACACCTCCACGATGTGTCGTTCACATTGTGGAGGTGTTGGCAGCATGAAGAGACCATATATTGGATAAATGACACTATATGGTCTCCTCATGCTGCCAACACCTCCGCGCTGTGTCATTTAGCCACTATATGGTCTCCTCATGCTGCCATCACCTCCACACTGTGTCATTCAGCCACTATATGGTCTCCTCATGCTTCAGCCACATCCAAGCTGTGTCATTCAGCCACTATATGGTCTCCTCATGCTGCCAACACCTCCATGCTGTGTCATTCAGAAACTATATGGTCTCCTCATGCTGCCAACAACTCCACGCTGTGTCATTCAGCCACTCATTGCCCAAGAGAGTAAAACTAACCCCAAAATGTTCTTTAACTATATAGATAGCAAAAAGGTCAAAAATGAAAGTGTATGCCCTTTAAAAAATGATGAGGAAGAGATTATAAACGGGGATCAGGAAAAAGCAAATATATTAAACAAATTCTTCTCCACTGTATTCACCAAGGAAAATGAAATGCCAGGTGAAATACAGCAAGATAAGGTAAACTCCCCAGTACAGGTCACCTGTCTAACCCAGGAAGAAGTACAGTGCCACCTACAAAAAACCTAAAAAGACAAATCACTAGGTCCAGATGGCATTCACCCCCATGTTCTAAAGGAATTAAGTAATGTAATAGGCAGACCCCTATTTTTAATATTCAGGGACTCTATAGTGACAGGGAATGTTCCCCAGGACTGGCGCATAGCAAATGTGGTGCCAATATTTAAAAAGGGGCAAAAAGTGACCCCGGAAATTATAGACCTGTTGGTTTAACCTCTGTTGTATGTAAATTTTTTGATGGTTTTCTAAGAGATGCTATTTTGGAATAGCTTGATAAAAATAAATGTATGACTCCATATCAGCATGGCTTTATGAGGGATCGGTCCTGTCAAACTAACCTGATTAGCTTTTATGAGGAGGTGAGCTCATAATGCCACATAAAAGGTTGGTGCATAAAATGAGAAGGATTGGGCTGGGGGAGAATGTGTGTAAGTGGGTAAGTAACTGGCTCAGTGATAGGAAACAGAGGGTGGTTATTAATGATACTTATTCTGATTGGGTGACTGTTACTAGTGGAGTAACACAGGGATCAGTCTTTGGTCCTGTTCTATTTAATATATTCATTAATGACCTTGTAGAGGATTTGAATAGTAAAGTTGCAACCTTTGCAGATGATACTAAACTCTGTAAAGTGGTAAACACTATAGAGGACAGTGCACTGTTACAAATGGATCTGGATAAGTTGGAGGTTTGGGCTGGGAAGTGGCAGATGAGGTTAAACACTGATAAATGAAAGGTAATGCACATGGGGAGGAAAGATCTGGGCTGGGATTATGTATTAAATGAGAGCACACTTGGGACGACTGACATGGAAAAGGACTTGGGAGTCTTAGTTAACAGTAAATTTAGCTGTAGTGACCAGCGTCGGGCAGCTGCGGCCAAGGCAAATAAAATCATGGGAGGCATCAATAGGGGCATAGATGCCCACGACAAGGAAATAATTATACCGCTCTAAAAATCACTAGTCAGACCACACATAGAATACTGTGTACAGTACTGGGCACCAGTGTACAAGAAATATATAGTGGAGCTGGAGAGGGTTCAAAGACGGGCAACCAGGGTAATACGGGGAATGGGAGGACTACAGTACACAGAAAGATTATCAGAATTAGGGATATTTACCGTATATACTCGAGTATAAGCCGAGTTTTTCAGCACGATTTTTCGTGCTGAAAACACCCCCCTCGGCTTATACTCGAGTGAACTCCCCCACCCGCAGTGGTCTTCAACATGCGGACCTCCAGAGGTTTCAAAACTACAACTCCCAGCAAGCCAGGGCAGCCATCGGCTGTCCGGGCTTGCTGGGAGTTGTAGTTTTGAAACCTCCGGAGGTCCGCAGGTTGAAGACCACTGCGGCCTTCAACATCATCCAGCCCCCTCTCACCCCCTTTAGTTCTGAGTACTCACCTCCGCTCGGCGCTGGTCCGGTCCTGCAGGGCTGTCCGGTAAGGAGGTGGTCCGGTGAGGAGGTGGTCCGGGCTGCTATCTTCACCGGGGAGGCCTCTTCTAAGCGCTTCGGGCCCGGCCTCAGAATAGTCACGTTGCCTTGACAATGACGCAGATGCGTCGTTGTCTAGGCAACGGCTCTATTCCGGGCCGGAAGCGCGGAGAAGAGGCGCCCCCGGTGAAGATAGCAGCCCGGACCACCTCCTCACCGGACCACCTCCTCACCGGACAGCCCTGCAGGACCGGACCAGCGCCGAGCGGAGGTGAGTACTCAGAACTAAAGGGGGTGAGAGGGGGCTGGATGATGTTGAAGGCCGCAGTGGTCTTCAACCTGCGGACCTCCGGAGGTTTCAAAACTACAACTCCCAGCAAGCCCGGACAGCCGATGGCTGCCCGGGCTTGCTGGGAGTTGTAGTTTTGAAACCTCTGGAGGTCCGCATGTTGAAGGCCGCAGTGGTCTTCAACCTGCGGACCTCCGGAGGTTTCAAAACTACAACTCCCAGCAAGCCCGGACAGCCGATGGCTGCCCGGGCTTGCTGGGAGTTGTAGTTTTGAAACCTCTGGAGGTCCGCAGGTTGAAGACCACTGAGGGCGAATGATGAGAAGAGGATGATGAAGGGGGGGGGGTGTGGGGATGATGAAGGGGGGTGGGGATGATTACAAGGGGATGATGAAGGGGGGATGTGTGGGATGATAAGGGGATGTGTGGGATGATGACAAGGGGATGTGTGGGATGATGACAAGGGGATGATGAAGGGGGGATGTGTGGGATAAGGGGATGTGTGGGATGATGACAAGGGGATGATGAAGGGGGGATGTGTGGGATAAGGGGATGTGTGGGATGATGACAAGGGGATGATGAAGGGGGGATGTGTGGGATGATGACAAGGGGATGATGAAGGGGGGATGTGTGGGATGATAAGGGGATGTGTGGGATGATGACAAGGGGATGATGAAGGGGGGATGTGTGGGATGATGACAAGGGGATGATGAGGATGTTAATGACGGGTCTGGATGATGACAGGGGGGGATGAGGTATTTCCCACCCTAGGCTTATACTCGAGTCAATAACTTTTCCTGGGATTTTGGGTTGAAATTAGGGGTCTCGGCTTATACTCGGGTCGGCTTATACTCGAGTATATACGGTAGTTTAGAAAAAAGAAGGCTTAGGGGTGATCTAATAACTATGTATAAATATATCAGGGGACAGTACAGAGATCTCTCCCATGATCTATTTATACCCAGGACTGTATCTATAGCAAGGGGGCATCCTCTACGTCTAGAGGAAAGAAGGTTTCTACACCAGCACAGACGGGGGTTCTTTACTGTAAGAGCAGTGAGACTAAGGAATTCTCTGCCTGAGGAGGTGGTCATGGTAGACTCTGTAAAAGAGTTCAAAAGGGGTCTGGATGAATTTTTGGAGAATAATAACATTACAGGTTATGTATACTAGATTTATAGGGACAGAACGTTGATCCAGGGATCTATTCTGATGCCATATTTGAAGTAGGGGGCTTTTTTTTTGCCTTCCTCTTGATCAACTCAGTAGGGACTCATTAGGGTTATAGGTTGAACTTGATGGACTCTGGTCTTTTTTCAACCTTATGAACTATGTTACTATGTTACTATATGGTCTCCTCATACGGATGCCACCTCCAGGATCTGTCATTGTGCCGCTCTGCGGCAGTAATTCTAATAGTGATGCCTGTAATCTGCATGTCATACTGAATAACAGTATTATTTCACTACTCCAGCACACTCCCTATGCGTGTTAGAACAAAGCAAAGTGTTCTACACCCCTATTGAGGCTCTCTGTAGGCCAGAAATAGACGTTTTTTATATAGATTCACCGCAAATAAATTCGACCGGAAAAAATTTTTCAAAAGTTTGCTCATCTCTAATCTTGACCAACTGCCCCATAAACATACATGCTTCAGGCAATAAAGAATGGAAAGTGGTAAACTTCTGCCAATGGGTTATCTCTCAGTGGCTTTTGGCAGTGGCTTATCTCCCCAATGACTAATGGATCAGACAGTTGACATCAATCTGCCTGATCCCTTATCCTTCAGAGGAGAGTCAAAAGGCCTCCATAGACATAACATGCGTTTTTTTTTGCTGCAAATCTGCTGCAGATTTGCTGCTGCAGATTTTGCTGCCCATGGAAGTGTCGGTGGGCAGCGAAATCTGCAGCAGATCTGCAGCAAAAATATGCATGTGTGAACGTACTCTTTAAGGTATACATTTTGGCCACTGAGACGATGATTTCAGTTTTCTCAGGGCCCATCTCCTAGCTGTGCAGATGCAGTGAAGACACCATACTTGTTTTTCATTCACAAACAGCTTCTTCCCTGCAGCCTATGGGGGAAATTTATCAAAACCTGTCCTGAGGAAAAGTTGCTGAGTTGCCCATAGCAACCAATCAGGTCGCTTCTGGCTTCTGTAAAATGAAAGAAGCGATCTGATTGGTTGCTATGGGCAACTCAGCAACTTTTCCTCAGGACAGGTTTTGATAAATCTCCCCCCATTGTTCTTTTACGTTCCCTTCTGCTTTATTGCAAGACAATCTTTCAAGCCTGGTCCAAATATGTATGGATTCAATCAAAGGCAAATATTTCAAGGAAATGTTTTAGTAACAAAGTGTAGAATGTGTCCAACAGTGGAGCAAAACAATTCCTAAAATGTCATTAAATGGAATGCTTCTGGGAATCTCCCTGCCAAGGAGTTGGAAGCCTTTCCCTCTATTCACATTTACTCATTCACATACTTTTCTCTACCTCAATGAAGCAGTAGATAGTTATACTCCTTAATAAATCCTGTAAAAACTACACAAAGTGTCCATTGTTATTATGGATGTGGCTTCTGCAGCTTTTAGACTTATTCCTGAAATCACTTTTTCCTTTAAATGTGGAAATACAAAAGTATATACTGCAGATATAGAGGAAAAGCTAATGGCAGGCAGCCGTCAACCTGCTAGGTCAGGGCTTTACAAATGTGTTATGAATCTAGGAGCCAGAAAAAATAGTTAGGTACCAGTACGAGACATATCACACGGGATGTCGGTCATTAGTGACCCCTAATATCTCCTTGTGTGTCAGTCATTAGTGTCCTCTTATCTATTCTGTGTGTCTCCTCATCTCTTCCTGTGTCACAGTTATTAGTGTCCCCTTCATCTCTCCCCATGTGTCACAGTCATTAGTGTTCAACTCATCTTCCCTCATCTGCCAAAGGCATTAGTATCCCCTCATCTCTCCGTGTAACATTCATTAGTGCCCCCTCATCTCTCCGTGTAACAGTCATTAGTGCCCCCTCATCTCTTCTCATGTGTCACAGTCATTAGTGTTTCCATTATCTCCCCTCATGTGTCACAGTCAGTAGTGTCCCCTTATCTTCTACTGTATAATAATATTAATAATTTTATTTATATAGCGCCAACAGATTACGCAGCACTTTACAGTTTTGGGGTACAAATAAAGACAAGTATTAGACATAACAATATTACATACTAACTATTCAAAAAGGAGGAGTGAGGGCCCTGCCTGCAAGAGCTTACAGACTACGAGGAGTGGGGTTGAGACAGAAGGCAGAAAGTGCTTTTATTGATACAATGGTCCGGCCATATTTCATATATAGGAAAGGTTACATACAGTACATGAGTGTAAACCAGTCACTAGCTAATCTCCGAATGTCTAAAGTGCAGGGGGGGGGGGGTGGAGACTGTCAAAAATGAATGTTAGTGTACCTTCATCTCTCCCTGTGTCACAGTCATAAGTATCCCCCTCATCTCTTCCCTGTGTCACGATCAATAGATTTCCCTCTGATCTCCCCTTATGGGTCACAACCATAAGAGTCCCCTTATCTTTGAAAAAACAAACTGTTGTACTTGCTTCCGCCTTTGTTTCGGTACTGATCCCCCATTCTGCCTCTGGTAGGCTCTCTGGTGTCACATGAGCAGTGGATGTTGTTTTACAGCTACAGCCAATCAGCAGCATTGACGATCACGCTCCGCATTCCTGAGTGCGAAGCATGACTGTCGTGGGCAGGGTTGGCTGCAGCGATCTGGTCACCTGACATCCGCAGCTTCTGTAACACTATAGTACCGGCCAGAGACAGAATGGGGGATCAGTGCAGAAACAAAGGCGGTGGTAAGTACGTTTAAAAAAAAAAAAATGTCAACTACTTTTGGCAAGGGCTGACAACACTTAGGCTCCTCAGCTAATTTTTTAGTCGTCATGGTGACCTGGCGCTTTGGATTTGTCAAGCCCTGTGCTATGTCACACACATTTAGAATACAGCTCCTGTAAAATCTACACATCTTCACTATTCCTCTGCCTGCATTTGTCACGCAGCAATTTGTCATCTTCACAATACTGCATTAAGGTCTAACAGTGTTTCCTAATGAATGTGCCTTCAGCTGTGGCAAAACCAAAACTACCAGCATGCATGGACGGCATTTGGATAGGGATGCTGGGAGTTGTAGAATTCAACTTGAGAAATAAACAGACATGGTTGCAAATCCACAACATGCACAATGATCTAATGCTTCTCATTAACATTTCTTAAACTAACAGGTCTTTAGTGTACTTTATGATCATGAAGAGCAGCCCACTAGCCACATCACGGCCACCTGTAAGTAGCGGGTCCTTAACATCCCTAGCATAAAATGGTGCAGCACTGAGTGGAGACCACCACCGCTCCAACACCAGTGCCCACAGGGGGATGACCCAACTGGCAGAGCAACCCCTATACCACTCAAACCAGTCCCTGGGCCGCGCCACCCCACAGACACAGCGCCGGGGCAACAACGGATGCCAAACAGCACCGCACCAGGGGGAACAGATGTAAAAGCTCACTCAGCATGTGCTCCCAGTATGAGACTGGGAGGCTGCCAGGAGGAATAGGGCCCTAATGTAGCTTCCTGCCAATTATATAGGCCTGGGCAGAGTGCAGACCAAGTAAAAAAAAAAAAAGAAAGTTGTAGTTTTTTAGTTTTGCAAAAGCTGGAGGCACGCTGGTTGGGAAACACTGGTATAACACACGCCACATTCCTTGCCCTTATAATACACTTACATACTGTACAGTAAAAGAACACTGTGACCCATTGTTGAAATGATGAAAAATGTTATATTTGGATCATAGTCTTTACATTCGAAACTGTAAACCCCATCCTCATCCTGTTCTGGCAGGTTTGTACCTACTCACTTTCTGACCAGAAATAGCTCTGTCCTCTTCAAAAGATATTATATTTATTCCATTCATTCCTTATATGAAACACACAGGCTGAATTTCCTAAAAGTGTCCCGACATCCATTGTGAAAACATTCAAAAAGGAAATGGTCAGAGGTTGCAAAACAGAGATTTATTACATATCAAGGGGCTGTGTCGGCTATTTTTGCCTAGCTGTGGCAATTTGTAATTTCTTGAGTCTCTGCAGGATCCAGCAGCCATTAACCCTGGCTTACCTGATCCTACAGGGATGTTCTATTTTTATATTTAAAGTGCACCCATAGTTCTGTAATGTTAAGTAATAAAACTGTCTGAGATTAAAAAAATAAAAATAAATAGTTTTTATTAAAAAAAAAATGCAGTAGACACCTCAAAGACATAGGTTGGAGGTTTGGTGTGGGGCTGGGGTGAGTTCTGGGTGCTGTATGTATCTGTCGCTGCTACATATTCATTGTCCTTTGTTCCTTTTTTTTATTGCTTATATTTTTTATATGTTTTTTGCTTACATGTACACGGCACTTTAAAGTGGTTGTTTAACCATATTATGCACTGTTCACTTTGTGATTTTTTTTTCCATATATTTTGTCACTTGCACTTTTTTTTATATTTTTTTAGCAGTTACCTTTTATCAGACATACAAGAATTTTCTACAGCCGGCTTTCACCCCAGTATGAATGTACAGTTTTACGGACTTTCAATTATTTTATATATATATATATATATATATATATATATATATATATATACATTTTTTATTGTCTCTGTTTGTATGCTAACATTACTTCTATATATATTCTTTGGTCAACTTGAATAAAAAAACATATATTTTTAACCTAACTCAGGTATCATTATTCATGTAGGGGCATATGTTGATGTGCCTAGTGCGCCTTTAGGTGTATATAGCTTAACACTGTGCAATTAGCATCTTTTCATATATGCAAATGAGGAGCAAGTGCCACAGAGTGGGGCCGATCGCCCCAAGTGTCCAGCATTTCCATCCACCACAGCACAGAAGCTGCCAATCAATTCAGGCATAGGAGAAATAGGGAATGGAAATGCTGGGCCCTCAAAGTAATTGTCTCCAATGCTCAGGTGTTCCCCCAAGGTCTTTGTTTCCAGCAGCTCTGCCCTATTGCCAACCAGATGGCCAGGTGCTGTACTTAAATGGGTGGTCTGGCGAAAAGAGCTTAGTATAAACAAAGTAAGGCTGCCTGCTTAAACAAAAAAACTATACTTACCTTTTACCTCTAGCCTTTAGTATCTCCTGGTCTAAGCGTAGCTCCCCTACCTGGTTCTGGGGCTCGATACGTCACACAGCTAATAACTGGTTGTGTAGGGACACCACTGAAGCCAAAGATTGGCTAAGAAGCAAGGTGACGTATCAGGTCACAGCAACAGGAAGTGCCACTATTAGTACTTATCCCCTATCAACAGGAACGAGGATAAATCTATGATCAAGGAAGTTCTGACTGCTGGGATGGGATTCCCTATGCTCCTGCCTGAATTAAGCGGCAGTCGAGTATACACACTGCTATGGGACAGCCAAAGAAATCAGAGTGTTGCACTTGGTTTCAGTAAAACCCCCTCCTAAGACCATAGACTTTTAATGGTGGCAAAACCCCTTTAATGGCCTCACCCCTTAGGCCAGTGATCACATGCAGATATGGCACGCCATCGATCCTAAAAAGTAAACATAAAGCAGTACCGGAAAACTGGCAATAGTATAGTGGTTATAAGTGAATACTGTTTTGTTGTGATAGATAAAAACCACCATGGCTGCCCCAAATCCTAGGTCATAAAGTTCAAGCATACGGAAAAACTCCAGGAGACATTTGCCTCATTAGAAAGACATTATCATTGATCATTAACTCAGGATTAGATTTGAGGCCTGTAATAGTAGGACAGGGACGGTAACATAGGGTTACCTAGGGTCTCCTAGTGCACTGGAAACGATACACAGAATTTATAGCCTCACGTAAGTGGAAATCTGTAAACCAACGGTAGCAGAAGATTGAAAGGACATGAACTATTTATTATAAGACTTCTCTTTTTAAGAACAAAATTTTTTTTGTGTCAGTCCAATATTCTAGAATGTTTGATAAACCAAATCATGAAAGATTCAAGTTATTTTACAGGATTAGAAAAACATGGCTAAATTCTTTCCAAAGGTAATGTGGCGTGTCACAGTCTATTTACTCCAATAGGGCTTAGCTGCAGTACCAAGCATAGCCTATAGACAGTTATGGCACTGTTTTTGGAAAAGCTACCAACCCTTTAAGATAACTTATCATTTATATTGATATACTTGGGTGTATTTTACATATTTTAAATACATTTATCAAAATTTAATATCACAGAGTTCCTTGTCACTATGTGACATATACAACTCGTTGACCTGATAACTTCCTGATAATATTAACAGAGCTAGAGTTTGTAATTTTCCAGAGAATAATTCCAACACCTATTTGAGAGAGAAATATGCAATAAAGATTCCAACTTCTGCCAGCAAATGCGGACAATTTCACAGATACTAAATATTACTTTACTTCTCCCTGATCAAAGTCAAATCAAGGATCCATCCAAGTATGTACCACGAGTCCTTTCCAGTAGCTCTGAACTGCAGCCAATGCTAGTAAACTGAGGATTGCCCAATGGCATTTCTAACATTCTTCATGGACATAGTCTAAGCACAGGCCAAAAGTTGCACAATCTGATGAGAGTTGTAGGTCTGCAGTAACAGGTGGATCATAAGATCCATACACAAAAAACTTCCTTTGATCTTTATTAAATGGAGTCAACATGCAAGAGGAAAACTGCAAAAAAGAGATATAACATAGCCTCTTAACAAAGCAGACAATGGACATAGAAATGGAATTTGTCATGGATACTTTAAAGACCGAGCCTATGATGCTAATGGGAACAGTGCCAGATAGATGCACTTTTGATTTGATGAGGGACCATGGTCCTAGACTTTTCTGCTCTGCGTTTTTTGTGAAATCAAGCCAATGGAAAGATAAAAACACCAATGCCGCAAAAAGCTCCTAAGAAAGGTTGTGCGGAAGTTTGAAAAAACAAAGTTCTTTTTGCTCCATACTCTCCATTAGGTATTCCATATAGGGACTAAGCTGAAAGCTACCGCAATCAATCAACAGACTATTATTTGTCAAGCCCTTTCATTGGGAACTGCTCCATGGCTGAGGTAAGGTCTAGATCAGTGAATCCTACAGTCACATTCGTAAAGAGTGGTACAGCTTATCACTCTTTATCAATTGTAAGTCCTTATAGGCTGGGCCCTCTCTCCCTCCACATCAGTCTTTCATTTACCATTTTATTCACATTTGTATTTATATATATTTTAACCCCGTATTCCTGTCCCTGGGGTGCTATAAAAAATAAATAATTTTACTATTTATTTTAACATTTGTTTTAATATTATCATTATTATTATTCATTTATTGAATTTAATTTAAACCCTTAAGGACACAGCCCATTTTGGCCTTAAAGGGGTACTCCGGCCCTAATACATCGGACCCCTGCAATCCCCATGACACGGGCGGTGTCGTTACTTCACGATACTCCGGCCCTGTGGTTGTCACGCTGCACACTCGGAGCCTCCAGCGCTGCGGAGAGCTTGCAAAGTGGGTGCTGACTGACAGATTGTGGGGGTCCCCAGCGGTGGGACCCCCACGATCAGACATCTTATCCCCTATCCATTGCATAAGGGATAAGATGTATTAGGGCGGGAGTACCCCTTTAAGGACACATCCAATATTATTTTTGCGTTTTTGTTTTTTTTCCTCCTCCCCTTCTAAAAATCATAACTCTTTTATATTTCCATCGACTTGTTTATCCACTTGTTTTTTGCATGACCAATTGTACTTTGTGATGGCATTACTCATTTTACCATAAAAGTACGACAAACCCAAAAACTTTTTATTTGTGTTATTTGCAAATTTTGGAGTTTTTTTTTCCCACACTGTACACTTTAAGGTAAAAATGACATGTTTTCTTTATTCTGTGGGTTATTATGATTAAGATAATACCCATTATTACATACTTTTCTATTATTGTACTACTTTAAAAAGAATAGGCGATCTTCTTCTCTGCTCTGCTCAGACCAGAGAAGAAGCCCCTGAGAAAATGGTAGAGGCAGGTGAGGGGACCTCCATCCATCATCTTGGGTGATCAGATCCCCGCAGCAATGTCGTTGGCAATTTGATCATCCATTCAAAGTGCCGCATTGCTGCAGATGCCGTAATCTATATTGATCACGGCATTTGAGGTGTTAATGGCGGACATCAACTCGATCACTGATAACCATCCTTACCGGCGAGTCCCTGGCTGCTGGTAGTAGCTGGGACCTGATGTGCATAATGCGAGTACCGCTCCGGTGCTCACGTCCTGTACAGGACATAAATGTACGTCCTGGTGCATTAAGTCCCAGTGGATCAGGCCGTACATTTACGTCCATTGTCCTTTAGGGATTAATGAATAATATTAAATGTTGAAATCGAAATGAAATATCTATATTTCACTTGAAAAAGCCAGAGTGAGGCTGGTGAAACGTTGTCTATTGGAATACACTATGGAATAAATTTTGCACCGTGATTTTCAAGCTGTGGTGTGCTGCATCTATTTGTACTTTATATTTATTTATTGCTACGGGAAACAAAGACAATCTTATTATCAGATAGCCTGATAAATCTCCCCCCTCCCCAAAGAATCCCATAGCCTATAAATACTGCTTGCTTACACTTCATATTGTTTCTACTGTGCCATATGTCATACAGACAGGGTGGTGAACAGATCTAACCTAAAAGTGCTTTATTAACATGACACATACATAGTGCAATCCAGTCCGAAACTACCAGGGGACACATTTTGCAGATATTAACTACCTTCCTGAGAGTCATTTATTAGAATTATTATAGGTCTAAGGTAGACAAATCTTCTAAGAAAATGTGTATTGTAATCTTTTATGTTTTCACACTTGTGTTTTTGATTTATGGAGCCTTTTTATTATCCCTGGTAAAAGTAATTACACATGGAACCTGAAGAGAGATAATGTTGGAATATAAATCTTGAGAGGCTTTAAGCATTTACTTCCTGGACTTTGACATACTTCACACAAGTGTGTGCAGTAATAAAATTGGCTGAGTAAGGAGCCATTGGATCCTGCCGCATGGTGAGCAAGTTATTTAAAATAAACTAGATGGCAAAAAAAAATCCATCCCGTCTCAAAATATAGGTTAGTAGTTTTTCATAGCCATTGGTATGTCCTGCTTACCTAAAACTGGTGGTAGTAGACACTTCTTATATTAAGTATATAGAAAAGAAAAACAGGCGTCCTGCACTCACCGTCCAAATGCTGATAATACAGCTCCCATCTCGGGCTGCTCAATCTGGCATGGTAGACAAAGGTGGCGTGGGGCGCTCAGAGCGCCCCACCTTTGTCTACCATGCCAGATTGAGCAGCCCAAGATGGGAGCTGTATTATCGGCATTTGGACGGTGAGTGCAGGACACCTGTTTTTCTTTTCATTATACTTGTACTTACTGGGTTTCCCATTATCCTAGCACCTCAGTCAGCTGAGTTGATCTGGTTAGTTGCCCGAGTGTCCGTACTATCCATCTCGAGGAGTTGTGTAGACAGGTACCGGTGCCACTTTTCTATTTTCTTATTGTGTACTTCTTATATTAATATGTATTTAGAAATAACACAATCATGGTGTGTACTTCTTTATTTTTTGACTGTTCCCTCAGAGTCTCAATCTCATCACTTCTATATCTTGTCTACAGGAAGAGGGTATATATTTACCAAGATGAAAATTTCCAAAAATGTATTGATCGAGGAGCTTCTGTTAAATAGATACAACTGGGTCTCCCGTCGGGAGGTGTATTATATGGGTTGGTCTCTTGGTTAGTGATTGTATTCCTGTTGTCTGGTGTCTTAAAATTATTAAATGATTATAAAATGGCATTCCCCAGATCCCCATATCACCTGGTGAGATGGACACCAGACCAAGACAGAGACACTACTGGTTCTTGTAGTTTTTTTACTGTCTCTTCTAAGTGCTGGATTTGTGCTCAGCAGCAGCATGGAGGACATTATATAGCAGCAAGGAGTAGTGTTGCACTGGGGTAAATGAAACACTTTACTAGAGCGTGCAGTGTCTGCATTCATATTTATCTGCCTCGCACTGCACTGTTTCTCCACTCTTTCTTTCCCCTTCACTTATCTATAGACTCTATGAGCAGCATTTCATCTGGTCCATCAGTGAGCTGATGATCAGTTTTATCTCTCAGGACAGATTTTTATCAGTGATCTGAGTGAATAATCAATAATGGAGGCAGGAGAAAAGAGAAGACACAAGCCATAAGTGCCGAAAAACATTATGGACGTACACCGATATCAAGATGTTAGGACAGGGAGATGGGAGCTAATCCTGCGTGTTAGCTGTTAACTACTGCTGATGCCAGCCGCGGAGTGTAAAGTAGTGGATAATAAATGCAACCATGTGATTATATGTTCAATATCATCTAGGGGGACATGAAAAATATTGAAAAATAAAAATTCAAAACACAGTTTTTCATATATAAAAAAACAATGGAAAAAAATTGTATCAACGCATCCATAAAAGTCTGAAACAAAATATCAAGTTATTTTTACTGCACAGTGAAAGCCATACAAATGTATACATTTTTTCTAGGTATTTATTTTAATAAAGAAGTAAAACATATCAAAATCTAAATCCGGTATAACTGTGATCATACTGACCCACAGAATAAAGTTAACATACCACTTACACTGTACGGTAAAATTGTCCTCACCAAAAATCACTGGACTGGGAAAGAAGTAAAGGGTTAAGTACCATCATTTACAAAGCACATTTACTGAATATAAACTGAATACCAATATGGATTTAAGTATACAGTCTATTCCCACCGGAAAAACAAGGAAACGTACCAAAAGCAACAATATCTGCATTACTTAGGGTCACATCAGGAAGATGCAAGCACAGAAAGAAATATACCAGATATACGAGAAGTAACTAGAAACTGAAAAATGACACCGCAAGCAAAGTGCCCGGCTGCCAATTCTTTATCACATAAATCCTTTCACAAATGTTCGTAACACAGAAAGTGCGGCACCATCCAAGAGGCGAGATCCCCTGACAAAAAGAAAATTGTCAGCTTGGAAATTTTCTAAACTGATACTGACAAAATGTCAATGGCTAAGTGCCCAGTGTGTGCACAAATGGTTATCTCATGCCATAAGGGAGCAAACCTAAGGATATATCCCTTTACTGTCAGCGTTTACTGAATGTGACTGGAGGAGCGAGAACCGGAAAGATTGAGGAAGAATATCTGAACCGAAATCTACCTGTTTGGGATTCAAATGTATTGTTTTCATCTATTAAATGCAAATAACAATTGGTATTGAATACAGCACTGTCAGAAAGCATTTGTCCTCTTCCCAACATCTGCTATTTTTACATATTTTTTTAATTTTAAAATTCATCAAACTACTTTTAATATTATATATATATATATATATATATATATATATATATATATATATAAAGATAACCCAAGTAAAATGCTGTTTTTTGACAATCATTTAATTTATTAAAGGAAAATGTTAAAGGGGTATTCCAGGCAAAAACTTTTTTATATATATCAACTGGCTCCGGAAAGTTAAACAGATTTGTAAATTACTTCTATTAAAAAATCTTAATCCTTCCAATAGTTATTAGCTTCTGAAGTTGAGTTGCTGTTTTCTGTCTAACTGCTTTCTGATGACTCACGTCCCGGGAGCTGTGTAGCTCCTATGGGGATATTCTCCCATCATGCACAGCTCCCGGGACGTGACATCATCATTGAGCAGTTAGATAGAAAACTTCAGAAGCTAATAACTATTGGAAGGATTAAGATTTTTTGATAGAAGTAATTTACAAATCTGTTTAACTTTCCGGAGCCAGTTGATATATCAAAAAAAGTTTTTGCCTGGAATACCCCTTTAATAAGGCTGTGTTCCCACATTTAAGTTTTTAGTTGTAATTATTGAATACAAATAGGAGAAGTCTTAGTCTTTCCTTTACACATGTCGTCTATTCATAAGTTTTTAATAATCGGAACTTCCATGCAGAGATATGTGTCTCTATGGTGATAGAATACAAACCCTGTATATAATCAGGTTCTATAGCCATTCATTACTCTACTGCCTCTGCCTCATTCTTGCTAGCCTACAAATAGATGGTAAAAAAACGTGTCCATATAAACAAGATACATTTCAGGATAGTTTAGGCTATGGTCATGCGGCAGAATTTCTGCGTGGAATTCTTCATTGCAATTCTGCGTGGAGATTCTGAAGAAGCAGAGACCCATTGATTTCAATGGGATTCTGCTGAGCTGTTCACATAGCAGAATTTTCGCACTGGAAACATTTGGCATTCAAATTCTGGTGTCCGCAGAAAGAATAGACATGTCTATTCTTTCAGTGGACTCCGCACGGAAATGCATTGCCGTCTATGAGACAGCGCATTCCCGAGCGGTCCCCGATGCTCCACATTCAGGGGAAAGCCTGCACAGAGATTTTCTGTGTGGACATACCCCCGTGTGAACATAGCCAAACAGTCCCTTCATCGAAACACATAGAGGCAGATTTATCAAAACCTGTGCAAAGGAAAAGCTGCCCAGTTGCCCATAGCAACCAATCAGATCGTTTCTTTCATTTTTAACAAGGCCTCTGCAAAATGAAAGAAGTGATCGGATTGGTTGCTATGGGCAACTGGGCAACTTTTCCTTTAGACAGGTTTTGTTAAATCTCCCCCATAAGTCTGTATAGATGCTGTATACACAAAAATAGTTTAACCTTTTCAATGGTAATTGAGTTGTGATTTTGAATGCAAATGTTCCATAAACAGCTCGAAAATTTTTATTACACTTAAAGGGAACCAATCATCAGATTTTACCCTATATAACGCTTGGCAAAGCGTTATATAGGGTAAAATCTTTATTTTCACCATTCCCAGGGGACGCTCCTGCCCCCAGGGATGGTGAAGATATGAAGTTATAAACTAGTCACCGCCGCCGCCGTAAGTAGTCACCTGGGCGGGGAGCCCCTCTCATCTACTCCCGTTCTTCGGCTGGGAGTGACGCCCCCTCCGCTTGATTGATGGGCCGCGTCATCACTCTGCTCCGTCTGTTCAGTGAGCGGAACGATGACGCGGCCCATCAATCAAGCGGAGGGGGCGTCGCTGCCGGCCGAAGAACGGGAGTAGGTGAGAAGAGCTCCCCGCCCAGGTGACTACTTACGGCGGCGGCGGTGACTAGTTTATAACTTCATATCTTCACCATCCCTGGAGGCAGGAGCGTCCCCCGGGAATGGCGGAAATAAAGATTTTACCCTATATAACTCTTTGCCAAGCGTTATATAGGGTAATATCTGATGATTGGTTCCCTTTAAGAAACATCTCACACAAATGTATTCAAAACATTATATGTCCATAGGTTTTAGTTTAACTTTTAATTTGAACATTTTTTTTTCTTCTTTCTTTAATAAATAAATTCCAATTTGTATAACTTGCAGGCAGGAAAATCAATGTTCTGACACTTGTAATATTCTAAAAATGAATATATAGAAGAGTGTCCTGACACAATGTAGATGGGGCCACTCTATGCATTTCATATTGAATTATCCCCTCACTTTGATTCCACCCTGTGAAGTATGAACTCATCTGGCTGTATTTTAACCATTACAAAGCACAGGACTCAGATTAAAATATGTGAACCACCAGGACACGAGTCCTTCAATATGGATGAAATCTGAGTCATAACCTGCAGAAATCATTTCGGCTTCCCTTTCCAATTTTCTCCTTAAACCTTTTTTCTTTGGCTCGGTCATTAATTTTTAACAGGTATTGGTCTCTTAGAGGGACAAATAAAACTGCTGTGGAGATTAACTACAAAGTATTACTATGAGAATGAATTACTGGGATCCCTCCACATGCTGGAGAGCTAATGAAACTCAAATCTAAATGCAATTGCCATAGCATAAGATGAGGTTTGACTGAGAACATTCAAGCACTTTATTACTTTGGCCAGAAAAAAAGTCATTTTATGAGACAGAAATAGGATGGTTAAATATTTAGCACTTAGCTTTCTTCTTGCTTGCTCAGTAACAGAAATATCATTACATGGATAAGATTTCGGCGCCATAAAATTGACTATTTTCATTTTGCTAATAATATATATGTGAGTAAAATAGTCATCCAAAATGATATTGTTCTCTGTTTATAATATTACTCCTTATAACGTTTATAAAAAGAGTAGAAGCCTAAGGCCAGGGTTACACATTCCCAGGCAATGGGGTACCATGTGGCCAAGAGTAGCCTATGTGATTTGCCATAAAAATACAGGGGAGCGGTATTGCTACACGGTCCTCAGGCACAAGTCATCTATACAGTATTATAACTACATAGAATTAATTGTAATTACTAATAATATAACAAAAAAGAGTTGTACAAACCGGAACTACATCCAATCCTTCTGGCTGGTGCGCCCATTGTTGCCCTTGCCACAAAAGCAGTGGGGCTAAAAATAAACAGTATGATGATGGAATAAGAAAAGATGCCAGGCTTACACAATGATATCATCAGTTTATATTTGTGATAGCCAATGGATGGCTCTCAAGTAGTCACTCTGCAGCCCCAAGGTCTGGGGCATAGGCTATAGCGAATGGCGCACCAAATTTTTATAAGACATAAGGCATAGATATAGCGGTTTAGTTCTTTGTATAGTGGTATAGCTAATGCAGTCACCATACTGGTGAGGTGCTCTACCCAGGGAAATATGATTATAGTACAGCTATGTGTCTCACAGGTGACCTTTTCTCCTTTATCTGACCCAGATCACTTCTTTCAGCCACAGCCAATCATTGTAACCCCCCCCCCACATCCTGATTCTGTTCCCTGTATGTTCTCAAAAGGCAATAATATTCTCCTTTTACATCTAATTTGTGCTCCCACAATAGTAAGCCCCTTTGTGTCTTACAAAGAAACTATATCCCCTGCACCTGCATTCGCTGACTGTCCCAACTTTAATACTCTCCATCTTCTTCCTGACACTCCTCAGCGTGCGGTGGTGTAGGTGTCCTCCATATCTCCTCCATTCCGGTGTGTTAAAGGGGTACTACCATGCTGACAACTTATCCCCTATCTAAAGGATAGGAGATAAGTTGCCTGATCACGAGGGGTCCCGCCGCTGGGGACCCCTGGGATCTCGCACGCCGCATCCCAATCTCATCAGACCCGGAGCGAACATCTGCTCCGGGTCTGATGACTGCCGATCACGGGGCTGGAGTATCGTGACGTCACGGCTCTGCCCCATGTGATGTCACCCTCCACCCCCTGAATGTAAGTCTATTGCAGGGGGCGAGACAGCTGTCTCGCCCCCTGCCATAGACTTGCATTGAGGGGCCGAGCGTGACGTCACACGGGGGCGGAGCTGTGATGTCACGATCACCGGCCCAATTATCAGACCCGGAGCGGATGTTCGCTCCGGGGCCTGTTGAAAGTGGGGTGCTGCGTGCGAGATCGCAGGGGTCCCCAAAGGGCGGGACTCCGCGCGATCAGGCAACTTATCTCCTATCCTTTAGATAGGGGATAAGTTGTCAGCACGGTAGTACCCCTTTAAAGCTTAGCAGACAGGGAAGGAAATTCAGGGCACACATTATGTCGTATACTGTTCAGTGTCAGGAAGAAGAAAGAAAGTATTAAAGGGGTACTCTGCCCTTAGACATCTTAGCGCAAGCGGAAATTCTGCCATGTGAAAGGACCCTCACAGACTGTCTTCCAGTTGAAGGATAACAAGTGAGCTTCAAGTTTGAAACATAAAAAGACATTGGGGGTCATATTCAAAACTGTTCATGTCAAAAAAAGTTTCCATCAAACATTCAAAGTCTTTTACATGAGAATAATCCAAGGTTTACACTAGTCACACCAGTTTTGCAAAAGTGGGTGTGGTTATGTAAATGTTATGTTTTACATAATATTTTCAAAGGGGTGAGAGTCCATTTTACATCAAAAATTTCACACCAGGTCTTTGCTAGTGTAGGAATCACAGAAATTGTTGTATTTATTTATTTATTTATTTTTTTTGAAAAAGATATATATATTGTTTCATGGTCACTGTACCTGCGCTCACAGTTAACCCCTGGACAGGTTTTATTCATAGAGATATCACTTGTATGGGCACTGGTAATTATGGAATATTATGTGAGATGCTTCCTCCAGAAGTTTTCAGTGATTTACAATGTGGTGCAAAAATCATAGTTTTTGTGACAAAATTGCAAATTTTGGTGCCAAATTCGCCAATTTTGGTGGGAAAATTTTTTAAATTTGGCACCAATCTCGTCAATTTTGGTGCAAAAAAAAAAAGACAAGTGCAGCACAAGAGACCTTTGAAAATGTGAGAAAAAAAGTGTAATTAATATCGCTGGAACATAAATAACAGTATTTTTTTAATTTCTCTCCTATTCTCTGTACAACATTATGGAACAGTC
Source organism: Hyla sarda (assembly GCF_029499605.1). Lineage (NCBI taxonomy): Eukaryota > Metazoa > Chordata > Amphibia > Anura > Hylidae > Hyla > Hyla sarda. The sequence continues at coordinate 127,234,077 of NC_079197.1, read as the reverse complement.
TACCTCAGGAACTGGTCAAGGCAAAAACAGGCTTAGATACATTCTTAAAACAAAATAATATCAATGCATATTTAGAAATATGAAATCACATCTCTGCCAAAACCCTTTCCCTTCACCTCCTTGGATGTAACTATTGGGAAGTACCATATAGCACTAATAGTACTATGTATTGTAACTATTGGGAAGTACCATATAGCACTAATAGTACTATGTATTGTAACTATTGGGAAGTACCATATAGCACTAATAGTACTATGTATTGTAACTATTGGGAAATACCATATAGCACTAATAGTACTATATATTGTAACTATTGGGAAGTACCATATAGCACTAATAGTACTATGTATTGTAACTATTGGGAAGTACCATATAGCACTAATAGTACTATGTATTGTAACTATTGGGAAGTACCATATTATTAAAAAAAGCTATGTTTTATTTGCTATGGAGATTTGGATATATTTAGTGGGCAACATTATTTTATTAGTTTTAGACTGCAACAGATGCACAGAAATCTGACAGGTACAAGCTCTAATAAATGTCAAAACAAATAACTTTCATATGTTTAGTATGGAGGTTAATAACATTTTGTAAGTAATATACATACTATGAACAGAATTATATTTTTAGTGAACATTTCTCATGATACCATATTTCCCTGGGACATTTTTATACATATATTATTTACCCCAATACTAAACTAGAGGACCTTGGGCAGGAAAGAAAACTACAATTAGTAAAACTTCCTTTAGAGTAAATGATATTTATTTCTGTTTCAGGTTCAAAACATTCCCCTGATAAAACACATTAGGTCTGGCAATAATTCAATAATTCAGGAAGAGATGTACTGCAAGATATAATTTACATAGTGATACTTCCCCTATTACTTCCCTTAATTCTTACTGCACAGCATGTCCATTCTGGTTAGGGCTCCTAAAATAGTTTTCACCAATGAGAAACTCTTTATTAAAAACAGAACATACCAAGATCTATGCATAAAAATAATAGTAATAAAAGTAGTCCAAAAATAACACAGTAAGGGCTTGTTCACACGAGTGGATTTTTGTGCTGATTTTATGCAGCTGATCAGCTGCTTCTTATTTTCTGCTGCTTATTTTATCATTGACTTACCAGCCAAAAAATAGGTAGCGGAAAAAAGCTGTAGAAAATAAGAAGCTGAAAATCAAAATCTGCACTAAAATCTGCAACAAAATCCGCTTGTGTAAACAAGTCTTAAAGGTATGTTCACACGTACATATTTTTGCTACAGATTTGCTACTGCAGACTTTAATGCCCCTTGACTTTAATGAGTAGCAAAAATCAGCAGCAGAAAATATGCAGCAGATCCTGTATGTGTGATTGTACCCATAGGGTAGGTTAACACGTTTGTATTTTCTGCTGCAGATCTGCTGCAGATTTCCTCCAGAAGATTTTGCTGCCCATTGACTTCAATGGGTAGCAAAATCTGCTACAGCAAATACCCACGTACCTTCTGGGCTTGATCTGCTGCTTTTTATTTTCTGTTGCTTATTTTCAGCTGATTATTTTATCATTGACTTACCAGCAAAGAACAAGCAGCAGAAACAAAGCTGTAGAAAATAAGCAGCTGAAAATCTGCACTAATATACGCAGCAAAATCCGCTTGTGTGAACGAGCCCTTAAGGTATGTTCACACTAGGGATGAGCGAATCGAATCTGAGGTACCCAAATTCGTTACGAATTTCAGGAAAAATTTGATTTGTAATTAATGCGAATAGCACACTCAGCTCCATGCTGGGAGCTGTAGTACCTGTATTAATAGACAGATCGCAGCAAGTGTAACTTCTGACACCCGCTGCGATCTGTCTATTAATGCAGGTACTACAGCTCCCAGCATGAGGCAGAGTGTACTCCATGTTGGGAGTAGTATTACCTGCAGTTATGGAAAGATCACAGCGGGTATCACTTCTGACACCCGCTGTGATGCTTCTGTATAATGTATAGATGCAGCGGCCGCTCTCCTATGGTCCCCTGCACTGACGTATATATACACATGTTCCTATTTCTCACAGAGAGCTGTGATTGGCTGGAACCATCTGGCCAATCACAGCTCTGCGGGAAATATGAATATGTGTAAATATACTTCAGGGCAGGGGACCATAGAAGAGCGGCCGCCGCATCTATATATTATACAGAAAGATCGCAGCAGGCGATCTGTCTATTTGTACAGGTAGTACTACTCCCATCATGGAACAGTGTGTTCCATGCTGGGAGTAGTAGTACTAACTAAAAAAATTTTATAAAATAAAGCAAAAAAGTGAAAAACACACACACTACATTTTTATAATTGTCGGCTACATTTTTATTTCCCCGCACACATAAATTGATCCCTGTTTAAAAAGTAATATTTTTTTTTTCAATAATATACATTTCGTTAGATACAATTTTTTCCTTCACTACTGTATATTTTTTAAAAAAAATTTTAATGGTACCCTACAAATTTTTATTAAAAACAGCTATCTACATCACTTTTTTGGATCGCTAAAGTCCAAAAAAGATTAAAAACCACCTTCAAAAATGCCAAAGTTAAAATCCACATAGCGTTGGACTTCTATTGGAGCAAAACGCCACAATTTTGACAAAAAACGCCGGTTTGAGGGAACTACAGCGTTTTTTTCAAAACGCCACAGAGCGGAAAAAAACGCAGAAAAAGTGAAAAAACGCCAAAAGGATTAAAAAAATGCCAAAATGAAAAAACGCAAAGTGGAATTCGAAATTTGCGATTTCTCATTGACTTACAGCTAACAACTGGCCGCAGCGTTTTTTGACCAATTAAACGCCATGCGGCAGAATTGGCGTTTTTCTTTGTGTTTTGCAAAAAAAAAATTTCCTAAAGGAAAATCTGCAAATCTGCCTCTATTGCAGATAGATTTTTTGCTGGTCTATTTAAGTCAGTGGTAACAAAATATGCTGTGGATTTTCTGCTGGTAATCCGCCGGTGTGAACATACCCTTAGGGTGGTTTTATCAAAGCTTTACACCAGTTTTCTGTAACACTGAAGCAGTGTTTCTCTAGCTCTGTCTTTAAAGGGGTAGTCCAGTGGTGAAAAACTTATCCCCTATCCTAACGATAGGGGATAAGTTTGAGATCGCGGGGGGTACGACCGCTGGGGGCCCCTGCGATCTCTCTATACGGGGGCCTCCGGCCAGATAGCGGGTGTCGACCTCCGCACGAAGCGGTGGCTGACACGCCCCCTCAATACATCGCTATGGCAGAGCCGGAGATTGCCAAAGGCAGCGCTTCGGCTCTGCCATAGAGTTGTATCGAGGGGGCGTGTCGGCCGCCGCTTCATGCGGAGGTCAACACGCCCCCTTCCCGCGGGCTGTCGGGGCTCCGTACAGGAGATCGCAGGGGGCCCCAGCGGTCGGACCCCCCGCGATCTCAAACTTATCCCCTATCCTTATGATAGGGGATAAGTTGTGCACCACTGGGTTCACCACTGGACTACTCCTTTAAACACCCCCAACAGGTCATGTTTTCTGGATTTCCTTTCACAGGTGATGTGACTGTGGTGACGCCTGATTCACTGACCATAATGATATCACCTGTGAAAGACTAAGGACATCCTGAAAACATGGCCTATTGGGGGGACTTGAGGACCGCGCTTGAGAAACACTGCACTAAAGTATCAAATATGTGTTTTTCACAGCAGGGTTTTGTGCATGTGTACCTTTCTGCCACTTTTATGTTAAAGCTCTGGACAATTTTTTTTAATTTTTATTTATGATTCTCTTTCACATCTCTGGCCCCCAAACTGCTCTTCCTCTAATTCCTGGGTATCAGCATGGTTCTTCTATCCTTCCTAGTCGACAGCAATTTTTCTCTCACATTACTTGTCCTCAGTATTGTGTTACACGTTTCGTCACCAAATGTGACTTCCTCACCCCTGAGTAAGTCACATTTGGTGATGGAACGCGTTGGGTTCTCTCTTCGGACATGGGTTTACTATATCATCGTTCCTCTCCCTCCCTTCTTCTGTCTGTGATTCCTGCAACATGTGGTGATATTCGTTGGTTATCATGTCATTTTGTCTATGTACCTGACTATATGTGACCAAGGGGACTTATCAGCATTGATTGTGGTACATGCATCTACGTTATTATTCTCTCCACCATTTCTTGTGTTTATTATGATTGTAGTATTGTATATATTCACCAGGGTTGATTACAGACAGAGGGTTGCACTGGCACTTTATACTAGATAGGGAGTGCTACTATATTATTCTCACCCATGGTGGATCATTATTTGATCTCCTTTTGTAGTGTGGCTCTATGGAGCGTTTTTAAGTGTTTTTACTTTGTGTGTCTTTTTTTGATATTCATGTACTCTTTTTTGTCTAATAAAACATTATCTTGATTTTTCATATTTTGCTATTGGTTGTGAATCTGTTATAGCATTGTTTATTTTCTTTGACTCTTTGGCTCTTTTCTATGCTAGGTAGCACCCCATGTCACGTGACATTTATATATGCTTGAGCTCCCTGCTTTCTTGTGTTCCAAAATACAACCTTTGGACATGTTTTTGGAGAAGCAGCAATGTTTTACCACAGTACAACCAGGGGTCAAATCCTTGGAGAAAAAAAAAAGTGTAGGAACTGACCAAAGATTTCACTTAAAGGGGTACTCCGGTGCTTACAAATCTTATCCCCTATCCAAAGGATAGGGGATAAGATGCCTGATGGCGGGAGTCCCGCAGCTGGGGACCCTCGTGATCATGCACACGGCACCCCGTTTATAATCAGTTCCCGGAGCGTGATAGCTATCACGCCCCCTCCCGTAGGCGTGCATTGAGGGGCGGAGCATGACGTCACACGGGGCGGAGGAGTGATGTCACACGCCGCCGGCCCTGCGGTCGACCGTAATCAGACCCGGAGCGAACACGCTCCGGGGACTGATTACAAACAGGGTGTCGCGTGCATGATCCCGGGGGTCCCCAGCGGCAGGACTCCCGCGATCAGGCATCTTATCCCCTATCCTTTGGATAGGGGATAAGATGTATAAGCCCCTTTAAGGGCTGGTCCTGCAAGACTCCTGTTAATGGGAACCGTGTTCCTGCTATAGAAAAAGTGCAGGAACTCAGTTCCTATGCATTCCTGCAGGACTTGAGCCCTAAGTACAACCTCTTTAACACATCTCTTACCGGGGTCTATAACACAGTCCCGACAAGGGGAACACAAACCAAATTTTTGCCATGGTCTTTTATGGGCTTTCTTTTTTATTAAGACTTCATCAGATCCTTCAATCCATTTATATTTTTCTCTCTATATCAATATAGTTGAGGACTGTTTGGGGGTAGCTGATTACATTTTGGACCTATTATTCATACAGGTCAGTTTATAAAACGTTTAGACCAGACTAAAGGGATTTTTTTTTATTTCATATACAGTGATCCCTCAACTTACAATGGCCTCAACATACAATAGTTTCAACATACAATGGTCTTTTCTGGACCATTGTAACTTGAAACCAGACTCAACATACAATGTACGGACAGTCCAGATCTGTCAAATGTGTCAATGGCTGGAAGAACTGACCAATCAGAATGGGCATTCACTGGTAAAACACCTGTATTACTGAAGTGTATGCACTGCCTTGTATCTGGTAGCGCCCCCTACAGTACAGGGAGGTATTACATGTTCTGTACTGTTCTTTACCTGTATTACTGAAGTGTATGCACTGACTGGTGTCTGGTAGCGCCCCCTACAGTACAGGGAGGTATTACATGTTCTGTACTACTCTCCTTTGGACACCAGGTGAGGGCGGCTCCATTTTACATTTTTAGGACATTGCGTGTACTATACAGGACCCTGAAGAAGCTCCTGTCCTCTACATAGACCAGTGTTTCCCAACCAGGGTGCCTCCAGCTGTTGCAAAACTACAACTCCCAGCATGCCCGGACAGCCTTTGGCTGTCCGGGCATGCTGGGAGTTGTAGTTTTGCAACAGTTGGAGGCACCCTAGTTGGGAAACACTGACATAGACAGTGATTTACAGCTTCCAGCAGATCTTTCTTACTTTTATATGGAAGGATTTGCTTTATCTATATTCGTTATCTACTTATTTTTCTTTAATCCTCACTTTTTCCTATTTTCGGATGACATTTTGGGGCTTCAGAACCAATTACCAGGTTTCCATAGAGTTCTGGTCTCAATGGTTTCAACATACAATGGTCGTCCTGGAACCAATTAATATTGTAACTTGAGGGACCACTGTATTCTGTACCCAGAGATTATTTAATTTAGTCAGTGTAATGCACTGGACGGGATTATACAGAATGCTGGTTGGCTGCTTCAAGTACCTTTGATCTGGACCCTTCCACTTACACTAGTAAATATCCAGCAATTTGCGGAAATAAATGAAACATTACTCCCTATATAGAAGAAAATGTGAGCTTTCTCAGGTTCATAGATGCATTGCTCTTAAAGGGGTATTCCAGGAAAAAACTTTTTTTATATATATATATCAACTGGTTCCAGAAAGTCAAACAGATTTGTAAATGACTTCTATTAAAAAATCTTAATCCTTCCAATAGTTATTAGCTTCTGAAGTTGAGTTGCTGTTTTCTGTCTAACTGCTTTCTGATAACTCACTGGCCAGCTCCTATGGGGATATTCTCCCATCATACAAGGAATATTCTCCCACCATGCACAGCTCCCGTCTTAATCCTTTCAGTACTTATGAGCTTCTGAAGTTAAGGTTGTTCTTTTCTGTCTAAGTAATCTCTGATGACACGTGTCTCGGTAAACGCCCAGTTTAGAAGCAAATTCCCATAGCAAACCTCTTCTAAACTGGACGGTTCCCGAGACACGTGTCATCAGAGATTACTTAGACAGAAAAGAACAACCTAAACTTCAGAAGCTCATAAGTACTGAAAGGATTAAGATTTTTTAATAGAAGTAATTTACAAATCTGTTTAACTTTCTGGAGCCAGTTGATATATATATATATATATATATATATATATATATATATATATATATATATATATAAACTTTTTTCCTGGATAACCCCTTTAAGTGCAATTGAACAAATGCTGGAACAGATTGTTGGGCCTGAGCCAACTCTTTTCTTCTAACCCATGTGTGTCCAAGTACAGAAGCTGGGAATGACAAGGCTAAAAAGGCCCTTTCAATGTACTGTTTATCATTTGAATTACACACGATGAAATCCAATATCTTTCATGTAACATGCCTCAGCTGCACAAAACAATGACAATGGAACTCGATTATGACTTAAGTATGGAACTCGCACAATATGAAATAAAAAGCAACATGAAAATAGACCTAGCTGTTCCCACTCACACAGGACACGGCAGCATTACCATTAAAATGTAAAACGAATAAATAAATGACCTATGCCAGTGCTGTGTGAAATGCAGAGAGGCCGAGGTTTCACAGTGGAATTTGCAAACATCTATCAAACTGCCGGTAGATCCGACGCATGTTGGGAAAACGTCTTAGAGACCCCGCGACTGATACGATTAAGATACGGACAAACATGTGGAGTGAAAAAGAAACTGTATTATATCCATAAATTAAAGGGGTTATCCAGGAAAAAACTTTATATATATATATATATATATCAGCTGGCTCCAGAAAGTTAAACAGATTTGTAAATTACTTCTACTAAAAAATCTTAATCCTTTCAGTACCATAAAAATACACAGCAGGTCAGAGGACACCCATTTTTTATATAGATCCCATATATTTTCTGTAGATGCCGTGAATGTCTATGATAGGAACAACTGTTTAAAGGGGTTATCCAGGAAAAAACTTTTTTATATATATCAACTGGCTCCAAAAAGTTAAACAGATTTGTAAATTACTTCTATTAAAAAATCTCAATTCTTTCAGTGCTTATGAGCTTCTGAAGTTGAGTTGTTCTTTTCTGTCTAAGTGCTCTCTGATGACACGTGTCTCGGGAACTGCCCAGTTAGAAGCAAATCCCCATAGCAAACCTCTTCTAAACTGGGCGTTTCCCGAGACAGGTGTCATCAGAGAGGACTTAGACAGAAAAGAACAACCTTAACTTCAGAAGCTCATAAGTACTGAAAGGATTAAGATTTTTTAATAGAAGTAATTTACAAATCTGTTTAACTTTCTGGAGCCAGTTGATATATATAAAAAAAATGTTTTCCTGGAATACCCCTTTAAACAGTTGTTCCTATCATAGACATTCATGGCATCTACAGAAAATATATGGGATCTATATCCAAAATGGTTGTCCTCTGACCTGCTGTGTATTTTTATGGTAGTTGTAGGATCATCCAAGCATCATCCATCCATATTTGGCTTTCTCAAGAAGCCTTAGAACATGACTGGGTCATGTTCTCAGGCTTCTAGAGGAAGTCAAGCATTGAAGCTACCTCCACACTGTCGTCCCAGTGAGCTACATTGAATACTTTCTTCCCAAAATTCCGGGTGGAGCATGAATAGCCTTTAAAGGGGTACTCTGCCCCTATACATATTATCCCCATATCCAAAGGATAGGGGATAAGATGTCTGATTGCAGGGGTCCCACAGCTGGGGACCCCCGTGGTTTCCCTGCTGCACCCGGCATCCATTTAGAGCATAAGGTGCAGCGCTGGAGTGCCGGAGGCTTGTAACCTCACGGCCACACCACGCTCTTGACATCACGGCCACGCCCCCTCAATGCAAGTCTATGGGAGGGGGCGTCACATCCCCTCCCATAGACTTGCACTGAGGGGATGTCTCCGCCCCCATCACCAGTCATCCGTGCACCAGACATCTTAACGCCTTTCCTTTGGATAGGGGATAATATGTCTAGGGGCGGAGTACCCCTTTATGTCTACCTACACTATTGGGCACTCTCCTGAAGAAAATACAATACTCCTGTGGTAGTAGAAATGAAAGAGAGCTGTATAAATACGTGGCCACCTATCCTTCCATTCACTATAATCTAATGTTTAATAGTAACTTTCGTAAGGGTCACCCTAAAGAGTTACTTTAATACTCAAAAGGTGCTCAACCATGTGTCCCTGACACAACAGTTATCATCATCATAATACATACTTTAATATAAAGTAAGTAGCAACACAAAAAATATATAAAATCGTCATTATATACATTGCTCAAGGTGGACACATCAAATATAATCCAAAACAACTGAAACACTAAAAGATAGTGCCTACTGATTTCTATAAACAGATGTGGGTTTGTAGTCATATACTTAGTATAGTCATTAACCTACAATGACACAAAAACAAAAAGATACCACGAATGAGTAGTGGATGAAGTATACATAAGAATCCAATAATATACCCATGCTTGGGAATATTCCTTGCCAGGTATATATATATATTTGGCTTTTCTTCCTTATTGTATGCAGACTGACGGAAAATCCCAGATTAGCATTAGTTTGCAGTTTCGAGTCATGGGAAGGCAGGTTTTATAGAAAAGGCATCAGTCTCACATGACAGATCGGTTTTCAAGGTGTGTTCACATTCAGGTCTCTTGAATGAATGTTATATTAAAGGGGTATTCCAGGATTTTTTTTTTCATTTGACTATGCTACAGGGGCTGTAAAGTTAGTGTAGTTCATAATATAGTGTCTGTACCTGTGTGTCTATACCTACACCTAGTGTCTATACCTACACCTAGTGTCTATACCTACACCTAGTGTCTATACCTACACCTAGTGTCTATACCTACACCTAGTGTCTATACCTGCACGTCTATACCTACACCTAGTGTCTATACCTGCACCTAGTGTCTATACCTGCACCTAGTGTCTATACCTGCACCTAGTGCCTATACCTACACCTAGTGTCTATACCTACACCTAGTGTCTATACCTGCACGTCTATACCTACACCTAGTGTCTATACCTACACCTAGTGTCTATACCTGCACCTAGTGCCTATACCTACACCTAGTGTCTATACCTACACCTAGTGTCTATACCTGCACCTAGTGTCTATACCTACACCTAGTGTCTATACCTACACCTAGTGTCTATACCTACACCTAGTGTCTATACCTGCACGTCTATACCTACACCTAGTGTCTAAACCTACACCTAGTGTCTATACCTGCACCTAGTGCCTATACCTACACCTAGCGTCTATACCTACACCTAGTGTCTATACCTACACCTAGTGTCTATACCTACACCTAGTGTCTATACCTACACCTAGCGTCTATACCTACACCTAGCGTCTATACCTACACCTAGCGTCTATACCTACACCTAGTGTCTATACCTACACCTAGTGTCTATACCTACACCTAGTGTCTATACCTACACCTAGTGTCTATACCTACACCTAGTGTCTATACCTACACCTAGTGTCTATACCTGCACGTCTATACCTACACCTAGTGTCTATACCTACACCTAGTGTCTATACCTGCACCTAGTGTCTATACCTGCACCTAGTGCCTATACCTACACCTAGCGTCTATACCTACACCTAGTGTCTATACCTACACCTAGTGTCTATACCTGCACCTAGTGTCTATACCTGCACCTAGTGCCTATACCTACACCTAGCGTCTATACCTACACCTAGCGTCTATACCTACACCTAGCGTCTATATCTGCACCTAGCGTCTATACCTACACCTAGTGCCTATACCTACACCTAGTGTCTATACCTAAACCTAGTGCCTATACCTGCACCTAGTGCCTATACCTGCACCTAGTGCCTATACCTACACCTAGTGTCTATACCTACACCTAGTGTCTATACCTACACCTAGCGTCTATACCTACACCTAGCGTCTATACCTACACCTAGTGTCTATACCTACACCTAGTGTCTATACCTGCACCTAGTGTCTATACCTGCACCTAGTGTCTATACCTGCACCTAGTGTCTATACCTACACCTAGTGCCTATACCTGCACCTAGTGTCTATACCTGCATCTAGTGTCTATACCTGCACCTAGTGTCTATACCTACACCTAGTGTCTATACCTGCACCTAGTGTCTATACCTACACCTAGTGTCTATACCTACACCTAGTGTCTATACCTACACCTAGTGTCTATACCTGCACCTAGTGTCTATACCTACACCTAGTGTCTATACCTGCACCTAGTGTCTATACCTGCACCTAGTGTCTATACCTGCACCTAGTGTCTATACCTGCACCTAGTGTCTATACCTACACCTAGTGTCTATACCTACACCTAGTGCCTATACCTACACCTAGTGTCTATACCTGCACCTAGTGTCTATACCTACACCTAGTGTCTATACCTGCACCTAGTGTCTATACCTACACCTAGTGTCTATACCTGCACCTAGTGTCTATACCTACACCTAGTGTCTATACCTGCACCTAGTGCCTATACCTGCACCTAGTGCCTATACCTGCACCTAGTGCCTATACCTACACCTAGTGTCTATACCTACACCTAGTGTCTATACCTACACCTAGTGTCTATACCTACACCTAGTGTCTATACCTGCACCTAGTGTCTATACCTGCACCTAGTGTCTATACCTGCACCTAGTGCCTATACCTGCACCTAGTGTCTATACCTACACCTAGTGTCTATACCTGCACCTAGTGTCTATACCTACACCTAGTGTCTATACCTACACCTAGTGTCTATACCTACACCTAGTGCCTATACCTGCACCTAGTGTCTATACCTGCACCTAGTGTCTATACCTGCACCTAGTGTCTATACCTGCACCTAGTGTCTATACCTGCACCTAGTGTCTATACCTACACCTAGTGGCTATACCTACACCTAGTGTCTATACCTACACCTAGTGCCTATACCTACACCTAGTGTCTATACCTGCACCTAGTGTCTATACCTACACCTAGTGTCTATACCTACACCTAGTGTCTATACCTACACCTAGTGTCTATACCTGCACCTAGTGTCTATACCTACACCTAGTGTCTATACCTGCACCTAGTGTCTATACCTACACCTAGTGTCTATACCTACACCTAGTGTCTATACCTACACCTAGTGTCTATACCTACACCCAGTGTCTATACCTACACCTAGTGTCTATACCTGCACCTAGTGTCTATACCTGCACCTAGTGTCTATACCTGCACCTAGTGTCTATACCTACACCTAGTGCCTATACCTGCACCTAGTGTCTATACCTACACCTAGCGTCTATACCTACACCTAGCGTCTATACCTGCACCTAGTGTCTATACCTGCACCTAGTGTCTATACCTGCACCTAGTGTCTATACCTACACCTAGTGTCTATACCTGCACCTAGTGTCTATACCTACACCTAGTGACCATACCTACACCTAGTGTCTATATCTACACCTAGTGTCTATACCTACACCTAGTGTATATACCTGCACCTAGTGTCTATACCTGCACCTAGTGTCTATACCTGCACCTAGTGTCTATACCTACATCTAGTGCCTATACCTGCACCTAGTGTCTATACCTACACCTAGTGTCTATACCTGCACCTAGTGTCTATACCTGCACCTAGTGTCTATACCTGCACCTAGTGTCTATACCTGCACCTAGTGTCTATACCTACACCTAGTGCCTATACCTGCACCTAGTGTCTATACCTACACCTAGTGTCTATACCTGCACCTAGTGTCTATACCTACATCTAGTGTCTATACCTACACCTAGTGTCTATACCTGCACCTAGTGTCTATACCTGCACCTAGTGTCTATACCTACACCTAGTGTCTATACCTGCACCTAGTGCCTATACCTGCACCTAGTGTCTATACCTACACCTAGTGTCTATACCTACACCTAGTGTCTATACCTGCACCTAGTGTCTATACCTGCACGTCTATACCTACACCTAGTGTCTATACCTACACCTAGTGTCTATACCTACACCTAGTGTCTATACCTACACCTAGTGTCTATACCTGCACCTAGTGTCTATAGCTGCACCTAGTGTCTATACCTGCACCTAGTGTCTATACCTGCACCTAGTGTCTATACCTACACCTAGTGTCTATACCTACACCTAGTGCCTATACCTGCACCTAGTGTCTATACCTACACCTAGTGTCTATACCTGCAATTAGTGTCTATACCTGCACCTAGTGTCTATACCTACACCTAGTGTCTATACCTGCACCTAGTGTCTATACCTACACCTAGTGTCTATACCTGCACCTAGTGTCTATACCTACACCTAGTGTCTATACCTACACCTAGTGTCTATACCTGCACCTAGTGTCTATACCTACACCTAGTGTCTATACCTACAACTAGTGTCTATACCTGCACCTAGTGTCTATACCTGCACCTAGTGTCTATACCTGCACCTAGTGTCTATACCTACACCAAGTGTCTATACCTGCACCTAGTGTCTATACCTACACCTAGTGTCTATACCTGCACCTAGTGTCTATACCTGCACCTAGTGTCTATACCTGCACCTAGTGTCTATACCTGCACCTAGTGTCTATACCTGCACCTAGTGTCTATACCTACACCTAGTGTCTATACCTACACCTAGTGTCTATACCTGCACCTAGTGTCTATACCTACACCTAGTGTCTATACCTACACCTAGTGTCTATACCTACACCTAGTGCCTATACCTGCACCTAGTGCCTATACCTGCACCTAGTGCCTATACCTACACCTAGTGTCTATACCTACACCTAGTGTCTATACCTGCACCTAGTGCCTATACCTGCACCTAGTGTCTATACCTACACCTAGTGTCTATACCTGCACCTAGTGTCTATACCTGCACCTAGTGTCTATACCTACACCTAGTGTCTATACCTACACCTAGTGTCTATACCTACACCTAGTGTCTATACCTACACCTAGTGTCTATACCTGCACCTAGTGTCTATACCTGCACCTAGTGTCTATACCTGCACCTAGTGTCTATACCTACACCTAGTGTCTATACCTACACCTAGTGCCTATACCTGCACCTAGTGTCTATACCTACACCTAGTGTCTATACCTACACCTAGTGCCTATACCTGCACCTAGTGCCTATACCTGCACCTAGTGCCTATACCTACACCTAGTGCCTATACCTACACCTAGTGTCTATACCTACACCTAGTGCCTATACCTGCACCTAGTGCCTATACCTGCACCTAGTGCCTATACCTGCACCTAGTGTCTATACCTACACCTAGTGCCTATACCTGCACCTAGTGTCTATACCTACACCTAGTGTCTATACCTGCACCTAGTGTCTATACCTGCACCTAGTGTCTATACCTACACCTAGTGCCTATACCTACACCTAGTGCCTATACCTGCACCTAGTGTCTATACCTGCACCTAGTGTCTATACCTACACCTAGTGTCTATACCTGCACCTAGTGTCTATACCTACACCTAGTGTCTATACCTGCACCTAGTGTCTATACCTGCACCTAGTGTCTATACCTACACCTAGTGTCTATACCTACACCTAGTGTCTATACCTGCACCTAGTGTCTATACCTGCACCTAGTGTCTATACCTGCACCTAGTGTCTATACCTGCACCTAGTGTCTATACCTGCACCTAGTGTCTATACCTACACCTAGTGTCTATACCTACACCTAGTGTCTATACCTGCACCTAGTGTCTATACCTACACCTAGTGTCTATACCTGCACCTAGTGTCTATACCTACACCTAGTGTCTATACCTACACCTAGTGTCTATACCTACACCTAGTGTCTATACCTACACCTAGTGTCTATACCTGCACCTAGTGTCTATACCTGCACCTAGTGTCTATACCTACACCTAGTGTCTATACCTACACCTAGTGTCTATACCTGCACCTAGTGTCTATACCTACACCTAGTGTCTATACCTACACCTAGTGCCTATACCTGCACCTAGTGCCTATACCTGCACCTAGTGCCTATACCTACACCTAATGCCTATACCTACACCTAGTGCCTATACCTACACCTAGTGCCTATACCTGCACCTAGTGCCTATACCTGCACCTAGTGTCTATACCTGCACCTAGTGTCTATACCTACACCTAGTGTCTATACCTACACCTAGTGCCTATACCTGCACCTAGTGTCTATACCTACACCTAGTGTCTATACCTGCACCTAGTGTCTATACCTGCACCTAGTGTCTATACCTACACCTAGTGTCTATACCTACACCTAGTGCCTATACCTGCACCTAGTGTCTATACCTACACCTAGTGTCTATACCTGCACCTAGTGTCTATACCTACACCTAGTGTCTATACCTGCACCTAGTGTCTATACCTGCACCTAGTGTCTATACCTACACCTAGTGTCTATACCTGCACCTAGTGTCTATACCTGTACCTAGTGTCTCTACCTACACCTAGTGTCTATACCTACACCTAGTGTCTATACCTGCACCTAGTGTCTATACCTACACCTAGTGTCTATACCTGCACCTAGTGCCTATACCTGCACCTAGTGCCTATACCTGCACCTAGTGTCTATACCTGCACCTAGTGTCTATACCTGCACCTAGTGTCTATACCTGCACCTAGTGTCTATACCTACACCTAGTGTCTATACCTACACCTAGTGTCTATACCTACACCTAGTGTCTATACCTACACCTAGTGCCTATACCTGCACCTAGTGCCTATACCTGCACCTAGTGCCTATACCTACACCTAATGCCTATACCTACACCTAGTGCCTATACCTACACCTAGTGCCTATACCTGCACCTAGTGCCTATACCTGCACCTAGTGTCTATACCTGCACCTAGTGTCTATACCTACACCTAGTGTCTATACCTACACCTAGTGCCTATACCTGCACCTAGTGTCTATACCTACACCTAGTGTCTATACCTGCACCTAGTGTCTATACCTGCACCTAGTGTCTATACCTACACCTAGTGTCTATACCTACACCTAGTGCCTATACCTGCACCTAGTGTCTATACCTACACCTAGTGTCTATACCTGCACCTAGTGTCTATACCTACACCTAGTGTCTATACCTGCACCTAGTGTCTATACCTGCACCTAGTGTCTATACCTACACCTAGTGTCTATACCTGCACCTAGTGTCTATACCTGTACCTAGTGTCTCTACCTACACCTAGTGTCTATACCTACACCTAGTGTCTATACCTGCACCTAGTGTCTATACCTACACCTAGTGTCTATACCTACACCTAGTGCCTATACCTACACCTAGTGCCTATACCTGTACCTGTGTGTCTATACCTACACCTAGTGTCTATACCTACACCTAGTGTCCATACCTACACCTAGTGTCTATACCTACACCTAGTGTCTATACCTACACCTAGTGTCTATACCTACACCTAGTGTCTATACCTACACCTAGTGTCTATACCTACACGTCTATGCCTAGACACACTATGGCAATATGACAGGTACGCTTTAAAATGTGAGTGCCATCTATTGTTTCTACCAGTGTGCCTTTTCGTGAAAGGAGATTTTCTGGGTTTGAGCACCACTTTATATGAGCAGTTTGGGATAAGCACAAGCTCCTGTTCACACCTCATGTAGTGTCGGTGTTTCTGTTGTCTACTTCAGTGCTGGTGTTTCTGTGGGATTTTGGGATGACTATGCAGTAGATAGGCCATCAATTATTTCTGGCCCGAAAACCCCCTTATCTTCAACAAAATCTGCAGCAAACCTGCCACGTGAGAACATACCCTTAACAACAAATCCATTGAATGATTTAAAGGGTATAATCCTATTGTCTAGATGTACAGATAGAAAATAATTCTGCTAATGAAGTGACATGCGAGAGGATAATGCCACAAGTTATGTCCTGTCATGTGACAACTCCTGAGACCTCACATTTCTCTTGAAATTTCCACGGTGAAAAAACGAAATGTTAATTGCATCATTAGCGATTTAATAAGTCGTCTGCTGCGATGGATTGGCGAGCAGACAGAAAATGACGGGGCGGCTATAAAACTCTTCACTATTGCAATTTTATAGCCATCTATTGCAAGTGACTCCATCATTGTAAGGCTTGACTGACACCGCACAAAAACAACATATAGCTGGACATATACCAATTACCTGTGTATGTTCCTTTTAGCATACCGTATATACTCGAGTATAAGCCGACCCGAATATAAGCCGAGGCCCCTAATTTTAACCCAAAAACCCAGGAAAAGTTATTGACTCGACTTTAAGCCTAGGGTGGGAAATACATCATCCCCCCATGTAATCATCCAGACCCCCGTCATCATCCCCCCCCCTTCATCATCACCACCTGTCAATCTCTTCATCAGTGGTCTTCAACCTGCGAACCTCCAGATGTTGCAAAACTACAACTCCCAGCATACCCGGACAGCCATCGGCTGTGGCCACTGCGGCCTTCGTCAACATCCAGCCCCCCCCCCCCCTTTTTGTTTTGTACTCACCTCCCCTCGGCGTGAAGTTAGGGTGAGCTGGTCCGGGCCATCTATGCTGCAGGGACCGTCCGGTGGGGATGGTTAGTCGTTGCGGGCTGTCCATTTTCACCGGGGGGGGGGGCCTCTTCTCTGCGCTTTAGGCCCGGCCCAGGACTAGTGAGGTTGCCTTGATGACGACGCACAGGGACGTTACGCATGAACGTCCCTGTTCGTCATCGTCAAGGCAACGTCACTAGTCCTGGGCCGGGCGCGGAGAAGAGCCCACCCCCCCCCGGTGAAAATGGACAGCCCGCAACGACTAACCATCCCCACCGGACGGTCCCTGCAGCATAGATGGCCCGGACCAGCTCACCCTAACTTCACGCCGAGGGGAGGTGAGTACAAAACAAAAGGGGACGGGGGCTGGATGATGACGAAGGTTGCAGTGGTCTTCAACCTGCAGACCTCCAGACAGCCGATGGCTGTCCGGGCATGCTGTCCAGGCATGATGGGATTTGTAGTTTTGCAACATCTGAAGGTCCGCAGGTTGAAGACCACGGATGAAGGGATTGACAGGCGGAGAAATCACTCGAGTATAAGCTGAGGGGGGGCGTTTTCAGCACGAAAAATCCTGCTGAGAAACTCGGCTTATACTCGAGTATATACGGTATGTTCGGCGGAGACACAGTGGTAATACTATGCAGTTGACTACACTTTTCAAAATGCCTTGTGCAAAATCCAAGACAACAAGTCTACATGGAGACACTTTTATTCCCACCAGGGTCATCTTTATCCAGATGTGCTACATTGGATTTAGTTTATTGTACTTATATGGACCTTGGATGAAGTCTGGGATGATGTGCACCCTATTCTCTAATATTTTTTCTGCTCTCCTATCTTGCTGATGACTATTTGCATTTTTTCAATATGACTGTATGGATAGATATATTTATTTACAGGGTCAAGAGCAACTATATGAAGCTACAAACTGGTGGCATATTATTGTGGAAACTCCTAACGTGCTGCAACTAACAAAGTGTACATTTCTTAAAAACTACATGATACAGGCACATAATACAGATACAATAGTAAAATTAGTTTCTACTGTCATTTTCATAGTTAGTTTTAATTCACTTTTTCATCACATTAACCCCTTAAGGACCACAAGTTTTCTTTATTTGTGCACTTTCGTATTTTCCACCTCCCCTTCTAAAAATCATAACGCTTTCAATTTTCCCCCCACAGACCCATATGAGGGCTTGTTTTTTGTACCGCCAATTATTCTTTATAATGAAATCAATAATTTAACCACACAATCTATGGTGAAACTAAAAAAAAATATATATATATTTGTGGGGCAAAAAACAAAACAATAACATTTTGTAACTTTTTGGGGATTTTGATTCTACACAGTGCACTGTTCGGTAAAAATGACACCTTATTTTTATTCTGTAGGTCCAAACAATAAAAATTTTTGTACGAAAATTAGTCTGTTTAAGAATCTCCTCTTCTGACCCCTATAACTTTTTTATTGTTCCGTATCTAAGGATATGTGAGGGCACATTTTTTGCACCATGATCTGTCGTTTTTATCAGTACCATTTTTGTTCTGATGGGACATTTTGATAGCTTTTTCTAAAAATGTTTACGTTATACAAAATTACCCAAAGTACACAATTCTGGACTTTGGAATTTTTTTTTACGTGTACGCCATTGACCATGCGGTTTAATTAATGTTATATTTTTATACTTCAAACATTTATGCACGCAGCAGTACCACATATGTTTATGTTTGTTTACATGGGAAAAGGGGAGTTATTGAAACTTTTATTAGGGAAGGGGTTAATCAAAAAAAAGAATGTGTTACTTTTTTTCACAATTTTTAAGTCTCCATGGGGGACTATTCCATGCAATCCTTAGATTGCATACACTGTTCAATACTATGTCATAGCATAGCATTGATCAGTGTTATCGGTGCTTGAATGCTCCAGCCTACCATGGCTGACTGGAGCATCGTGGCACAGATCAGACAGTGAGGAGGCAGGTAAGGGGCCTCCCGCTGTCCTCTCAGCTGTTCGGGACATTGCAATTTCTCTGCGGCAGTCCCGAACAGCCCACTGAGCTAGCCAGGATGACTAGACACGGCAATTAACTTTCTTCCATTTTAGACCCGGCAATTAACTTTGATCACACTGTCTAAATAATTAATACTGGACATCAGCCTGATCGGCAATGTCCGGCAACCAGGACCCACCGGGTACGAAGGGGGCAAGCAATTAATGTAATTATATGTGCATTGTCCTTAAGGGGTTATCCAGGAAAAGAAACACAGAGCTAATTTCTTCGAAAAACAGCACCACTTAATGGAACTGAGCTGCAATACCACACACAAACTGAGGACAGAGGTGGTGCTTTTTTCGGGAAAAAATTAGCTCTGTGTTCTATTCCTGGGAATCCTCTTTAATAAATGGGGTTTGACATGTCTTTAAACTTCGGTGCATAAGAAATGTGCCAAAGTGATCCAAAAGTATACCATATTGTTTAAAAAAAATTTAACCTCCCTATTATGGAAAATCAAAGCCCAAAAAGATACCAAAACTGTGAAAATAGGATTGTTAAAAAAAACACAGAAAAAAACATTTCAGAACAAAAAAACAACAAAAAAACACAGTGGTCTAAAAATCTGCTAATTTTGCCGCAGATTTGGTGCATGACAATAACAAATACTGTGAAATGCATTTTCCCCAAAAAATTTCTCCAAAAAGTACAAAGAAATTCAATAGTAATTGAGGGCCGACAAGTCCCATGAATGAATGAAAAAAAACACGGAAAAAAATGCAAAAGAAAAACAACTATAACCACTAATGCCCCTAAAACTGCATTTTGGGAAGGAAGCCCCTTCAAATGGTTTATGTGGCCTTGTTGGAGGCTTTACGCTGCCTCTTTGCTACTTGGCCCTCAGATACTACACCTGATTTGCCCATGCTGATTGCTCAAATGAAGGTTTTCTTTGGGGTGGATAGGCTTGATGTAGAGCGACACTGACTGGCACCAAAAAGTTCTTCCAGAAATAGAAATCATTCATAGTGACACAGGAGATAGCTGACCTAGTGCACCCCTTTCCATACCCTGAATGGTATAATATGGAGGCTCCCAAGGGCTCTTTAGGTCGCCTCAGCTTGCCCTGACCCTTTCCTCTCTGGGCGTCTATGATTGGCTCTGTCCTGCACATTTTTGTTCATATTCGAGATACCCTGGGGACCTTTTATGTTCCTTTCTTTGCTCAGGGATGTATGGGTCGCCTCTCACTGGCTACCTGTATCGCATGTAATAGACTGGACTTTTCAGCTTTTTCTAGACCCTGGATTACTGAGTTGAAAGCCCATATGGTTTCTCTTTTATGTTATTCATACTTTTGTATTGTATGTATATTTGATAGCGATTTTTGCCCGTAATGTATGGCCTTATTTTATGTCTTCTGTTTTGTAGTTTGTTCTGTTTTGAAAATCCTAATAAATACATTGAATAAAAAAAAAATAATTATTATAAAAATAAAAAAAACCTGCACATCGGGAATACAAAATGGGGGCGCAGTTTTTTTTTTTTTTTGGTGGCTTTTTCTTTTTTCAAGTAAAAAAAAAAAATAATAATAATAAAAAAAAAAAGTTGGGAGCCTTAAGGTGGTGATGGATTTATTTTAAAAAAACATAAAAAGCGACCAAAACTGCATCTTGGGAGTGCAAAATGGGGACGCAGATTTTTGTGACTTTTTTTTTCCAATGGAAATAAAAAAAAAAAATTAAGAAAAAAAGCACTTCACAAAACTTGCGCAGAATGGCAGCCTAAAGGTGGTGACAGATTTCTTTTAAACAGAGCGCTGCTGCTATGTCTGGTCATCATGTGGATACAATCCGTTAGCAGTAATATAATAGTTAAATGAGCCCTTTTTAACAATGAGACATAAAATAGCCTGAAGCGTGTTGCACATACTCCAAAGGATTCTTGGCTCTCCCTCCCTATGTTGTTAAAATTGCCTGTGGATTTGGATTCCTGGGAATAAACACAGTTATTGTGTTGAGCTAAACAGATTTTGTCAAGGCCCATCACAATGCTGCTAGTACGACATCAACAACCGGCCAGTGAGCGATCCCATCCAATGCTGCTGAGGTCTACTACTCTGATACCGTACCCTACATATGTAACTGGTTACTCACCATTCATCACTTCATAAAAAAAGGTTTTATTACAGTTTATCATATAAAGTGTTTGCTATGGGTTCCTTTGATATCTGTCCAGGATGGAGCAGTGTGATTACCTAATGGAACCGTAAACCTAAAATGTGTTCTGAATTGCCATGAGATTGGTTTTGGAGGAGAGCCGTTTTCAAGGCATGATGACTTTACCTAGCGGGACTTGCTCGGATTACCTTGGATTAGAAAAAAAATGTATGGAATTGCCATCGCTATTTTGGAATGTTTTTATTAAATATTTTCCAGAGTGCATGCAACATTAGCCACATGGAATTTCCAGGTTAATAAATAGCTCTTAAATAATAACAACATGCCCCTTTAAATCTGCCGCCTGCATCATTCATCTTCTGTCGCAGTCATAGTCTTCCTAAAACTTCAAGTTAGGCATGTGATTAAAAAAAAAAAACATGCCTGCTTGCTTCCAGAAATAGGGCCACATGGGTTGCATAGCATATTGTGGTGTTTTAAAGGGGTTATCCAACATAAGGTGACTTTAGTACTTACCTGCCAGACAGTAATGGACAGGCTTAGGAAGGATCCGTGGTTGTCTTGAGGCGAAATGGCTGTGTTGTGAGTCCACCATAATGCTGCTGCTTTCATTTTCATGGCTATTTCCTATTTGAGTTCCCTCCCTTCAACTACAAGTCCCAGGATCCATTATTTGTAAGTGAGGTCCCTTTTCTCCCTCCCACACATCAACCGCCCTACCCATTGCAACACAGCTGAGCTCTTTTCCATGCATGCTGTGGTTAAAATTACAATTCCCTGCAGCTGTGTGGAGAATGATCTCCCTCCCACCCAGCGGTCGCTCCATCAATTGAATCATAGACAGGCTCCCTTTCAACACCTGACTAGTGATGTAATATTTCGGGCTGCACTGCAACCTGTAATTTTGTATGCTGCTAAAAATAAACATGGGGCAAAGATCACATAAGAATTGTGAGACCAGCCAAACACAGGTACAGACACTATATTATAAACTACACTAACTTTACAGCCCCTGTAGCACAGTCAAATAAAATAAAAAAATCCCAGAATATCGCTTTAAGGTATTCTAAAAGATGTTCGCATTAAGGAATGCTAACCAATCTTTCTTGAGAAAAACAGATTTGTTATAACCAGGCTTGTGTGCCTTTCTTAAATCGGCTAAGCACCTTTGAAATCCCCACAACCAATCTCATCTCCTTACCTTAAATACATTTTGCCTATCAGCTATATACATAGTTCCCCCTGCACTATGGATATTTACTCAATAAAAGACATGAACAATATAACTGTGTGTTATTAGTTTGGATCAATGTTTCCCAACTAAAGTGACCCCAGCTGTTACAAAACTAGCCTTTGGCTGTCCAAGCATGCTGGGAGTTGTAGTTTTGCAACAGCTGGAGGCAATCTGGTTGGGAAACACTGGTTTAAGACTTAGATAACAATTATATCACATGTTAATAACAAAATGTATAAATCCAGGTCAATTTAATTGGTTTAATTACTTTTCTTGTAATTGTACATATGAGGTAATATTTGACAATGAGGTAGGCTAGGTTGACTTTTGTAAAGTGCCCTAGGTTGGCCATATACCTTGGCATTCTGGCAGAGCAACATGCGATAGTATACTGCTGCATACCTATTCATTTTAATGGACCAAACATACTCTGTGAAACATAAACTGTGAATTTAGATTGTGAGCCCCAAGGGGACAGGAAACCAATTTGAGTGTACGGTGCTGCGGAATCTGTGTGCGCTATAAATAATGAATTGTTATTATATTATTATTATTATATATTACTCAACTAGTGTTTCAGTGCATTACGGGGCTTAAAAGCATGGCAGAGTATGTTTTGAAGTCCCAAAAAATTAGGGTGTATGCTCAGAAAAAGGACTTAACATAGTCAGTGATAGAGTATGTGACTATGTTTGATCTATTGAAATGAATAGGCATGGCTTAGGTACGCAGTAGAAGTCAGCATACCATTCTGTCTGCAGGCTGACGTTACATAAAGAGGGAAAGTATGGCTTATAATAAATGTGAAAGTACCCATAGAAGATTAATGGCAGAAAAAGACCACATGGTCCATGGTTTTAGACAAAGGAGAAGAGTATAATTAAAAGAAGAAAACGTCCGCAAGAGGACATAGTTTTATATTAGAGGGGCAAAGGTTCAAAAATAATATGAGACAGTGTTACTTTACTGAGAGAGTAGTGGATGCATGGAATAGCCTTCCTGCAGAAGTGGTCGCTGTAAATACAGTGGAGGAGTTTAAGCATGCATGGGATAAGCATAAGGCTATCCTTCATATAAGAGAGAGAGAGAGAGACAGGTATAAGGCTATCCTTCATAGGGACAAGAACTATTCATAGTATTCAGAATATTGGGCAGACTAGATGGGCCAAATGGTTCTTTTCTGGTGACACATTCTATGTTTCTATGTCCATCTAATCTGCCTTTATATTTGTTCCTTTGTACTTTTAGCTTAGTGTTAGGTCCCTTGCCACTTGAGAAACCTTGGCATTGGTGTGCAGGCTCAGGTATGTCCTTCATATAAGGATATACTGGCTAATGTCTCAATTTTAATATTACCGTATATACTCGAGTATAAGCCGAGTTTTTCAGCACGATTTTTCGTGCTGAAAACACCCCCCTCGGCTTATACTCGAGTGAACTCTCCACCCGCAGTGGTCTTCAACCTGCGGACCTCCAGAGGTTTCAAAACTACAACTCCCAGCAAGCCCGGGCAGCCATCGGCTGTCCAGGCTTGCTGGGAGTTGTAGTTTTGAAACCTCCGGAGGTCCGCAGATTGAAGACCAATGCGGCCTTCGACATCATCCAGCCCCCTCTCGCCCCCCTTTAGTTCTGTACAGTACTCACCTCCGCTCTGCGCTGGTCCGGTGCTGCAGGACTGTCCGGAGAGGAGGTGGTCCGGTGGGATAGTCATTCCGGGCTGCTATCTTCACCGGGGAGGCCTCTTCTAAGCGCTTCGGGCCCGGCCCCAGAATAGTCACGTTGCCTTGACAACGACGCAGAGGTACGTTCATTGCCAACGTACTTCTGCGTCATTGTCAAGGCAACGCCTCTATTCCGGGCCGGAAGCGCGGAGAAGAGGCGCCCCCGGTGAAGATAGCAGCCCGGAACCACTATCCCACCGGACCACCTCCTCACCGGACAGTCCTGCAGGAACGGACCAGCGCTGAGCGGAGGTGAGTACTGTACAGAACTAAAGGGGGGCGAGAGGGGGCTGGATGATGTCGAAGGCCGCAGTGGTCTTCAACCTGCGGACCTCCGGAGGTTTCAAAATTACAACTCCCAGCAAGCCCGGACAGCCGATGGCTGCCCGGGCTTGCTGGGAGTTGTAGTTTTGAAACCTCTGGAGGTCCGCAGGTTGAAGACCACTGCGGGCGGATGATGACAAGAGGATGATGAAAGGGGGGGTGTGGGATGATGACAAGAGGATGATGAAGGGGGGGTGTGGGATGATGAAGGGGGGGTGTGGGATGATGAAGGGGGGGTGTGGGATGATGACAAGGGGATGATGAAGGGGGGGGTGTGGGATGATTACAAGGGGATGATGAAGGGGGTGGGGATGATGACAAGGGGATGATGAAGGGGGGTGGGGATGATGAAGGGGGGTGTGTGGGATGATGATGAAGGGGGGTGGGGATGATGACAAGGGGATGATGAAGGGGGGGTGTGGGATGATGACAGGTGATGATGATGAGGGTCTGGATGATGACAGGCGGTGATGATGATGAGGATGTTAATGACGGGGGTCTGGATGATGACAGGGGGGGATGATGCATTTCCCACCCTAGGCTTATACTCGAGTCAATAACTTTTCCTGGGATTTTGGGTTGAAATTAGGGGTCTCGGCTTATACTCGGGTCGGCTTATACTCGAGTATATACGGTAGTTTTGAGGGTTAGCCAATGTCACTGTTTCATCCACCCCAGTAGTGCACCTACATTCCATATAGATTATTTTGATTTATTCACATCCACACCAATTTATCTGGTGCACGATGCCATTGTGGTACTTATGGTCGGTTGCAGGCATCCTCCACTATACGCATTTATTGCTGGGGATTGCCCCTAGCAACGGACCACAAGAGCATGCTCTGCCCCCCAGTATCTATGCACATCTCCATTCAGGGGTTTAGAATCATCTGCCCTCAGATACCACGTCAATGTATTTGTTCAAATTCCATACTAATGCATCTTTATTATCATTTTAGGTAGCATTAAAGTGTAACTGTCATGAAATTTTTGTGTAATAACCTGCACACAGCCTTTGTACTGTGTGCAGGTGTTGTGTACAGCAATTATTTTATCTCATATTTGCAGGCTTTCGTGACGCTAAAAAGTGCTTTTAATCAAAGCCACTGATGGTCGGATATGCGTGGTGCGAGGTGCGCGATGCCCCGCCACCGCCACACCCACCCACACGCCCACTTTGTATCTCAGCGCTGGGACCGCTGTGTGATTGACACAGAGGTCCCAGTGCATGCGCCCTTCTACTAATGTAACGTGCGCGCTGCTGCGTGTCATCCAACAAGTGCTCACTCCCCCAGCGAGGAGGAGGACAACGGCGGCGGGAGCGAGCGCTCGCTGGAGGAGCGAGCGCTTGCTGGATGACACGCAGCAGCGCGCACGTAACATTAGTTGAAGGGCACATGCGCTGGGACCTGTGTGTCAATCACACAGTGGTCCCAGCACTGAGATACAAAGTGGGTGTGAGGGTGGGCGTGGTGGCGGCGGGGCATCACGTACCTCACACCATTCCTATCCGACCTTCAGTGGCTTTGATTAAAAGCACTTTTTAGCGTCACGAAAGCCTGCAAATATGAGGTAAATGAATTGCTGTACACAAAACCTGCACACAGTACAAAGGCTGTGTGCAGGTTATTACACTAACATTTCATGACAGTTGCGCTCTAAGGTTCACCTGTGAGGCCTGCAACTTATCAGCCATCTTGGGTGGGGCTTACAGCTTGTTTCCCTCCTCCCATTGTATGTGTGTCTAGCCACACTGGAGGTAACTGGGAGCAGGCTATGAGTCGGCTCTAACACTGCTGTAATTTCCCACTGGCCCCTGGTTTTGCTTATCACGCACAGGTAGGTTAGTGTTAGGTCCTGTGCCACTTGAGAAACTTTGGCGTTGGTGTGCGAGCTCAGGTATGTCCTTCATACAAGGATATACTGGCTAATGTCTCAATTTTAATATCAGTTTTGAGGGTTAGCCTATGTCACTGTTACATCCACCACAGTAGTGCACCAACATTCCATATAGATTATTTTACTTTTAGCTTAGAATAGATATATGTTTATCCCCAGCAGGTTTATATGCACTTACTGTAGATTTTCTAATCATACTACTCACCTTAGCTGGAAGTTTGGGTTGTAAAGTCAGTGGTGAATCTATAGATAGCATTTAGGATTTTTATAGGTTAATCAGACAGTATGGATGTTTATCTCTAAATGAAAACAAGGTAATAATATTTTAATAATTTACAAAGAATAAACACACAACTTAATTCTAAGAAAAACAATAAGCACTATTAGTTATCCTGCTTACTGATGGTTTCCAGGTGTCACTATATTTGTATACAATGCACAAAGTGAAACACCGTGATACTATAAGCAAAATAAACAAAAAAGATTTAATAATTTATTGCTCTAAATTTTTATATTTGATTGGAGCCCTAGTTTTATTTATGTATTTTGTTTGTTTGCTTGTTTTTACTGTATTAACGTAACACCAACATTAATGTACTGTTTAGTTAGTGAGCAGAGGCAGAATCCTATGCTAACTTGGAATAAAAGGGTAAATGCTTGATTTTTGCTTTTCATTGTCCTGGAAAACCTCTTTAACTTGATCTGCTTGAAATCGGCTTTTTGTACGCTGTGGTTTATACATATCCAGTATAGTGTAACTCAATTACTAAAGGATTAATAAACCATCTTGACCATGTTCTTACAAAAAACTTTAAAGCATTATTTGTTATTTAGATTATATTGCACTGCTCACAAAAGATCTGTCTATGCACACACTGAATAGGCAACTGTTAATGCGCTGAACACATGTGAATTGTTATAGGCAATGAGTTCGCCCACAATAATTAAATCAATTGCGGTTGGCATAGTTAGAACTTCTTAAAAAATATGGCTTGTAAAAATAATGGGGTTTTGAGCACCGTCCTCCTGTTTGCACAGGATAGAGGCTGTTTTAATTCCAGAAGGTTTGTCGGAGTACAATGCAGTGACATAATGCTACCAGTTAATGTTCAGGATAGCGGGTTTTATCTGTGCTGCCTTTCAAAGCGGAGCCTCAACAATGAATATGTGCTGATTAATAGGCAATAAAATACCCGGAGCTTTGAGACTAGAAAATCATTTCCAGTAGCTTATGAAAAAATGCTGGAATGTAAGCTGTTTTTTCACCTGCTTTCAAAGGAAATTCTTGGCTATTAACCACAAAATCCTCCCTTAAGTCGGTCTACATAACAGGTTATAAGACAGCGGCAGGTTTTAATTCTGCAAAAACAGACATCTAGACAACAGTGCCACCTAGCCACCGGCTGCGACCACTCCAAAGTGGCTCAGAAAGAGAAGAAAATGCAGAGCAGCGATTTGATGTGTAACTTTAGTCAACTGGTTCCTAACTGTGACTAGAAATATCGGATTAGCATGGCAAGAAGAGAAGACTATGGTCAGGAATCTTGGACATAGCCATATTGGGCCTCATTTACTAAGAGTGTCGGGTTTTTACTAGTGGGAAATATTGTTTCAGACTTGCAGGATTCCTCTCGATTTACTATTGGGAAGATTTTCTGACCAGCTTTTTCTAGGTGGATATTTGCAGCCATTTATCCACAGGATTTTCTGTGAATTCAATAGTAAATCGGTTGGGTTGTGAAACCACGCCCCCTTTTGGGCTGGTCACAGCGCCTTTGTGACAGACCACACCCTTTTTCGGCTTTTCACAGTGCAATGTCGAGTTTATCAGATTTTCCAGGTGCACACTGGTGCAGACATGTCGCAGACACTCTGAGCCAAAATAACCCGACAAAAACTGGTCAGTTTCAGCTTAGTAAATGAGGCCCATTATATTGTATGGACTTGTCTGGAGTCAGACAGCACGCACATAAGTCTATGGGACTACTGTACTTATTTTTTTATTCTATTCTTTTTTTTTCTGTTGGATTAATGATATGTTATGGCCCATGATTCCATATTACACAGGTATTCTTCCTCAGTATGAAACCTTCATTGATTGGCAGTGTAAAGAAAATAGGCACAGTAAAGTATCTTAGGGTTTCTTTGTTCACCGTACAATTTACCAAGCCCTGTAAAGTACATCAGCCCAAACACCAGGCTTCATTGCCTTTTGTCTCAGTTCTGTGCTAGTCTAGCTTAAGTCCATTATTCTATAGAACATCTTGGTGGTGCTTTAGCTGTATTGTAGTACAATGTGTATTTTAAAGTGGTACTCCCGTGCCCGAGCCTTCTAAACATTTGGTTTAGAAGGCTTGGAGCAGAGGCCGTGGTCGCGACATCACGGCAATGCCCCCCTCGTGATGTCTCCCCACACCACCTCCATAGACGTCAATGGAGGGGGGGGTGGCATGACATCAAGAGGGGGCATAGCCATGACCACGTCTACTGTTCCAAGCCTTCTGAACCAGATGTTTAGAAGGCTGGGGCACAGGAGTATCCCTATAAGGTGTGATGGGTAAACATGGTTCCAGAGCCTGGAGGTGGCATCAGCATGAGGAGACCATATAGTGGCTGAATGACACAGTGTGGAGGTGTTGGCAGCATGAGGAGACCATATAGTGGCTAAATGACACAGCTTGGATGTGGCTGAGGCATGAGGAGACCATATAGTGGCTGAATGACACAGCGTGGAGGTGTTGGCAGCATGAATAGAACATATAGTGGCTGAATGAAAAAGCTTGGATGTGGCTGAAGCATGAGGAGACTATATAGTGGCTGAATGACACAGCGTGGAGGTGTTGGCAGCATGAGGAGACCATATAGTGGCTGAATGATACAGCGTGGAGGTGTTGTCAGCATGAGGAGACCATATAATGTCTGAATGACACAGCTTGGATATGGCTATAGCAAGAGGAGACCATATAGTGTCTGAATGGCACAGCCTGGAGTTGTCAGCAGCATGAGGAGACAGTAGGGCTTCACAATACCTAAGATTAAAAGACGAACTTTGAAATTTAAATTGAAGATTTAGGGTAGCTAGTGCTACCATAGAAAATGTTTAGGCCCAGACCCAGGCCCAGCAGCATCAGTAAACAATATATTGGCTGAATGACACAGCCTGGAGTTGGCTGAAGCATTCATTTAAGATTTTTAATTAGAAATTTTAGATTTTTAACTTGAAACTGAGGATTTTGAAATTGAAATTTTAACTCCCAAGTTTTAAAGCCTGGTCCCCGGCGTGTGGGTACAAAGAACCAAATCTAACAAGGACTCACATGTCAGCACAATGACAGAGCCTGGAGGTGGCATCAGTAGGAGGAGGAGACCATATAGTGGCTGAATGGCACAGCCTGGAATTGGCTGAAGCATGAGAAGAGACCATATAGTGGCTGAATGGCACAGCCTGGAGTTTGTGGCAGCATGAAAAGACCATATAGTGTCTGAATGGCACAGCTTAGAGTTGGCGGCAGATGAGGAGACAATAGGGCCTCACAATCTCTAAGAATAAAAGATGAATTTTGGATCATCAAGAAATCGGTGATGGCTTTTCTCTGTTCGTACAGTCAGTCCAACATATGGAGAGTGGAATTCCAACGTGTGGCAACATCCCAAATCAGACTATGTTTGACGCTGCAGCTCAAAGAGGGTGTGCTTTGCGGTGTACGGGTGGCTGAAATGCATGCAAAGTTTCCTTCCCACTGTGAGGATGTCTTGCAAATTGGGGGGAACACTTCAGGAACTGCTTCACAACCAGATTGAACATGTGTGCCATAAAGGGCGCATAGCTCAGCCTACCCAGACGCAGCGCAGACAAGATGTTCTTCCCGTTGTCAGTCACCATGGTTCCCATTTCCAGTTTTCGTGGAGTAAGCCATGCTCCGATTTCTTTACGAATTACTTTTAGCAGTTCCTCCCCTGTGTGATTCTGTTCGCCAAGGCCAACCATGTGAAGAACAGCGTGACACTGCCGTGCCCTGCACACATGGTATGCTGAAGGGCCACTGAGACTTGTCAAGGCAGTGGAGGCTGAGGACATGGTGGAGGAAGAGGAGGCAGAGTCGCACACTGTCACAGGACCAACGGCCTGAGAGCGTGGAGGAGGAAGCGGCGTGACCGGTCCAAGTTGGTATTTTGGCTGTGCTGGAGCCACGTTCCCCCAGTGAGCCGTAAAGGACATGTATTGTCCCTGACCATAGTTACAGCTCCAAACATCGGCGCTGCCGTGCACTTTGGTACGCACTGACAGGTTCAAGGACTGGACTACCTTCTGTTCCACAAAATTGTGCAGGGCTGGTACTGCCTTCTTCACAAAGAAATGATGGCTTGGGACTCTCCACCTCAGCTCGACACAAGCCATCAGTTCTCTGAAAAGGGATGGACTGAAGCATCAGCAACTTGGACAGGAGCACATTCAGCGTCTGCACCATTGGATTAATGGGCGCATACTGTTGTCTCTTGGACATGGCTTCGCCGATGGATTGCTGGCAGAATGACTGACTCGAAGTAGGAGGAGCAGGAGCATCTGAAGCGGCAGAAGATGGATATGACACACAGATCCCTTTGGCTGAGGTGGTGGAGTTTTGGCTGGCAGAAAAAGGAAGCGGCTTGCCACTAGGTGATGCAGCACCCTGGACCACCACATCAGAGCCACGGTTCTCCCAGGCCACTTTATGGTGACGATGCATATGTTGACCGAGGGCCATGGTGGCAACATTGGGACCCTGGCCACGCTTCACGTTCTGCCGACCCATTTTGCATGTGGCCAGGTTAACATCCTCCGGATGCTTGATGAAAAACTGCCACACCGCTGAGTAGCTGATTTTCCCACCAACAGTCCGCACTGACTGCTACTGCCGCCGATTCCAGGAACCCCTGTTCCACTACCTCCCAGGAAGGTAGGCTGCCACGAAGCAGGTCGTCAACCCCGAGCACATTTGGCTCCAGACTTTCCTCTTCTGCCACCATGCTGACTGCCAACCATGCTACCACCTTGCTGTCTCAGCTGTGGCCTCACGGGGCAATCTGCAACCCTCTTCTCCTGATGATGATGAAGCCCCTTCTGCACCCGGCTCCCAAGTGCGATCTGCTTCACCATCATCGAGTTGTGTCTGCACGTCACTGATGTCCTCCTCAGGTTCCTCAACAGTGTCTGTTTCAGGAGCCTGAATGCTTGCAACCCCACCTCCCACACCACTCTCATCACTACTTGCCCGCCTAGTGGAGGAAGCGGTGGATGTCTCCTCCACTTCTTGGCTGGGCAGTAGCTGCTGACTGTCCTCTAGTAGATCGTCCTCACTAAATAGTAGAGCTGAACCCACAGCAAAAGATACTTCTGTAGGGGAGGGAACAGCATAGGACAGAGGCAATGGGAGGACAGGGATGCTCCCGGACCATGGCAGATGGGTTGCTAGTCGAGACATGACCACTAGCTGATACCGGGAGCTCAGGCCACTCGCTGCGACTCCTGCTGCCACTCACCCCTACTCTGCTGCGACTTCTGCCTGATGAATTTAGGCCACTCCTCTGTGCATGCCCTGGCACTTCTCTGCCTGACATACTTAGGGAAGTACAATACGCTCCACTACTCTTAAAACAGTATTTGTCTACAACACCAGCAGGTGTGTACTTTTGCCTGGCCTTTCACAGTATGTAGGCTCTTAAGAATTTAACAGGAACAAAATAGTACACCACTTAGATGTACGTATGTGGTATGCACTTATGAGGAGAGGACAATGTGCTCCAGTACGCATAAAACAGTATTAGTCTACAATACCAGCAAGTGTGTTATTTTGCCTGGCCTTTCACAGTATCTAGGCCCTTAAGACTTTAACAGGAACAAAATAGTACACCACTTAGATGTATGTATGTGGCATGCACTTATGAGGAGAGGACAATGTGCTCCAGTACGCTTAAGACAGTATTTGTCTACAACACCAACAGGTGTGTACTTTTGCCTGGCCTTTCAAAATATCTAGGCCCTTAAGACTTTAACAGAAACAAAATGGTGCACAACTTAGAAGTACGTATGTCATATGCACTTATGAAGGGGAGGACAATGCGCTCCAGTACACTTAAACAGTATTTGTCTACAAAACCAGCAGGTGTGTACTCTTGCCTGGCCTTTCAAAGTATCTAGGCCCTTAAGACTTTAACAGGAACAAAATAGTACACCACTTAGTTGTAGGTATGTGGTATGCACATATGAGGGGAGGACAATGCGCTCCAGTACGCTTAAAACAGTATTTGTCTACAACACCAACAGGTGTTTACTTTTGCCTGGCCTTTCACGGTATCTAGGCCCTTAAGACTTTAACAGAATCAAAATAGTACACAACTTAGATGTATGTATGCCATATACACTTATGAGAGGAGGACAATGCGCTCCAGTACGCTTAAACAGTATTTGTCTACAAAACCAGCAGGTGTGTAACTTTAACAGGAACAATCCCTAACTGTAACCTACATCTGGCTTTCTGATGTCTAAAACACCAGGCTTGCTTTATGCCTCATTCAATGCAAAGCGAAGGATGATGGTTAATGTGAAGGACACGAGTTGTTTCCCTTAACGCACTGTTTATTTACAATGTCCTATCTGTTTTTTTGTTGCTGTTTCTTTCCTTTTTTGTTTTTGGAATTTAGTGTGTGAAGAGAGATGAAGCTACTAAACAATACTCACCTGTACAAAGAAGAACGAAATTGTTATACTCCCTTCCAAGTACAATAGTAAACATCATAGAAACTGCCATCAAATAGGGATACAATGATAATAAAATACAACTCAATAGGAAAAACACAGTAGGTCGTGGCAACACACCCAATGCTTGACTTGAATAATATTAAAGTAGCACAATTGGCTTCCATTCACATTAATTTTAAAACCACCAAGATTTTGATCTATGTTGCATTGCCATGTCAACGCAACACTTTATACATACATGTTCATTAATGAGAGGTCATCAAGACATCTATCTAAACCAGTGGTCTCCAAACTGCGGCCCTGCAGATATTGCAAAACTTCAACTCCCAGCATGCCTGGACAGTAAATGGTCAGAGGACCGCAGTTTGAGATCACAGATCTAAATCATTTATAATTTTTTTGTATATATATACCTACATATCTGGCTTACTGATCTACCTACCTAGTTACCTATTTACCTGGCTACCTACCTACCTGTTCTTTTACTGTGCAGGACACCAAGGAGGGCATTATTACAGTTTGTGGACCTATAGATGGAAAGATTGTGTAGAGGAGGGGAGGGCACTGGAAAAATGCAGAGTCTGACATGTTTGTCCTGCAGATGTTAAGAGATCCACATGGCGGTCTTATCCGGACAGAGAAGAAAAGGATAGAGGACGCTGCGGATCAGAAAATACGTAATTCTGAGTCCCAAAATGTAACTGTAATCACTTATATGGTATACACATCCTGTGTACAGCTGATATCTACCGCAATATGATCATGTATATAATCACTTATATTGTATACAGATGCAGTATGGCGGTGTTATCCAGTTATTGTGTGGTGACATATATTTACCCCTTGTATACCAGTATCATTGGTCATAGAAATTTACCTATGTTAAAGTGTTTCTTACATATATACATTTTAGTTTATTGTGTGTGGGATTTGGGTCCTTTTGATGACACTTTAGGGAGTCTCACTTTCCTGGTTCATTGTCAAGCTCCATTCTCTGACCATAAGTCTGTCTGCTTCATCCATTGTCTACAACCGTGCATGAAGTCCCAGTATGAGTTCCAAACGCACATAAGTGGTTCACAGGTGAAGGCAATGGAACACCTTTAGGGCTTCTGTATGACTGCACATTTTAAGTGGCAATGGACTTTATAAAAAGTCAATTGATGATTGTGTAAAAGACCCTGCACACAGGCCGATGCACACAACATGGAGGAGGAATGTTCATGTGGTTGTTCATCCCTTAAACAGTTATGTTGACAGGACATCCCCTATTTACACATGAAGATGTGCTGCTGAACTTAGCATTTTTATACCCACATATACTACCAGATCAGCTGACAATAGAGGGATCACTCATTTGTCAGCTGATCAGCGCATGGAGCCTATAACAACCCATCAACATCTGACAGCCAGCTTTATTCCATTAGTGTGCATAGGGAGAAATCTGTCAATAAGCAGCAGGGGACAGGAAAAGAGGTATTGGACCCTTCCTTTACAGAGAAGCCTGTGTTCTGCATGGATTAAACTATGAGTTTGACCATAAGGCCCCATAATCATAAATAACACCCAATGCTCAGGGCAGCCTGCCCGTCACTACTGAATGCTGCACATGGTCTAGCTCAGTGTTTCCTAAGCGCAGTCCTCAAGTACCCCCAACAGGTCGTGTTTTAAGTTATTTTTTAGTCTTTCACAGGTAATATAATTGCAGTGATGTCTGATGTACCGAATATAATTGTATCACTTATAAAAAACTAGGGAAATCCTGAAGACTTGACCTATGAGGAAAACTTGAGGAGAGCGCTTGGAAACACTGGTCTGGCTGACAGGTTCCTTTTAAATACACCAACCAAGAAATCCAGCAAATCGCTGAACATGCAGTTCCTGCCCACACAAAATGCCGAAACATGCTAAAAATTAGCTACCAGGCTTAATCGACATCTCCGAGCATGTGTCAGGCGAATTTAAGACAAATCTCCCATCTACGGCATTGCAATCTACTCCCGCTGCTTGTGTAGTATATCAAGGTGTCCTGGTCATGGTGTCATCAGTGCTAAACACAGGAGTTCTTAGGGTCATCAACCAAGCCTAGGAGAGAGGAGGGCTCCCGGCGTTCCCTAAACAGCATAGCTTGAGGGGCTACACCGTTTGCACAACTCTTATTGACGTCAATGAGAGTTACGTATATTGTAAACCTGTTTACAGCTTCCCGATCACAGCCACAAACAGGCTGGAGGGGGCCGGGGAGTCCACAATTTCAAAATAGGTTGGAGTTGCAAGTGAGACCCGCTCCTGTGGATATGTCATTCATTTTCTAGATGCGAGTACCTCTTTAACAGCAATGGGAAATGTTATGAAAATTAACTTGTGTTCAGAAGAAGGTTAATTGTTTCTGTAGATCAATGTTAGGGTACGTTCACCCGTACAGGATCCTGCGCAGATTTGATGCGCAGGATTTGATGCACAGGATTTTCTGCTGCAGTTTTCAATGTAAACTAAATGGCTGAGCACAGCTTCAAATCTGTTTGTGTGAACGTACCCTTAAACGCTTTACAGAGCATTGAAATATGTTATCAGCCAAACTAAAGGCATCCATCTGTAGACAGCAGAGCTTCGGAGGTAGTTTCCTTCCTTCTGGAGGACAGCTATTCTGCACAGATCATAACATCTTAACAGTCGAGCCTCAGAAGCGCCTGGTAATTGCTCATTCCACAAAGTGTTAGAGAACAGCATGTTAACAACAGCCAATGGGTGACCTCCAATTCACAAGAGAACAATGCAGGTTAAGCTTTAAATACCAGATCTAGACTTAGCAGAACTCCACAGTTCATGGAGCACATGAGATTTGCCAGATACCTGCTAATACACATCATTTGCAGAAATACCATTTAACTTACCATGCTACAAAAGGAAATAATGGTAACTGCAGGGATCACTCCAGCAGCATGTGGTTTTAATAGTTTAATTGCTCCAGCTATTTATTACTGTTTCACAGGAAGGAAATGTTTGTAGTTCTACTTTCAAAGTAATTGTTTTTCTGTGAGCTCAGATATGCATGAGGCGGCCCTCAGTCATACCGGTCTGGAGTCATTAGATTACATTGGCACTACTTAAAGCAAATAATCTCATTTTCTAAACGGACTTTAAAATAAACACCAATTCTATAATATGTGTCCCATAATAGTCATCATGCTGTCAGTATTTTGCATATGTTTAGCTGGTAGGCGATTGTAGAAAACAAAACTATTAGTAGAAACCTTAGTGGTTCCTGTGGATAAACCTGACCCTCTTAGAAGTGTTGAAAGGCACATATATGGGTTCCACCTATCAAATGCCAATTGCTAGTATGGGATTTCCAAGGTATTCATTCTATTTTATTGTGTATGTGGCATAGGCACTGGGGTTAAAAAATAGTTTACATCCTAACCCTACAGAGAAAACTGACATCTTTTTTTAAGATATAAAGACAAAGTTTCTTGCTGCTTATGATTTTATTATTCTTTGTAAATTGTATGCAGTAATCTCTAGACTCCCTATACTGGAAAAGACAAATAGACAGATTTTATTATTTAAAGAAGACCAGCCAGATATTATTATTTAAAGAAGACCTGCAGAGCATTACATGATGCATCTGACCATAGGATATAATGCTCGGAGAGAAGCTGAGCTGTGTGATATATAGGTTTTTATGATTTGGGGCAGCATATCCAGCTCATACCTAAGAATTGACAACTGTGCCTGTATTACTGTTTGTGTCTAGAAAATACTGCAAGACTGTGTGGGTGGGGAAATCAGGACTCCCTCCTAGGAGTCTGGTCCTGATTTACTCAGCTTCATATTCAGATAATCCAGCTCCAAATCACATAAGGCTATTTATAGGAGGCTCCAGAAGGCCCAAGGCTGAGGCAAGGGGGTATACCCTGTCGGACTACCGGATGTTTGTCTAGTTTCAGTGGATGTGACATCAAGGGAATGGAAGAACTTTACTCAAGAACTATGGCAACTTAACACACAAAGAAATGTTTGAGCAGGGAGGGACACTCTTAAGCCATCACACATTCACAGATCTAGATCATACTCTCATGGCAGATCTCAGAAGCAAGAGGATCTTGTCCACTTATTCCACAGTGAAGCTTGGGGGATGAAATATTCATCTATTTGTCTAACAATATATTTCAAAAGCAGGGATCCTTATTGCTTTTCTCACCTATAAAACAATTCCGAGCTGTAGGGTACAAATCTGTAGATATAGTAGTGACAATGTCCTTGGCCCGGCCCAAACCTACTTGAATCCTAGTATAATGCTTTTGGGTCTACTTAAATCCTAGTACAATGCTTTTGTTTATCTTACCCCCATAGGCTAAAGTTCTTCTTACCCCTCCTTCACCTGTTTGCAAACTTAGGACTTGTCTGAACAGTGTTTTGAAACACACTTGCTTCCCTTCCTCTCTGTAGAGAGGCTGGGCTAGAGAGAACACCTCTTCTGGAAGATTCTGTCAGTGTGTGTCAGGGCTCCTAGTTTCAAACTTTTCTGATAACCCAGATGCTTACCCCCCTCTATATTCTGTTCTGCAATGTATACCCCCTCCCACTCTAATCTGCTATCAATAACACTGAAAAAAGGAGGCACAGAAAGCCAAGAACCAGGAGCAGCATGTTGTCCAGATATGTCAGAAGTAACAAGGACATCTTTCTAAGTGAAGTTACACCGACTCTTTAGAATAAATATTGAAGGGACTTTTTAAAAAAATATTATTTAAGTTGCTTAATTCTGCATCTTGGAAGCAATTTAACAATTAAAAAAAATCAAAAGATGTAGTTAGCCTATAACGCTAGAAAATAGTTCTGTTTGGCTGCATAAAGGGACACCCTGAACAATCCCAATAGCAGCTGCTGGCTTGTGTTTAAGGGGTCTGTCACTGTGACAGATTCCCTTTAGGTGCCTTTAAAGGGAACCTGTCAGCCCTTTATGCTGTCATCTCTGAGGGAAACATAAAATAGTGACAGATGCTGACTTCAGCGGTGTGTCATTTATGTGTCAAAATGCCGTCGTTTTGGAGAAGTCACAGTTAAGTAACCCACCCCCCACCAATCGACAGTTTTCTCCCTATTATGTGCATATGGAGAAAGCTGTCATCCAGCGGCAGATGGGCAGGGGGAGTCTACATCGCGTGAATAGATCAGACCTCTGCCTACCAGCTATGGCATCGCTCTGCAACAATTAAACTGTGCTTTCTCCAAAACTACTGGATACTTGTCTTCATGTCTGTCACTACTTTAGGCAGCCCTCGGAGGGGGCGGCATAAAGGGGCTAACAGGTTCTCTTTAAGCCTCAAGTTCTCTTCTACTGCTGTTTCATCACGACTTCAATAAGTTTTACCCATTCTAAAAACTCTGCACATTTTTATGGCTGCAACT
The DNA here is from genome assembly GCF_029499605.1 of Hyla sarda. Classification (NCBI taxonomy): domain Eukaryota; kingdom Metazoa; phylum Chordata; class Amphibia; order Anura; family Hylidae; genus Hyla; species Hyla sarda. Next base: position 127,195,176 of record NC_079197.1, on the reverse strand, counting down.
TTCTCCCATCCTACGTCTTAATGTATTCTATAATTAAAGGCAGCGTACAGTACTACAAGGAGGTGGGTTAGTGCAAAAGAGCATTCCAAACAACATATTCATATATTATCATTCACGGCTTGTTCTGTGCTGTTAGAGTGGCACAGCGGCCAACACACTCCTAAAACAAGTCTGCTGCGTTCCTCAATTCCTGCAGAACAATGTGTCAGCTGCCAATGCACATTCCTGACCTTTACTGATTAAAGTGGACCTGTCACAGTTCATTAGCATAGTCTTCTTCTTCAGACATCAAACCACCTAGAAAATATGCCAGTCATATCTACCAAAACGTTTTCCATCTTAGAAGAACTAGAGGGACATTGATTCACCAGGTATTACAGCAATAATAATACTTAATAAAAGGGATAGAGATTTGTTGTACGCCGCCCATGGATAACTAACTTAATGGACTTTAGAACATCTGTCCAGCGACATAGCGTTACCATGTCAGAATGTACTTCCTACAGCCTCCAAAGAAAAAAACACATAGATCTTTATCTCTCTGAAAGGGAAATGAGAAACCAGAGGTTTGTGCTACGAAATCATTCACAAATGATTCCTGTTTTAAATTAACTTGTTTGTGTTTGACTATTTCACAATCTGTCTACAGATAAAGGACAGGTAGTAAACGCAGGGGTCAAACAACAAAGATCCTGCTGCCATCCTTGGCTTCTATCATTTGAACAAGGTTTCAAATACCTAGTGACTAAAGGTTAGATTCTTCCCGGCCATTAGTTGAATGTAAAAGTATCCCTATATACTAGAAACTATATACTGCCAGCAATGCAATCATAAAGATAACTGTGTGCCCTGTCTCACAAGTAGTTACTTAATATCTTACCATCTGGTCCCATGACAGGACCCACACAGAGAACAAGCCCCCACAACAATTTCTCCTCAGCCCTGCACAGCTCTCTTGAGGCCTCTTCATTACTTCTCCAGACATTCTCCAGTGGGGAAGCTTCTCCCAACCTCCAGTCCACCAGTACTACAATGCCCAAGCCTACACCATAATCCCCACAGTGTACCAGGAGAATAGCAGCTTCAATAGGTTCACACTCTCTCACTGACCCTAAGGAAGCCTAGTTTGTGGTGAACAGGGAGAGGTCCTCTCTTTGTCCCCCTTCTCTCACCTACTGCAAATTCCAGGGGTACGCAGAAGTTCCTCTGGGGGTACGCGTAAAAAAAAATCCCTAATGGTGGCCATCTAGTTAAATACAATGCAGGTCCTGGTCGGGCAGAGGAGTCTTCATGTACAACAGCAGAAACTGACCGACCAGGACCTGCTCTGTATCTGCTAGATGCTGGAGGTGAAAGACCTGTGTTGATGTCACAATCATGTGACCAGTACATGCAGGGACGAAGCTCATCAGAATAGAAGAGAATATCGCTGTGATGACCTCAGAGAGGAACAGCCGGGAGAGAAGAGAGCCTAGGAGGGAGGAGGAATATACTCCCAAGGATGCAGTCACTACCCTTCTGGTGTGAAGTCACATTACAATCTAATCCCCTGTACAGGTTAAGTAATGTAATGTATGTACACAATGGAGGAGATTTATCAAAACCTGTCCAGAGGAAAAGTTGCTGAGTTGCCCATAGCAACCAATCAGATCGCTTCTTTCATTTTTGAAAAGGCCTGTGGAAAATGAAAGAAGAGATCTGATTGGCTGCTATGGGCAACAGGGCAAGTTTTCCTCTGGGCAGGATTTGATAAATCTCCCCCTATGACCCCACCCACAGTCACCGCAGTTCTGGAGTATATGTTAAGATTGGCACCAACTGCTCTAGACAGTTACCAATAGTTAAAGTGTAACTGTCATTTTCATAAAGACATGTCAATAGTTTTTATTGGTGGGGGTCTGGGTGAGGAGACCCCCACCGATCACTAGAACCAGTAGGCAGAAGCACCCAGCTAAGCTCTGTTCCTCCAAGCTGTCTTGTGCTCACTACAAATGGGCTCGCTATTAGTGATGAGCGGCAGGGACCATATTCGAATTCACCATATTTTGCAAATATATGGACAAATATTCGTCCTATGTTTGCGAAATTCGCATATTCGCTATGTTTGTTCTCTTCTTTTTTCCATGCGAAAATTTGTAATGAAATTCGCATCGTGTGCATGCGCGATTATATCTTACAGCTAAACGAAGGGAGGAATCAGCGTCCTCTGACTGGAAGTGCCGAAATTCGTGAATATTTGCATATTCACGAATATCTTCATATTCACATATATATTTGCTTATTCACAAAAAAAAATATTCATCATTACGAATATATTTCACTATATTCTAAATATTTGCAAAATCGCGAAGTGCCGATATTCATGGTAAAAATTAGCATTACAAATATTCGAGCTCAACACTACACGCTATACACTTTCTATGTAGTTCATCTTCAGTAAGCGCAAGACACCAGGGAGAAACAGAGCTTAGCTGAACTCTTTTCCCCCAGAGCTTTGTGGGGGTCTCAGCACCCAGACCCCCCACTGATAAAAACATATGACATGTCTCTATGAAACATAAACAGTTAGACTTTAAGCAGTTAGTAATTTAACTTTCATTGTTCAGCACATTCATAGCAGTTGTTGAGGTAAATACTTTGTGTGGTTGCACCTACCTGATTGACATGATTCAATTTATCAATGATCTGGTTAATCACGGGTTCGGCGCTCCTCACTTTACCCTCTTGGTTGCTTGTTTGAACCTTAAAGCCGTTCTTCACAGTATGGGGCTGGAACCTGTAATTTAGAATACCGATGGATTACAAAAGTGTTACGACTCATCTGAGATGTCAAGAGACTCCATAAAAATGAATATGTGATGGCAGGCCTACATGTGTAATGACAGCCAAAAAGACAATGAGCAGTAGAGGAAGAGGGGTGGCATTATGTTTATTCTACAGTATGACTTAAAGGGGTACTCCGCCCCTAGACATCTTATCCCCTATCCAAGGGATAGGGGATAAGATGTCAGATCGCGGGGGTCCCGCCGCTGGGGACCCCCGGGATCTCGTCTGCAGCACCCACCTGTTGCGGCTTCCGGCAGCGCTGGAGGCTCACATCCTAACGCCTCACGACCACGGTGACGGGAGATCGTGATGTCATAACAACGCCCCGTGTGACGTCACACCCCGCCCCCTCAATGCAAGTCTATGGGAGGGGGCGTACACCCGCAAAACCGCCCGTTAAAACCCACATATCATTTTTCTTGGCGTTTTCTCACTCCCATAGACTTCTATTGGAGCAAAACGCCACGATTTTGACTAAAAACGCCGGTGTTACGCCGAGCGCTCCGGGTCCCCGCTCCTCCCCGGAGCGCTCGCTTCACTCCCTCCGCTGCAGCGCTCCGGTCACGTCCTCTGACCCGGGGCGCTGCGATCCCGCTGCCAGCCGGGATGCGATTCGCGATGCGGGTAGCGCCCGCTCGCGATGCGCACCCCGGCTCCCCTACCTGACTCACTCCCCGTCTGTTCTGTCCCGGCGCGCGCGGCCCCGCTCCCTAGGGCGCGCGCGCGCCGGGTCTCTGCGATTTAAAGGGCCACTGCGCCGCTGATTGGCGCAGTGGTTCCAATTAGGGTTTTCACCTGTGCACTTCCCTATATTACCTCACTTCCCTTGCACTCCCTTGCCGGATCTTGTTGCCTTAGTGCCAGTGAAAGCGTTCCTTGTGTGTTCCTTGCCTGTGTTTCCAGACCTTCTGCCGTTGCCCCTGACTACGATCCTTGCTGCCTGCCCCGACCTTCTGCTACGTCCGACCTTGCTTCTGCCTACTCCCTTGTACCGCGCCTATCTTCAGCAGCCAGAGAGGTGAGCCGTTGCTAGTGGATACGACCTGGTCACTACCGCCGCAGCAAGACCAACCCGCTTTGCGGCGGGCTCTGGTGAAAACCAGTAGTGGCTTAGAACCGGTCCACTAGCACGGTCCACGCCAATCCCTCTCTGGCACAGAGGATCCACTACCTGCCAGCCGGCATCTGGTGAAAACCAGTAGTGGCTTAGAACCGGTCCACTAGCACGGTCCACGCCAATCCCTCTCTGGCACAGAGGGTCCACTACCTGCCAGCCGGCATCGTGACAGTAGATCCGGCCATGGATCCCGCTGAAGTTCCTCTGCCAGTTGTCGCTGACCTCACCACGGTGGTCGCCCAGCAGTCACAACAGATAGCGCAACAAGGCCAACAGCTGTCTCAACTGACCGTTATGCTACAACAGTTGCTACCACAGCTTCAGCAGTCATCTCCTCCGCCAGCTCCTGCACCTCCTCCGCAGCGAGTGGCCGCTCCTGGGATACGCTTATCCTTGCCGGATAAATTTGATGGGGACTCTAAGTTTTGCCGTGGCTTTCTTTCCCAATGTTCCCTGCATCTGGAGATGATGTCGGACCTGTTTCCCACTGAAAGGTCTAAGGTGGCTTTCGTAGTCAGTCTTCTGTCCGGAAAAGCCCTGTCATGGGCCACACCGCTCTGGGACCGCAATGACCCCGTCACTGCCTCTGTACACTCCTTCTTCTCGGAAATCCGAAGTGTCTTTGAGGAACCTGCCCGAGCCTCTTCTGCTGAGACTGCCCTGTTGAACCTGGTCCAGGGTAATTCTTCCGTTGGCGAGTATGCCGTACAATTCCGTACACTTGCTTCAGAATTGTCCTGGAATAATGAGGCCCTCTGCGCGACCTTCAAAAAAGGCCTATCCAGCAACATTAAAGATGTTCTGGCCGCACGAGAAATTCCTGCTAATCTACATGAACTTATTCACCTAGCCACTCGCATTGACATGCGTTTTTCTGAAAGGCGTCAGGAACTCCGCCAAGATATGGACTCTGTTCGCACGAGGCGTTTCGTCTCCTCGGCTCCTCTCTCCTCTGGTCCCCTGCAATCTGTTCCTGTGCCTCCCGCCGTGGAGGCTATGCAGGTCGACCGGTCTCGCCTGACACCTCAAGAGAGGACACGACGCCGTATGGAGAACCTCTGCCTGTACTGTGCTAGTACCGAACACTTCCTGAGGGATTGTCCTATCCGTCCTCCCCGCCTGGAAAGACGTACGCTGACTCCGCACAAAGGTGAGACAGTCCTTGATGTCTACTCTGCTTCTCCACGTCTTACTGTGCCTGTGCGGATGTCTGCCTCTGCCTTCTCCTTCTCTACAGTGGCCTTCTTGGACTCTGGATCTGCAGGAAATTTTATTTTGGCCTCTCTCGTCAACAGGTTCAACATCCCGGTGACCAGTCTCGCCAGACCCCTCTACATCAATTGTGTAAATAATGAAAGATTGGACTGTACCATACGTTTCCGCACGGAGCCCCTTCTTATGAGCATCGGATCTCATCATGAGAGGATTGAACTTTTGGTCCTCCCCAATTGCACCTCGGAGATTCTCCTTGGACTTCCCTGGCTTCAACTTCATTCCCCAACCCTGGATTGGTCCACTGGGGAGATCAAGAGTTGGGGGTCCTCTTGTTCCAAGAACTGTCTAAAACCGGTTCCCAGTAACCCTTGCCGTAACTCTGTGGTTCCTCCAGTAACCGGTCTCCCTAAGGCCTATATGGACTTCGCGGATGTTTTCTGCAAAAAACAAGCTGAGACTCTACCTCCTCACAGGCCTTATGATTGCCCTATCGACCTCCTCCCGGGTACTACTCCACCCCGGGGCAGAATTTATCCTCTCTCTGCCCCAGAGACTCTTGCCATGTCCGAATACGTCCAGGAGAATCTAAAAAAGGGCTTTATCCGTAAATCCTCCTCTCCTGCCGGAGCCGGATTTTTCTTTGTGTCCAAAAAAGATGGCTCCCTACGTCCTTGCATTGACTACCGCGGTCTTAATAAAATCACGGTTAAGAACCGCTACCCCTTACCCCTCATCTCTGAACTCTTTGATCGCCTCCAAGGTGCCCACATCTTCACTAAATTGGACTTAAGAGGCGCCTATAACCTCATCCGCATCAGAGAGGGGGACGAGTGGAAAACGGCATTTAACACCAGAGATGGACACTTTGAGTATCTGGTCATGCCCTTTGGACTGTGCAATGCCCCTGCCGTCTTCCAAGACTTTGTCAATGAAATTTTTCGTGATCTGTTATACTCCTGTGTTGTTGTATATCTGGACGATATCCTAATTTTTTCTGCCAATCTAGAAGAACACCGCCAGCATGTCCGTATGGTTCTTCAGAGACTTCGTGACAACCAACTCTATGCCAAAATTGAGAAATGTCTGTTTGAATGCCAATCTCTTCCTTTTCTAGGATATTTGGTCTCTGGCCAGGGACTACAGATGGATCCAGACAAACTCTCTGCCGTCTTAGATTGGCCACGCCCCTCCGGACTCCGTGCTATCCAACGCTTTTTGGGGTTCGCCAATTATTACAGGCAATTTATTCCACATTTTTCTACCATTGTGGCTCCTATCGTGGCTTTAACCAAAAAAAATGCTGATCCCAAGTCCTGGCCTCCTCAAGCAGAAGACTCCTTTAAACGACTCAAGTCTGCCTTTTCTTCGGCTCCCGTGCTCTCCAGACCTGACCCTTCCAAACCCTTCCTATTGGAGGTTGATGCCTCCTCAGTGGGAGCTGGAGCTGTTCTTCTACAAAAAAATTCTTCCGGGCATGCTGTCACTTGTGGTTTTTTCTCTAGGACCTTCTCTCCAGCGGAGAGGAACTACTCCATCGGGGATCGAGAGCTTCTAGCCATTAAATTAGCACTTGAGGAATGGAGGCATCTGCTGGAGGGATCAAGATTTCCTGTTATTATCTACACCGACCACAAGAACCTCTCCTACCTCCAGTCTGCCCAACGGCTGAATCCTCGCCAGGCCCGGTGGTCTCTGTTCTTTGCCCGATTTAATTTTGAGATTCACTTTCGTCCTGCCGATAAGAACATTAGGGCCGATGCTCTCTCTCGTTCCTCGGATGCCTCAGAAGTTGATCTCCCTCCGCAACACATCATTCCACCTGACTGCCTGATCTCCACTTCTCCTGCCTCCATCAGGCAGACTCCTCCAGGAAAGACCTTTGTTTCTCCACGCCAACGCCTCGGAATCCTCAAATGGGGTCACTCCTCCCATCTCGCAGGTCATGCGGGCATCAAGAAATCTGTGCAACTCATCTCCCGCTTCTATTGGTGGCCGACTCTGGAGACGGATGTTGGGGACTTTGTGCGAGCCTGCACTATCTGTGCCCGGGATAAGACTCCTCGCCAGAAGCCCGCTGGTTTTCTTCATCCTCTGCCTGTCCCCGAACAGCCTTGGTCTCTGATTGGTATGGATTTTATTACTGATTTACCCCCTTCCCGTGGCAACACCGTTATTTGGGTGGTCGTTGATCGATTCTCCAAAATGGCACATTTCATCCCTCTTCCTGGTCTTCCTTCTGCGCCTCAGTTGGCTAAACAATTTTTTGTACACATTTTTCGTCTTCACGGGTTGCCTACGCAGATTGTCTCGGATAGAGGGGTCCAATTCGTGTCTAAATTCTGGAGGGCTCTCTGTAAACAACTCAAGATTAAATTAAATTTTTCCTCTGCATATCATCCCCAGTCCAATGGACAAGTAGAAAGAATTAACCAGATCCTGGGTGATTATTTGCGACATTTTGTTTCCTCCCGCCAGGATGACTGGGCAGATCTCCTTCCATGGGCCGAATTCTCGTATAACTTCAGGGTCTCTGAATCTTCCTCCAAATCCCCATTTTTCGTGGTGTACGGCCGTCACCCTCTTCCCCCCCTCCCTACCCCCTCGCCCTCTGGTCTGCCCGCTGTGGATGAAATTTCTCGTGACCTTTCCATTATATGGAGAGAGACCCAAAATTCTCTCTTACAGGCTTCTTCACGCATGAAGAGGTTCGCGGATAAGAAAAGAAGAGCTCCCCCCGTTTTTTCCCCTGGAGACAAGGTATGGCTCTCCGCTAAATATGTCCGCTTCCGTGTCCCTAGCTACAAGTTGGGACCACGCTATCTTGGTCCTTTCAAAATTTTGTGTCAAATTAATCCTGTCTCTTATAAACTTCTTCTTCCTCCTTCTCTTCGTATCCCTAATGCCTTTCACGTCTCTCTTCTCAAACCACTCATCCTCAACCGTTTTTCTCCCAAATCTGTTCCTCCCACTCCTGTTTCCGGCTCCTCGGACGTCTTCTCGGTCAAGGAAATTTTGGCTGCCAAAAAGGTCAGAGGGAAAATTTTTTTTTTAGTAGACTGGGAGGGTTGTGGCCCTGAAGAGAGATCCTGGGAACCTGAGGACAACATCCTTGACAAAAGTCTGCTCCTCAGGTTCTCAGGCTCCAAGAAGAGGGGGAGACCCAAGGGGGGGGGTACTGTTACGCCGAGCGCTCCGGGTCCCCGCTCCTCCCCGGAGCGCTCGCTTCACTCCCTCCGCTGCAGCGCTCCGGTCACGTCCTCTGACCCGGGGCGCTGCGATCCCGCTGCCAGCCGGGATGCGATTCGCGATGCGGGTAGCGCCCGCTCGCGATGCGCACCCCGGCTCCCCTACCTGACTCACTCCCCGTCTGTTCTGTCCCGGCGCGCGCGGCCCCGCTCCCTAGGGCGCGCGCGCGCCGGGTCTCTGCGATTTAAAGGGCCACTGCGCCGCTGATTGGCGCAGTGGTTCCAATTAGGGTTTTCACCTGTGCACTTCCCTATATTACCTCACTTCCCTTGCACTCCCTTGCCGGATCTTGTTGCCTTAGTGCCAGTGAAAGCGTTCCTTGTGTGTTCCTTGCCTGTGTTTCCAGACCTTCTGCCGTTGCCCCTGACTACGATCCTTGCTGCCTGCCCCGACCTTCTGCTACGTCCGACCTTGCTTCTGCCTACTCCCTTGTACCGCGCCTATCTTCAGCAGCCAGAGAGGTGAGCCGTTGCTAGTGGATACGACCTGGTCACTACCGCCGCAGCAAGACCAACCCGCTTTGCGGCGGGCTCTGGTGAAAACCAGTAGTGGCTTAGAACCGGTCCACTAGCACGGTCCACGCCAATCCCTCTCTGGCACAGAGGATCCACTACCTGCCAGCCGGCATCTGGTGAAAACCAGTAGTGGCTTAGAACCGGTCCACTAGCACGGTCCACGCCAATCCCTCTCTGGCACAGAGGGTCCACTACCTGCCAGCCGGCATCGTGACAGCCGGTTTGAGCAACATACAGCGTTTTTTTTTCAAAACGCCAAGGAGCTGAAAAAAAACGCAAGAAAAGTAAAAAATGCCAAAAGGATTAAAAAAACGCCAAAGTGAAAAAACGGCAAGTGGAATTAGAAATTTGCGATTTCTCGTTGATTTACAGCTAACATCCGGCCACAGCATTTTTTGGCCAAAAAAAACGCCATGCGGCAGAATTGGAGTTTCTTCTTGGTGTTTTTGCAAAAAAAAAAAAACAAGTGGAATTCCAGCCTATAAAAAGAGGGGAAATCGGCATTTATACAAGTTACAGATTAATATAAATAAAAAAGGTTGTCATCGATTCTATATGAAATAAATGTAGCAGATTCAAACCATTTCTTCAAAAAATAGTACAGGGTATTATTAAGGCTGCTTTCACACTATAAAAATGCATCCGATATGAACACCCGTTATAAAAAGAGGGGAAAACAGCATTTATACGGTCGGTACAAAATCACTAACGGCTATTAGAAAATCCCATTATAGTCTATGGGATTTTTCTAATAGCCGTGTTAACCCGTTATCGCCTGTTATTAATAACGGCCGTTATTTTGTGACGGGCGATAGTAACGGGAGAATTAGGGCATGCACTATTTCTCCTGTTCAATCGCCCGTCACAAAATAACGTCCGTTATTAATAACGGGCGATAACGGGTTAACACGGCTATTAGAAAAATCCCATAGACTATAATGGGATTTTCTAATAGCCGTTAGTGATTTTGTACCGACCGTATAAATGCTGTTTTCCCCTCTTTTTATAACGGGTGTTCATATCGGATGCATTTTTATAGTGTGAAAGCAGCCTTAATAATACCCTGTACTATTTTTTGAAGAAATGGTTTTAATCTGCTACATTTATTTCATATAGAATCGATGACAACCTGCTTTTATTTATATTAATCCGTAACTTGTACAGACCAAGCAAGGCTCATGCCCTCGGACATTGGTAGTTATGCCAAGTAAGCTGGTCAGCCCCATAACTTATTGTCCACACGGCTTTAATTCACTCGCACAGGCGTGCCGAGCTCCTCTTTCATGTTTAACACACAACATCTCTCAGATGCTTTAAGTTCTTTCTTGGTAGGTTATTAACACACCCCGCTACATGAATGCCTATCATTAAGCGCTCATGGTACAGGTTGATGTTCTCACACTGCCATCTAGTGGACACTGGATGGTATTAAAAGGCAATGTACCGTGTGTTCGTTTTTTCAGCATGTTTTAATTTTTACACTGGTTGATACTATATCATCTGCAACTTACGGTTTGGAGACAAATTGTATAAATAAAAATCAGAATTTTCTAAAAAATTTTTTTTTTTTTTTTTTTTACTGACTTCCATTCTTCTCACAAGAAGTTTGCTAAACTATCTATCTGACTACAGGTTATACTGATGTGTTGTGAGTAAATGCATTACTGATGCTGAATTATTGCCTAGATAATCGAGCACAGATGCAATAGATAATTGCTGTGTAACCTGGGGCTTTCCTGCTCTTCGAGATACTATGCATGCTGGGAGTTGTAGTTCTGAACTCCTGATGAGTCTCTGGTTAGAGATCACTGCCAAAGTCAATGAACAATGCACTATAGAGACAAAAAGACAAGAGGAGCGCGATCCTAGTGTAATACCATTAAAGATGCAGGCAGTGTTTGCAATTGAATTATGCTCACCAGAGTTGGTTATGCTTAGAGCATAACATCTATAACAGCTCATCAATAGCGGGTCAGCGGCCTTGGAGTACCCGATCATTTAGGGAAGTCAGCAAGCAATAGTAGAACTTGGTAGCAAAAAAAAAAAGGAATTTCTCCAAAAACAGGCGCTTCTCCCAATAAAAGGTTTGCTTTATTCCATCAAAGTAGACACAAAAGATTTGAAAAAAAAAGTACTTTCAACACGTTTCTAGCTCGGTCTTGATAAAGAGCTCAGTCCGAGCTAGAAACGCGTTGAAAGTGCTTTTTTTTTTTTCAAATCTTTTGTGTCTACTTTGATGGAATAAAGCAAACCTTTTATTGGGAGAAGCGCCTGTTTTTGGAGAAATTCCTTTTTTTGCTACCAAGTTCTACTAAAGTCAATGAACAGATTGCTATACCTTGATGTCCCTGCAGGGGAGCTAGAGGTAAAAATGAACTAGCTTTCCCCAGCAGTTGAGGGCCCCATTGTTTCTTAATTTACAATATTTCAATTGACTTGTCACAGATGACTTAAAAAAAAAAAAAAACATTTCTAGCTGTATCCAAAGGGGTTGGTTGGATTTTATATTTGAAAAAATATCAAAATGTTACTGTTTAATCCTTTTGATGGTACAGACAAATTTTCATCTCTGCATTTTCCAAACTGGACAAAGTCCAGTAAGTGAGGACAGGACTAGCACTACCTTTTGATTACTCCTGTCCTATCAGTGTGAAAACAGAGAGGAGGAGGTTACAGAGCAGACTCAGGAAGGAAGTGAATGCATGGTGAGTGAGGGCGGGCTCAGTACTTGCCTTGGACATGCCCCTTCCTGAGCAATGGATGTCAGAATGAGTGAGAAGCATAACTAAGGGATTTGTGAGCCAAATACAGAAGTTAGACACATAAAAAAAAACATGTAAAGTATCTGCATGACCTAGTGAGTAACATATTGAAGCATCATTTTTTTATGTGATATGACGGGTACACTTTAATCTTTACCAGGGGTGTTTGTGGTCCTTTGGGCCAATCGTTTTTTTTTTATATTTTATTGTATGACTAAGCACATTACAGTTGTTCAAAATGCATCACTTTTCTACTGTCCTGTGATGTCTAATGTGTTTTAAAGTATCTGAAGTTTTAAACCACTTACCTACACTGGATCTTCCTAATGACACCCAGGCCCTGAACATTGAATATGCTACATTTTTCAATATCGTAATAACTAAGAAATCCAAAACTCTCAAGCAGTCACTCGCTACCATCCCTAATACAAGACAGACTTTACACATTTTCTAGGAAATTAAACATCAATTGCAATCTATTAATGGATCTTCTAATACAACCCCAGTAGGAAATAGTGTTGCTCGCGAATATTCGCAATTCGAATATTATTCGCGAATATCGCATATTCGCGAATTCGCAAATTTCGCGAATATAGCGCAATATATTCGTAATTACGAATATTCGTTTTTTTTTTTTTTTTTTTTTTCACAGTACACATCACAGTGATCATCCCTCTCTGCTTCCAGCTTGTGTGGTGTAAAGAAGGCTCTAATACTACTGTGTGAGAGAACGGTGTGCGAATTTTCGCATATGCGAACATTTGTATATGCTAATTTTCGCATATGCGAATGTTCGCATATGTTAATTTTCGCACACGCGAATATTCACATATGCGAAAATACAACGAGAATATTACGAATATGCGAATATTCGCGAATATGACGAATATTCGTCCATATATTCGCGAATATTCGCGAATTCGAATATGGCCTATGCCGCTCAACACTAGTAGGAAAGTAGAGAGATATTTGCAAGGGCAACTATCCTAACCTTGACTTGACATCCTCCACCCCCCCCCCTCCCTCCCACCCATAAAGAATGTTGTATATTATTGTTATTTGTACAGATGCGGACAATGTTATTGTAAGATTAGCGGAAGATTTGGCAATCTCTCAGGCATAGCTCAGAAATTAGAAACTGATGTTTTTCCATAGACTTGTTGAGGTTTAAATGCATATTTGGGGGATTGCCAAGTGGGAGGGAAGCCAAAATTAGTAGTGACATACAAACTATACAAAATCCTTGATGGAAATCTATGGCATATGAGATGGGACTGTGCAACATGGAAGTCATGAAACAAAGTAATATGTTAATAAGTTAAAAGGACATATTTATTGTTTTCTTTAAATCATGTGACCCAACATGTATCGTAGATGTATTGTCTGTAAGCTATCAGTAATAGTCATTTTAGTATACCAAGTGTTGGTTGTATAACAGTGTACTAGAATACAGGTGAAACTTGGAATATCGTGCAAAAGTCCATTGGATTTCATTAATGCAACTTAAAAGGAAAGGCAGCATGAAGTGCTACAAAATCTCCTGGTAGACGGATGTGTTGACCCTGGACTTAATGAAGCACAGTGACCAACACCAGAAGATGACATGGCTCCCCAAATCATATATTTGGGATTTGGGGTTTTCATGAGCTGTAAACCATAATCTTCACAATTATGACACTATCTTGAACTATCTTGCTTTGCGTGTAATGAGTCTCTCTCATATATTAGTTTCACCTTTTAAGTTGCATTACTGAAATAAATGAATATACAATATTCAAATTTTTCGAGTTTCACCTGTACATATTGCTTTATGATGGGTGTCACAATATAGAACTAATGGAAAAATAAGACTTAAAGGACATCTGTAGTGCAATATAACTTATTCCCCATCTGAAGAAGAGGGGATAAGTTTTAGATCATGGAGGGTCTGACCACTGGGGCCCCCCGCGATCTCCTTTACGGGGCCGCGGAAGTATGCTGGCATGACGCGGCGGCCGACACGCCCCCTCCATGTATCCCATAGAGAATCATGAAGGGGGCGTGTCTGCCAAAGATTTCTGCTGGGGATGACATTGCACTTCCTGCAGACTGCCGCGGCCCTGTCTAGGAGATCTCGGGGGGCCCCAGGGCTCGGACCCCTCGCAATCTATAACTTATCCCATATCCTTCGTATAGGGGATAAGTTATGTTGCACTACAGATGTCATTTAATGCTTGATCATCAACCCATCCAATTTTACTCATAAGAGGTGCAGGCAGTTTTTCGTCCGGCACTGCAGGGGTGTAGTATGTGGATCCCTTTAGTAGCACAGGCCGTGGGATGAGTGTGAGGCTATGAAACTGCTAGGGCTGGTGGTGCAGGTAAGAAAGGCACAAGGCGTAAATATATATAGCGTAGAAAAAAAAGGAGAGGAACCGCACTCACCAGCCTTGCCGAGGCTGTCCTGTGCATTGGTACCTAATATCCATTCTGCTTCAGTGCGTAATAGAATCGTTTTTCTGTCAATGCCTTCTTTTGGCATAATCCTTCTTATTCCAAAGAATTTAAGTGATGCCACATCACTTGTCAGGATTTGGCAGGCTGGAGGTGGATCCTCTGTGTCAGAGAGGGATTGGCGTGGACCGTGCCGGCGGACCGGTTCTAAGTTGCTACTGGTTTTCACCAGAGCCCGCCGCAAAGCGGGATGGTCTTGCAGCGGCGGTAGCAACCAGGTCGTATCCACCGGCAACGGCTCAACCTCTCTGACTGCTGAGATAGGCGCGGTACAAGGGATTAGGCAAGAGCAAAGTGGGACGTAGCAGAAGGTCAGGGCAGGCAGCAAGGATCGTAGTCAGGGGCAACGGCAAGAGGTCTGGAACACTGGCTTGGGATACACAAGGAACGCTTTCACTGGCACAATGGCAACAAGATCCGGCAAGGAAGTGAAGGGGAAGTGAGGTAATATAGGGAAGTGCACAGGTGAACACACTAATTAAAACCATGCGCCAATCAGTGGCGCACTGGCCCTTTAAATCGCAAAGAGCAGGCGCGCGCGCCCTAGGGAGGGGGGCCGCGCGTGCCGGGACAGCACAGACGGGGAACGAGTCTGGTAAGCGGGTCGGGATGCGCACCGCGAGCGGGCGCGTCCCGCATCGCGAATCGCATCCCGGCTGGGGACATTATCGCAGCGCTCCCGGTTAGCGGGTCTGACCGGGGCGCTGCGAACAGGAGAACGCTCCGGGGAGGAGCGGGGACCCGGAGCGCTCGGCGTAACAGTACCCCCCCTTGGGTCTCCCCCTCTTTTTTGAACCTGAAAATTTGTAAATAAGGTCCTTGTCGAGAATGTTATCCTCGGGTTACCATGACCTCTCCTCAGGGCCGCAATTCTCCCAATCTACAAGAATTTTTTTTTTACCTCTGACCGTCTTGGATGCGAGAATTTCTTTAACCGAGAAGATATCTGAGGACCTGGAGACAGGAGTAGGAGCAACAACCTTGGGAGAGAAGCGGTTAAGGATAAGCGGTTTAAGGAGAGAGACATGAAAAGCATTGGGAATACGGAGAGAAGGGGGAAGAAGGAGTTTGTAGGAGACAGGATTGATTTGGCACTTGATTTTAAAGGGACCAAGATAACGTGGTCCCAGTTTATAACTGGGGACACAGAAATGGATATAATTGGTGGAGAGCCACACTTTGTCTCCAGGAGCAAAGACAGGAGGAGTTCTTCTTTTTTTGTCAGCATGTTTCTTCATCCGGGAAGAGGCCTGTATGAGGGATTTTTGAGTCTCTTTCCAGATGGTGGAGAAGTCCCGGGTAACCTCATCAACAGCGGGAAAACCAGAAGGCGTGGGAGTGGGGAGGGGGGGGAAGAGGGTGACGGCCGTACACCACAAAGAACGGGGATTTAGCGGAGGACTCAGAGACTTTGAAATTGTACGAGAATTCGGCCCATGGTAGAAGATCGGCCCAATCATCCTGGCGGGAGGAAACAAAATGTCGCAAATAGTCACCAAGAACCTGGTTAACTCTCTCCACTTGCCCATTGGATTGGGGATGATAGGAAGACGAGAAGTTTAATTTGATTTTAAGCTGATTACAGAGGGCCCTCCAGAATTTCGACACAAATTGAACGCCTCTATCCGAGACGATATGCGTAGGAAGCCCGTGAAGGTGAAAAATGTGCACAAAAAATTGTTTCGCCAACTGTGGCGCAGAAGGAAGACCTGGAAGTGGAATAAAATGTGCCATCTTGGAGAAACGATCAACGACCACCCAAATGACTGTGTTGCCATGGGATAAAGGCAGGTCTGTTATAAAGTCCATAGCAATCTGAGACCATGGTAGCTCAGGAACAGGCAGAGGATGAAGGAGGCCGGCAGGCTTCTGACGAGGAGTTTTGTCCTGGGCACAGACTGTACAAGCCCGAACAAAATCAGCAACATCTGCTTCCAGGGTAGGCCACCAATAAAAACGAGAGATGAGCTGGATGGACTTTTTGACGCCAGCATGGCCGGCGAAGTGTGAGGTGTGTCCCCACCTGAGGATCCTGAGGCGCTGACGTGGAGGGACGAAGGTCTTTCCAGGAGGAGTTTGTCTGATGGAAGCTGGGGAAGCGGAGATCAGACACTCAGGAGGAATAATGTGTTGCAGGGAGGCTTCCATTTCAGAGGCATCCGAGGAACGAGAGAGGGCGTCAGCCCTGATGTTCTTGTCAGCAGGGCGAAAATGAATCTCAAAGTTAAAACGGGCAAAAAACAACGACCACCTAGCCTGGCGAGGGTTCAGCCGTTGGGCAGACTGAAGATAAGAGAGATTCTTGTGATCAGTGTATATAATAATTGGGTATTTGGACCCCTCCAGCAGGTGCCTCCATTCCTCGAGGGCCAGTTTTATGGCCAGTAGTTCTCGATCACCAATGGAGTAATTTTTCTCTGCCGGAGAAAAGGTCCTAGAAAAGAAACCACAAGTAACGCCATGTCCAGAAGAGTTTTTCTGTAGGAGTACAGCTCCGGCTCCCACCGAGGACGCGTCTACCTCCAGCGAGAAGGGTTTAGATGGATCAGGTCTGGAGAATACGGGAGCAGAAGAAAAGGCAGTTTTGAGACAGTTGAACGCCTCGTCCGCTTGAGGAGGCCAGGACTTAGGGTTGGCATTTTTCTTGGTTAGGGCCACAATTGGGGCCACAATGGTGGAAAAATGTGGAATAAATTGTCTGTAGTAATTGGCAAACCCCAAGAAACGTTGGATAGCTCGGAGTCCGGAGGGGCGTGGCCAATCCAATACGGCTGACAGTTTATCCGGGTCCATTTGAAGTCCCTGGCCAGAGGCTAAATATTCTAGGAAAGGAAGAGATTGGCATTCAAAGAGACATTTCTCCATCTTGGCATATAACTGATTGTCCCGGAGTCTCTGAAGAACCAGGCGGACATGACGGCGGTATATAACCAGATATTCAAAGTGTCCGTCTCTGGTGTTAAATGCGGTCTTCCACTCGTCCCCTTCCCTGATGCGGATGAGATTATATGCACCTCTTAAATCCAATTTGGTAAAGATGTTGGCGCCACGTAGGCGGTCAAAGAGTTCCGAGATAAGAGGCAGGGGATAGCGGTTTTTTATACTGATTTTATTAAGACCGCGATAATCAATGCATGGTCGTAAGGAACCGTCTTTTTTGGAGACAAAGAAGAACCCTGCTCCGGCAGGGGAGGAAGACTTGCGGAGAAATCCCCTTTTTAAATTTTCTTGGATGTACTCCGTCATGGCTTGTGTTTCAGGAGCAGACAGGGGATAGATTCTGCCCCGGGGTGGAGTAGTACCAGGGAGGAGATCAATAGGACAGTCATAAGGCCTGTGAGGAGGCAAAGTCTCTGCTTGTTTTTTGCAAAAAACATCGGCATAGTCCAGATAGGCCTTGGGGAGACCTGGTATCGGAGGAGCCATAGGGTTTTGACTGGCAGGGCTGGGAGCAGACATAAGGCATTTTTTGTAGCAAGAAGTTCTTGATTTCCCCGGTGGTCCAGTCAAGGGTAGGGGAATGGCGTTGAAGCCAAGGTAGTCCGAGAACAATTTCAGAAGTGCAGTTAGAAAGTACCAGAAATTCAATCTTTTCATGATGGGGTCCAATACACATTAATAGGGGTTCTGTGCGGTAACGCACAGTACAGTCCAATCTTTCACCATTAACTGAAGCAATGTAGAGGGGTCTGGCGAGACTGGTCACTGGGATGTTGAACCTGTTAACGAAAGAGGCCAAAATAAAATTTCCTGCAGATCCGGAATCCAAGAAGGCCACAGCTGAGAAGGAGGAGTTAGAAGAAGAAATCCGCACAGGCACAGTAAGACGTGGAGAAGCAGAGTTCACACCTAGAGCTGTCTCACCTTTGTGCGGAATCAGAGTGCGTCTTTCCTGACGTGGAGGACGGATAGGACAATCCTTCAAGAAGTGTTCGGTACTGGCACAGTACAGGCATAGGTTCTCATTGCGGCGGCGTGTCCTCTCTTGTGGTGTCAGGCGAGTCCAGTCTACTTGCATAGCCTCCACGGCGGAAGGCACAGGAACAGATTGCAGCGGACCAGAGAAGAGAGGAGCCGGGGAGAGAAACCGCCTAGTGCGAACAAAGTCCATATCCTGGCGGAGCTCCTGGCGTCTTTCGGAAAAACGCATGTCAATGCGGGTGGCCAAATGAATAAGTTCATGCAGGTTGGCAGGGATTTCTCGTGCGGCCAGCACATCTTTGATGTTACTGGATAGGCCTTTTTTGAAGGTCGCGCAGAGGGCCTCGTTATTCCAAGATAATTCGGAGGCAAGAGTATGGAATTGGATGGCGTACTCGCCTACTGAAGAATTACCCTGGACCAGGTTCAGCAGGGCAGTCTCGGCAGAAGAGGCTCGGGCTGGTTCCTCGAAGACACTTCGAATCTCCGCGAAGAAAGAGAGTGTACGGAGGCAGTGACAGGATCATTGCGGTCCCAGAGCAGTGTGGCCCATGACAGGGCCTTCCCAGACAGGAGACTAACCACGAAAGCCACCTTTGACCGTTCAGTTGGAAATTGGTCCAACATGATCTCTAAATGCAGGGAACATTGCGAGAGAAAACCACGGCAAAGTCTAGAGTCCCCATCAAACTTGTCCAGCAATGATAAAAGGAGGCTGGATGCGGCCACTCGCTGCGGAGGAGGTGCAGGAGCTGGCAGAGGAGATGGTTGCTGAAGCTGTGGTAGAAGCTGCTGTAGCATAACAGTCAGTTGAGACAGCTGATGGCCTTGTTGCGACTGCTGGGCGACCACCGTGATAAGGTCAGCGACAACTGGCAGCGGGACCTCAGCGGGATCCATGGCCGGATCTACTGTCAGGATTCGGCAGGCTGGAGGTGGATCCTCTGTGTCAGAGAGGGATTGGCGTGGACCGTGCCGGCCGACCGGTTCTAAGTTGCTACTGGTTTTCACCAGAGCCCGCCGCAAAGCGGGATGGTCTTGCAGCGGCGGTAGCAACCAGGTCATATCCACCGGCAACGGCTCAACCTCTCTGACTGCTGTGATATGCGCGGTACAAGGGATTAGGCAAGAGCATGGAGCGGACAAGTAGTGCTTCCTATATAGAACCGTTCGCAATCACATGTTATACCATATATTACGAAACTGGTTTTACAGCACATGAATTCCTTCAGATTGACTCTTACACCGCCAACTGTAACACTTTTTCCTTGTTTTAATTGGGGGCACCACTCACAGTTCCCACAGCGGTGATTACCGGATATTGTGGTACTTTTTAGCAAGTCTGCATTTCCTTGTGGGGAGTATTTACTGCAGGTAAGGAGGTCTCCTATGTTAGCTACTCTTTTAAAGGTAACCATAGTTTTTTTTTTTTTTTAAGCCCTTAGACAGGACAGGGTCCCTCTGAATTAAATACCAGTTTTTGTGGATGCTTTATGGCCTCACACATAGGGCTTTATTTAAAGGCAAAGCAAAATTGGCTTTCTTTATTAGGAGATTTTTTTGTTTTTCTGCGACTGTTCATTAAGAGGGATTTTCTGTCCTGCTCTTTCATAGACTGTCTGCAAAATGGATGTGGGGTATCCTACATCTTTCAGACGCAAAAATAATTCTCCAACCTGGATGTCAAAGTTTTCTTGGGGGGTATCATTTATTCTGCGCAAATGGAGAAACTGCCCATAAGGTATAGCAGCTTTAATATGCTGTGGATGGTAGCTCTTATAGTGGAGCAGAGAGTTACCGGCAGTTGGCTTATGATATCCGACTGTCCGCAGCTTGCTCCCGTTTATTTTTACCATGACATCAAGGAATTCAATCTCTTTCTGATGTGATTGGCAGGTAAAGCGTAAGTTCATGTCATTACTTTGATTAGGCCACTGAATGAAGTCTGTGAATTCTGTCTCTGTGCCTTACCAGACTATCAGGACGTCGTCCACGAATCTCATATAGTTAGTGATTCATTTTCTATAAGGATTGGCAGCAGAAACCCTGAGAGACCCTGTCCTGTCTAAGTGCTTCAATAAAAAAACCTATGATTACCTTTAAAAGAGTAGCTAACATAGGAGACCTCCTTACCTGCAGTAAATACTCACCACAAGGAAATGCAGACTGGCTAAAAGGTAACACAATATGTGGTAATCACCGCTGTGGGAACTGTAAGTGGTGCCCCCAATTAAAACAAGGAAAGAGTGTTACAGTTGGCGGTGTAAGAGTCAATCTGAAGGAATTCATATGCTGTAAAACCAGTTTTGTAATATATGGTATAACATGTGATTGCGGACGGTTCTATATAGGAAGCACTACTCGCTTCTCCATGTTAGATTCCGCGAGCACTTGTATTCAATTTGTTCAAGAAAAGGCTGCCCTCGTGTCATCAATCATGTACGTTCTGCGCACAATAGTGATCCGGCATTTCTTAAATTCTTTGGAATAAGAAGGATTATGCCAAAAGTAGGCATTGACAGAAAAAAGATTCTATTACGCACTAAAGCGGAATGGATATTACGTACCAATGCACAGGGCAGCCTTGGCCTGAACGACAAACTAGACTTGAGCGTCTTTCTATAATTCTGCCATATGAAAATGTATCCCTTTTGTATATTGCACAGTTGCTATGTCTTAAAATTTACACAATTGTATTTTAACCTCACTTACCTCCCTTGTTACACGCCCACTTGATGACGCAGGCATAGGTGTGTGTTTAACCTGTGCTGACGTTACCGAGGGGCATGGTCTGAGGAAGCGGGCTAGACCCGTGAAACAGCTGTCACACCTGTGAATGTTCCTGGCGTCCTCACCAACTTCTCTGCACCGTTATGCTCACCGTTCTATTCGTTTATGGAATAAAGGATATCTGCATGGAAAGGCTGGTGAGTGCGACCCAATTTTACTGTCAATACATGAATATTTGGAATAAACAAATTACTCCAGTATCATCCCATTAATGTCCTTATCTATTTATTTATAGGAGTTATGCTGTTTCATCAGTGTCCAGGGCCTATTACCTGTTGATACTGACACACATCCTATCACTCCATCATATAACCCACATGGTCCCCTGATGAACCATTTTCATCTCATGGGGAAACACGTCAGGATAATACATACAGTGTCACCTATGTCAATCATTGTAAATTGATTATAACAGTCACTACTAAGTAATGAGTACCAATTACAAGGGCGCCTTTATATTATTAACCGGTTGTGTATGGAGTCACTATATACATGCGTAATGGAGTTCAATATAGATACAGACACACATTCAGTTCATCCTAAGGAACCAATATGAAAAATGTTTTTGTGATGAAGTAATATGGCTTGCAATGTGTGAAGGAATAAGATGTGACCTATTGAAGTTAGCTATTTCTATCTTAACTCTTACTAGTACAGCATGTAGCCGTACATCATTATCTGTGACAAATTGAGAATGTGAAGGGTTTTAGTAAGTATAAAATAAAGGTTCTGCAGGAATATTCCGAATAACAGACATTCCCAGCTCAATTCAATGGGATTCTGCTGCACTGTTCACACGGTGGAATTTCTGCAGTGGAAATCCCGATTCTAGTGTCCGCATGTCTATTCTTTTTGCAGATTTCCTTTAGAAAAGCAGTTCTGAGCGGTCCTATCGCCCGCTGGATTCTTCAAATGTGCATTATGTCTGCAGATGTTTTCCATGCAGACATTCCGCACAAATTACGCTGTGTGAACATTGCCTAATACTTACCTAGCTGGTGGACGCATACGTCCTTTTTCTCAGTAAAAGCGTCATACCATAATGTCCCCAGTAGGTCACTTAAAGGGGTACTGTGCCCCTAGACATTTTATCCCCTATCCAAAGGATAGGGAATAAGATGTCTGATCACGGAGGACCCACCGCTTGGGACCCACGCAATCTCCCTGCTGCACATGGCATTCGTTTAGAGCAGCGGGTGCAGCGCCGGAGGCTCGTGACATCACGCCCGCACCCTGCTCGTGACGCCCCTCAATGCATGTCTATGGGAGGGGGCATGAGGGGGAATGGGTGTGGCCTTGACGTCATGAGCGAGGTGTGACTGTGACATCACGAATCTCCACCCCTCATCGCCAGTCATCCACCACGGAGCGAAGTGTGCTCCATGCACCGGCAGCCGAGATTGTGGGGGTCCCCCATGATCAGGCATCCTTTGGATAGGGGATTAGATGTCAAGGGGTGGAGTACCCCTTTAAATAACCAAGCAAAGCAGTGTTTTTCCAACCAGTGTGCCTACAGCTGTACAGGCTTGCTGGAAGTTGTAGTTTGGCAACAGCTGGAGGCACGCTGATTGGAAAACACGGGAGTAAAGCATAGGATTATCACATTTCATAGGAGTACATTCTCAGTATCTAACTGCATAGGTAATGTCTGCTTTTCATTATAGACATCTTCAGAACAACTTACTATAAGACTCTAGAACATGTTACAGGAGCTTTCACACTGTTCTTCTAAATTGCAAAACACGGTGAAAAATTCTGCACCTTAAAGAACAACTTCAGGAGATCTGTGCATGTTTTTCCGATTATCCAGTATGAGAGAACTTGTCACCAGCTATCATGCATACATAATAAGATCCTACACAAGCGCCCATGACCTCGGAGTGAACATGTGCGCCTCTCTTTCATGTGCAAAGGACCATCAAATATCTAGCATGTGTTGGGTAGAATTTCTTTTTTTTTTCACCCCCCCCCCCCCCCCATGCCAAGATTATTAGTCGGATCTGAAGTTACCAGAGCATATGGCGGACTCCCATGTCAGCCTCTGATATCACAGTTCTTTGGAGTTCCAGAAGAAAGCATACTTCTTAAATTGAGAAGAATCATCTTGCATTATGGGATTTGAGAACTGCAGCATAAGGAGAATCCATAACATCCTCTTAATAAAAATGTAAAGTGGCATGATGGTTATACTTTACATAAAAGATGAGTAAGCTAAATTTGGCAAACCTGGTTTCGACCCGATCTTCAGAAAAAACGCGGCTTGCCGACCTTGCAAACATTGTCAGGTTTGACTAGCGCAGACCTGGCAATGCAGTCAGTAAAGCAGCAATCTGAATAGATTGCTTTTTTCTGTAACATCTTGCTTGGCTGAGGGCTATGCGCTCAGCCCGGCAAGAAAGGGAAAAAAAAAAGAAAGAGTTAAAGAGTACCTGTCACCGAATAAAACTTTTAATGCCTTGCCTTGTGCCTTGTGTAATTAGCAGACATTTGCCCATTCACTTGCTTTTATTATTATCAACATAAATATGTTTAAAATGTAATAGAAAAATCGGCTTCTAGGTGGCGCTGTTCTGTTCCCTGCCACAGTTAATACAGTGAGTTTAGTCTCCTCCCGACCTGGCAGGAGACCAAACTATGGAAGTGTTTCTCTTCACTGAGCTTGAATAACAGCTGCACATAGCCTCAATAAAGCTGCAAAGAGCTTGAGGTCTTCTATTCATCACAACACCGCAACGATGTAAGGGCGGAAGTGGTCCTTCAGCAGGCTTCAGTGATGTCATGTCTGTTTGTAAATGCCCACTTTCTCCTGCTGGGAGATTGCACTATGTGAGCAAGAATAAGGGTATGATACACAGCTTTTTAAAGCTCTGACATTTTTTTCATGGGTGGGAGGAGTGTTAGGAGTAGTTAGGGAACATAGCCTGAGTTAGTTTTGAAAGGGTTCTTTGGTGAAAGGTACTTTTTAATTCGTTGGAGGAGGGGGGGAGATACAGTATACAGCCTTGGCTTGATACTGTCTACTGAAGATCTCACTTACCCACCTCATTCCTGGTCCGGGCCTCTTCTTCTGTAGCCCCACTTCTAATAAAGACATCACTTGAGGCGGAGCTACACAAGATAAAGATCACAGCCTGGAACGAGGTTGGTAAGTACGCGTCTGTTCACTTCACATTTTGCGTTGTTAGCGTGTTTTTTGTTTTTAAAAAGGCATGTAAAAAATGTATAATGTGAACAGACCCTTTCTAGCAGTGTGTTCCCAAACAGGGAATCTCCAGCTGTTTCTCCCATCATTTCCAGACAGCCAAAGACACTTTCCGAAAATTTGATGAGGCCGGCGATGCCAAACTTTCGTAAGTTTGCTCATCTCTGCTTTTAATGATAAAGACAAGTATAGATTAAATAAGAGCCCTGTCTGCCTCTATGGTATGTACACTGCTGGGTAAACCAAGTAGAATAATACATGCACAGTCATTCCCACAGTAAATGAAGCTATACACATTAGATAAATGTCAGCCAAATCTGCTGATTTCAGTGGGACAGGGTTGTTGAATGATACATATGGGGCTATCCTGACAACATCATTAGTTGTTGGGCACATAAAGGGGTTATCCAGGAATAATAAAACAGAGGTATTTTCTTTCGTTCAAAACCGCTCCCTGTCTGTCTCCAGGTTGGGTGTGGTTCTGCAGCTCAGTTCCATTGAAGTGAATGGAGCCAAATTGTAAAACCGCACCAAACCTGGAGACAGACAGGGAGCAGTTTTGGAAAGAAATTACCTCTGTTTTTCTATTTCTGGATAACCCTATAAGGATTGGGAAGCTGGATTTCACCTCTCCGATCCCTTTGTTGTTAGAAAATCAACTGCCACTTAAGGAGCCTGGCTGTAGATGACCTCCACTGGAAATACATGCACATGTGTGCTGAGTGTGCATACATATGTGTATGAGAAATAGCTGTTCAGCAAATACGTTTCTAATTTGTATGCCAGCTTAAAGTAGTAATGTCACTTTTTAAAACTTCTGGCATGTCATATAAACTTGTCAAAAGTTTTAATCAGTTGTAGTCTTGGTGTTCAGACCCCCACAGATCGCTAGATAGAGATAGGAGAAGCATGCATCTGCGCTCTTCACTATGTGGCTCGCTGCTTTATCCTTCTCGCTGCAGGAGAGTTTTTATTGCAGCTTCACGAGTGATCAAGCAGTTGTGTGTTACAGTCAATGGCTGTCCGGGCATGCTGGGAGTTGTAGTCTTGCAACAGCTGAAGGGACATCGGTTGAGAAACACTGCACTGGTGTTAAGATCGGCAACACATTCTTCTGAGCTTCTGATCTATAGCACAAAATGTAGTGCTATGTAGGTGTGAGGTTTTTTTCCATTCCACCCCAACAGCTAAATGTTTTCCCAAAAGCCGTCATATAGCTTCATGTCTATATTAAAGAAAAAAAGTTATAGCTCTTAAAAGGCAGCGCTAAAAAATTAAAATGATGTCAGCAAAAATAACTTTGACAGGATAGGGTTAATCTTTCCTGTTTTGCCGCATGACAGTAACTTCCAACTCAATTACCAGTTCTGTACACATTACAGTGCATGCAAACCAGAAATTATATTTTAATCCGCCGCAAGCCCCGGACTCAGGGTCCTAAAGGGATACTCCACTGGGCAGCGTTCGGAAGTAAATGTTCCGAACGCTGTTTTTGCACTGCAGGGGTCAATCACGCCCCTAGTGACATCACAGTCACACCCCCTCAGTCCAAGTCTATGGGAGGGGGTGTGACAGCCATCACGCCCCCCTCCCATTGACTTGCATTGAGGGGGCATGACCATGATCGTTGATCCAGGGATATATTCTAATTGCCATATTTGGAGACAGGAAGGAATTTTGACCTCTTGTTAGAGGTTTTTTTGCTTTCTTCTGGATCAACTCAGGGACTCATTAGGTTTATAGGTTGAACTTGATGGACTCTGGTCTTTTTTCAACCTTATGAACTATGTTACTATGATGTCACAAGGGGCGTGGCCAACCCCTGCAGTGCAAAAACAGCGTTCGGAACATTTACTTCCGAATGCTGCCCAGTGGAGTACCCCTTTAACTATAGGGGGTGGAGTGGTAGCAGTCCCACCAGGGCCCTGATGCCTAAGGGGGCCCAAAGGCACTCCCTCCCCAATAAGAAAACATCAGCATTATAAATGGCGCACAGTAGAGATGGGGCCCTGTAGTTACGCCTCTGCCCGGACTCATAACTTCACCCGGACTCATTTTCTAGAATATACTTTCATATAGAGGCGTCACCCTTTAGCCTGCATGACTCATTTTCTAGAATATACTTTCATATAGAGGCGTCATCCTTTAGCCTGCATGACTCATTTTCTAGAATATACTTTCATATAGAGGCGTCACCCTTTAGCCTGCATGACTCATTTTCTAGAATATACTTCATATAGAGCCGTCACCCTTTAGCCTGCATGACTCATCTTCTAGAATATACTTTCATATAGAGCCGTCATCCTTTAGCCTGCATGACTCATTTTCTAGAATATACTTTCATATAGAGCCGTCACCCTTTAGCCTGCATGACTCATTTTCTAGAATATACTTTCATATAGAGCCGTCATCCTTTAGCCTGCATGACTCATTTTCTAGAATATACTTTCATATAGAGCCGTCACCCTTTAGCCTGCATGACTCATTTTCTAGAATATACTTTCATATAGAGCCGTCACCCTTTAGCCTGCATGACTCATTTTCTAGAATATACTTTCATATAGAGCCGTCACCCTTTAGCCTGCATGACTCATTTTCTAGAATATACTTTCATATAGAGCCGTCATCCTTTAGCCTGCATGACTCATTTTCTAGAATATACTTTCATATAGAGCCGTCACCCTTTAGCTTGCATGACTCATTTTCTAGAATATACTTTCATATAGAGGCGTCACCCTTTAGCCTGCATGACTCATTTTCTAGAATATACTTTCATATAGAGGCGTCACCCTTTAGCCTGCATGCCTCATTATCTAGAATATACTTTCATATAGAGCCGTCACCCTTTAGCCTGCATGACTCATTTTCTAGAATATACTTTCATATAGAGGCGTCACCCTTTAGCCTCTTTAAATACAGGAATGTTTACAGGTTCAGAAATTAAAGTCAAACACAACAACTGCCTAAAATGTTAAGTACAGTACAGTATACACAGCAGCTATGCATTTGTCATTTTTACATTCCCTCTCGTGCTTTGCATCTAGGCAAAATACTATGTTAAAACGCCTGCCTAGAAGAAATGCCGAGCATGTCTAGAGGGCTGCAGAGGACACCCAGCTGAATCACTTGCTTGATGGTTGAAAGGCCATAGTAGGATCCTGGAATTCTTTTCCATGTATGGGAATTCTGAAATTGCATTAAGTCTGGTTTCCATGTCCCCTCCCTTGGCAGAGAACATAACAGTACACTTGAGAAACCATTGATGGTATGTATTCACCCGAATGTATAAAACAGGCATTAAAGCTAACATGAATTCTTCTAAAATGATTAATATAAAGGTTGTAGCATTATAATAACTGGTTTATTTGCGGCCGAGTGGTCTAATCCTTCGACTGTATTTTCATTCCACATTGTTTCGAGATCAAAGCAGCTATTCTGGTGCTGGTGCCAATTAGAAAGCAATGTATTTGTTTACCTAAGGCGTGCAGGAATGTATTGACGTGGAGGGTATACTAAATGCTTCGCCAACTTGCTGAGGAGTCCGAATACTTATAAATGTCATGTTTCAAATTGGAGAAAGCACGCTCTCTGTCGCTGCTGCTTTCATGTGCGAGTCCTTCAGCGCTGCCGGAGTGAGAGTTATAGATCACAATCGCCCACCGGCTCCATATTTCACAGGCCGGCTTTATCTATGGCAGCATGCTGCCTGCCATGTGCCATGCTTTCATCATAGACTACAGATGTAGGCTCACATTAGGAATGCCCTTGACAAACATCAACCAAGTCTGAACTGGAATTTAACTGAAATGGATTTGTCTCGATATATATGGAGACATAACTTCTAACTGGACGTATTTTAGCGAATTAAAAGGATGTCTCTAGGCAGATAGAAAAGATATCTAAGTTGCTTATATCTGTGTAGTTATAAAAGCCATCTTCATAAACTATATCGGATTTGGGAATAATTTTTAGTTATTGTATTAGTGGACTAGAATATAAATTAACATAAAACATGTTTCTTCCAATGGTAACCATCGGGTTTCTGAATTTAGTACTATTCACAGATTATACTATGCACCTGTTTTGTTAAATTAAATCAAGAAACCATAAAAATGTCAACGTGGTTAACAGGGTACTCTGGTGGAAAACACAACTGGCTCTAGAAAGTTAAACAGATTTGTAAATTACTTATCAGCTGCTGTATGCTCCAGAGGAAGTTGAGTTGTTCTGTTCCGTCTGACCACAGTGCTCTCTGCTGACACCTTGAGCAGGAGCAAATCGCCATAGCAAACCTCTTCTGCTCTGGACAGTTCCTGACATGGACAGAGGTGGCAGCAGAGAGCACTGTGGTCAGACAGAAAATAACAACTCAACTTCATCTGGTGCAAACAGCAGCTGATAAGTACTGGAAGAATTAAGATTTTTAAATAAAAGTGATTTACAAATCTGTTTAAACAGTAGCCAACCCCTCAAAGTTAGCATCAGTTCCCTGATGCTAAATTTGAGGGGTTGGCTACTGTTTAAACAATTTCTTTGCTATTCCCTAACACCAGGTGTAGGTGTATAGCCCTCTTACCTCGGTTAGCTAATTGTGAGCTGCACATCCCCAATCTTTTTTTACCTATTTGATTTACAAATCTGAGTACCCCTTTAAGATGTGAAGAAGAGCAGTCAGGATGTATATATTATGCTCCTGTAGCATACTGCAAAACTATTGGAGAAACATCCTTCTAGAAGTAGATGTCCCTTCTTTATTGATTCATATTCTTGGAGATAACTGAAGAATTAAGTAGATTTCCGGATCCCCCTTATACCACCTAGTGTAACTTCTTTAATATAACTGTTAAACTGTTTGATAAATATATATATATATATATAATTTTTGTTTTCTTCTTGGGGTCGGCACAGAATCATAAAGAAATATTATTTTGTATTGTAGTGTTGTAGTGACAACTGCGTTTCTAAACCAAAAATATACCCAGAGCAGCTGTCAGTTCTCGTCCCGTATAATGTGCTTTTCTTGGTAAGGTGAGACAATGAGACCAGAGGAGAAACCTCCCAGGGTAGACGTCAACCTGGAGGAGGTCACCTCATTTAGCCTCAGCTATCTCTGAATGACAGCGTCAGCGCGTGCTTTTACATGGCGCCCTTCAAGTGCAAAGGTGACCGTGTAATATGTGGACAATAATAGTAATTTTTACATTTCTTTTCCATTCTTATATATGTTTTTGTTTTATGTATATGTCTCTTTTTGAGGTCAATAAATTCTTTTATAATTATTTGATATATTAATCATGTCATTTTTATAACTACAGAGAACGCTTTAAGAACCAACATCTTTCTAATGAATTTATGGACATGTCTAGTCCACCAAAGCAGGAGCTGACATTCGCTCGCTCTCCCTCTATTCGCTCGCCCTATATTGCTTCTTACACTATGATTACACTTGTGGGTGTGACCGAGTGGATTACCCGCAAAATGGGACCAACGAGCTCCTGTTCTTCCTTTCCTTTGTCTTCCTGTTACTGCACACAGGACTATGAAATAAAGAGCACCAGAATTGCATCCTATTTGGGTCAGTGCATTACTCTTTTTCCTCTTCTTACACTATAATTCAGTCAATTATTACAGTATGCAGGAATGAAGAACAGGAATTATTAGTGGTTTAAAAAAAATAATAATAATTTGTGGGATAAAGTGAAAAAAAGCTATTTTCAACTTGGGTGGTTTCATTTTTACACAGTGCACTTTATGGTAAAACTGAAATGTTACCTTTATTCTGTGGGTCATTGCGGTCACAAAGATACCCCCTTTATGTTGCTTTTGTTTTATTTGACCACTTTTGAAAAAGTTGAATTTCTTCTATTTTAAATAATCATTTAATTTGGACGCCAATAACTTTTTTTTATTCTTCTATCTATAGAGATGAGTCAGGACTCATTTTTTTTCTTCCATGACAGGACATTTTTTTCTGGGATATTTTTTAATTTTTTTTTTATGTAAATGGTTCATCAATATCAATATCAAAGTTCAAAAACATTATAGTAATAGTTTAGACATTTTTTTCATTTATAAAATGGGAAAAAGTTGGGAGATTTACAATTATTAAACTTTTAAAAACATTTAAAAAATGTTTTGTTTTCCATGGGACAATAATTGCTTGTGCAGCTCAAGTGCCTATGCAGCTTAATACATTGCTACTGCACGTTACTGAGCTGTGAAATCTGCACTCTATTAGTACAGCCTGCCTAAGATAGACTGGTAACCATGAGATAACCATGGAAGAGACCTTCAGAAGGTAACCAATTGACACCCAATTATTGTCTTTCAGGGGTAGCCATTTGAAGGTCTGACAGAAACCTGCAGGACAGATCCTTAAAAGGGTACTCCGGTGAAAAACTTTTTTTTTTTTTTTTTTTTTTTAAATCAACTGGTGCCAGAAAGTTAAACAGATTTGTAAATTACTTCTATTAAAAAAATCTTAATCCTTCCAGTACTTATTAGCTTCTGAATACTACAAAGGAAATTCTTTTCTTTTTGGAACACAGTGCTCTCTGCTGACATCTCTGTCCATTTTAGGAACTGACCAGAGCAGCATATGTTTGCTATGGGGATTTTCTCCTATTCTGGACAGTTCTTAAAATGGACAGAGATGTCAGCAGAGAGCACTGTGGTCATGATGTCAGCAGAGAGCTCTGTGTTCCACAAAGAAAAGAATTTCCTCTGTAGTATTCAGCAGCTAATAAGTACTGTAAGGATTAAGATGTTTTAATAAAAAACAATTTATAAATCTGTTTAACTTTCTGGCACCAGTTGATTAAAAAAAAAAAAGAAAAAAAGATTTTCATCGGAGTACCCCTTTAAATGCCCCAATTACTATTTATCACTGCATTTAGAGGGTTAAATGACTTGCATCCACATAAAAGCAACCATCACCCCCTGTGTACAGAGCGGGCTCAGCTCCTGAGCCTACTTCCTACTCCTCCACCTAACTGCCAACATATCTGTACACATGACAGTCATGAAGTGGGTTAAAGGGGATCTGCAGCCATAGACACTTATCCCCTAAGGGATAAGTGTCTGATAAGTGCCAGATCGCTGGGGGTCCGAACGCTGGGACCCCCACGATCTCCTGTACAGGGCCCTGGCTCTGCAGCAGCACTCCTGTGCAGGAGGAGTGTCATCCACAGCATGACGCTGCGGCCGACATGCCCTCTCCATGTATCTCTATGGGAGAGGCAGAGATGCAGCGTTCATGCATCCCCTCCTCTCCCATAGAGCTGTATGACGGGGTCGTGTCGTCAACCTCTGTGAGGTCGACGACTCACACATTAGCCACGCAGGGCTGTGGAAATGCTGGGTCCCCGTACGGAAGAATGTGGGGGTTCCCTAGGGGATAAGTGTCTAAGACTGCAGTACTCCTATAATATCTCAAAATTAGCCAATGCTGCACATCCTCTAGTCAACGCTGCGGATGTGCAGTGTCGGCTAGAGGAAGTGCGTCATTACGTACAAAACGTTACGCACGCTTCCCACTGTCTTTGTCACTCATTTTATAGTGAGTGCCGTCTTCTCGTCTCTTCTGTGTTTGGACTTCTATACTGTACCAGACTGAGCACATCTATACGGGACTGTTGTAGGCTAGTGGGGCAGTATGGACCGCACATCACATGCTAGAGCGCATCTCCTATGCGTTGGACCATATAGCTAGCAGTGCCAGCTTACCTGATCTTCTGCTTCTCTTTGTAATGTATGTAATGACAGGATTTTATGCTCTTTATGGTTTAGGTAGAAACAACAGACTGATTTTAATATATACTTGATTTTAAATCAACTAAAATACCTAATTTTGAGATATTAAAGGAGTACTGCAGTCTTAGACACTTATCCCTTATCTGATCAAGGGGGGTCCGACCGTAGGGACCTCCCGCAATCTCCCGTACGGGGACCCAGCATTGCATTGGCTAGAGGATGTGCAGCGTTGGCTAGAGTAGTGCCCCCAACCTTTTTATCACCACGGACCAGTAAACGTTTGATAATTTTTCAGTGGCCCGCTTGTTAATTAAGTAGGTCTCCTTTGTTAAATAGTTAAACATGTCACCTTATTAGCTAAATAGGGCCCCTAAAAAGTAAGTTCCCATATTAAGTCGGTAGCCCCCCACTTCAGGAAGGCATGTCCCTTTATCAGGTAGGCAGGTAGGGTTCCCCTAGTAAATAATGTCCCAGATAGATATGTGCCCCCAGTTAATAGAAAGGGTTGGCTCCCCCAGTAGGCGGACAAAGCCCCAGATAGATATGACCCCCATCAGGTAGGGCTCCCCCATATGAAGACAGGCCCCCAGATAGATATGACTCCCATCAGGTAGGGCTCCCCAGTAGGTAGACATGCCCCCAGATAAATATGATCCCCATCACTGATGTCTACCTACTGGGTAGCCCTACCTGATGATCAGGTAGAGTTTCCCAATAGGTTTATACAGGCCCTCAGATAGATATTACCCCCGGTATTTAAACAATTATGCCCCCTAAGAATATAGTTTTGCCCCTGGTGATCGGGCAGGTCCTCATATTAGGCAAGTTTATCTCACTCACTCTGAATTCACACAGGTCCGCTCACACTGTTACTGTACTTACATCTCCCTGCAGCAGTCTAAAACGAGACTTCCTTGCGGGATGCGCACGATAGGTGACGTCATCACAGGCACCGCACAGGACGTCAGCATCCCAATTTCCTGAGCTGCGTATGCGATAACGTCACGAATCGCGCGCATCCCCGCAAGGAAGTCTCGTAATAGACTGCTGCAGGTAGATGTAAGTGCAGTGTGAGTGGACCTGTGTGAATTCTTCAGGCACTTAGCGCTGCACTTCAGGCACTTGGGTTTGCCTTTCGGCCAATCAGGATGCGGGAGGAACCGCTCCCTGATTGGCCAGGAGGAGGATCAGTGTAACAATAGCGAATTT
This sequence comes from Hyla sarda, assembly GCF_029499605.1. Lineage (NCBI taxonomy): Eukaryota > Metazoa > Chordata > Amphibia > Anura > Hylidae > Hyla > Hyla sarda. The sequence continues at coordinate 127,162,128 of NC_079197.1, read as the reverse complement.
TCATTCGCTATTGTCACACAATGGGCGGGCTCGGAAGGGCGCAATGCTCTGCGCCTTGGCCGCCACAGTAAAATTATTTAAAGTTCCTCGGGCGGCCCGGTAGCATTTGACCCACGGACCGTACCGGTCCACGGCCCAGGAGTTGGGGAACACTGTGATAGAGGAAGTACATCATTACACACGAAATGTTCCGCACACTCCCCGCTGTCTGTGTCACTCCCTGACCTGTATGAGTCTCTCTATAACCGAAGAATAAAGTTACCCCGTTTTATGGTGAGTGCCGTCTTCTCGTCGCTCCTGTGTATGGACAAAGAGAAACCGAGCTGTGGTGCTGGGGACATGTCTGGAAATTCCATTCTCCCTGGCTTCTCCCTGCCCAGTTTGGCTTGATTTATAGGTCTCTTGATTTAGAGGGAGAGACCTATGAAGCTTAGCTGGTTGGGAGGTAGACCACCCCCTAGACACTTCCCCGGAGCCACAGCTTGGTTTCAATCCAGAGCACCATGCTACCCTTGCCAGCTTATCTTCTCCACATACAATATAACCCCCTTATCCTCCCCTTCTACAACATCTGCTCCCTCATCACCTAAAAACTTTTTAGTAAAATTTAAAAAAATTTAATAACAACCGCAAAAATAGATCCAGATAGATTTTGGCATTATAGAAACCTAACTCCTCAAATAAGTTTTCATGTAATGCCGGCAAACACACTGCCTTATCCGTAGCCGCTCTATTAACACTGACAGGTGTTTCCAACCCAGAAGATTCCACCCCATCACGGGGCAGGTCACATTTCCTTGACATGCTCTTGCCATAAGCCTGAAACCCAACTATGCCCCCGTCTGTCCCAACCACCTGCCACATGACATGATGTCCATGCCTACAATGCATTGTTATGAAGATACAGTTCTCGCAGCAGGAATTAACTGAGCATTCTTTGTAGACAACAACATGATGTGTACATTACATAACCTTACATGACCTACTGTGCGAAACGGCATACTGCTGGTCAAATAGAGGCTTTCTAACCAGTGGTCTCCAAACTGTGAACCTCCAACTGTTGCAAAACTACAACTCCCAGCATGCCCAGGCAATTGACGGGAATAGCCTACCCACACTCCCATCATCCTTCCACTGTCCCCAAACACACAGAGACATATACGCATTTATATCCAAGAGTATACCTTTATAGCAATTGCATACTATACTTATACACACAGAGATCTTTATTTATTCGGAGATACATGAGTATAATCGTGTTGATGTTAAGAATTTAATAAACATTTATACATCGCTATATGCATTTATATATGTACACATTCAAAAAGCTTTGGAAAAACTACAACTCCCCGCATGCCCAGACAGGCTTTTGCTGTCTGGCCATGCTGGGAGTTGTAGTTTTGCAGCAACTAGAGACAATCTCTAAAACTATTGTATGTAAACACTTATGTACGTAGCTCTCTCTCTATATATATTTATAATTATCTATTAGTGTTTTCCAAACTGTGTGACTCCAGCTGCTGCAAAACCGTCAGGGCATGCTGGGAGCTGTAGTTTTACAAAAAGCTTGCAACACATTGTCTGATAAACACTGAGATATATATCAGTGAAAAATTACAATTTCCAGCATGCCTGGACAGGATACGGATATCTGGGCATGCTGGGAGTTGTAGTTTTGAAACATCAGGCAACACACTGTTTGGAAAACACAGAAAAAATGTATATGCATATTTCTTTTTTTTCTGTGTTTCCCAAACAGTGTGTGCCAGCTGTTTCAAACCTACAATTCAAAGCATGCCCGCCCAGATATCCATATCCTGTCTGGGCATGATGGGCGCTGTAATTTAGCAAAATCTAGCTAAACATTGGTTTGTAAACACTGATATACACATATATATATATATATATATATATATATATATATATAGATATACTAGCTGAGTACCCGGCGTTGCACAGTTTTCCCTTCCTGATCCTTGTTGGGGAGGAAAATCAACAAAGGAGGAAGCTTTTGACTTCATATCCCGTCCTCATATATTGTTGTCATATCCCAACCCCATATCCCGACCTCATATATTGTCATATCCCAACCCCATATCCCGACCTCATATCTCGACCTCATATCCTGACCTCCTATCATGTCCTCATATCCCGTCCTCCTATCTCGACCTTAAATCCTGTCCTTATATCCCGTCCTCCTATCTCGTCCTCATATCCCGTCCTCCTATCTCGACCGCATATCCTTTCCTCATATCCCGACCTCATGTCCTGACCTCCTATCCCGTCATTACATCCCATCCCACACGCAGTAGCCAGTAATATAGAGCAGGGAGGTGAAGGCAAGTAATGTATATTGAAGAGCCGGTTCTGAATTGTCCGGAGACCTGAGAGGAGGAGCAGACGGAAAGTTGTACAGGGTGCATGGAACTCCATCACAGTGGCCCTAGAATAAATGGGGAGATGGGGAGGGGGGATACAGTTTGGCCACCACTGTGATAAATGCAGCTCTAGGTCTGGGCCATATTGGCCTAGTGACAGATACACCACTACATATCACATACAGAAAAAAAAAGGTTGTTAAAGGAGCCCGGCCTCTCCCTGCCAGCACTACATGAATGGCCTCTGCTAAGAGCTTTTAAGAAGCAGCGAGGCTCACTTCTAAAGGTTGCTGGCTGCGCTCCCACACATTCCCTGAGCCGCAAACACTGTAGCAGCCCGCAGGGGGCCCCCTGGGGGATGGGAGCCCTGGGCAAATTCCCGGTTTGCCCCACCTTAACGCCGACCCTGCCTGGCTTACCACTCGATCTAAGTGAATGCAAAAGACAGACTCCATAGACTTAAAATGGAGCCTATGTCCGGCAATGGAACGGAGTGCCAAGCCAATGGAGCGCTCTTCCTCCAGCTATGTCTAAAAATCAATGAGGGTCTCAGCACTGAGACCCTGTTTGATCTAAATTTTTGAAGTGTATGTTTGATATATATAAATATATATATATATATATATATATATAAAAAATAAAAAATATATATAAATTAAAATTAAAAAATATATATATAAATAAATATATGTGTATGTATATACAATTATTGAGTTGTAAAATGATTAACATAATTAATGTTTAACTTTGTTAACTCTGAATTTTGGCCACCAGTAATGTAGAATTACCAGGCATATCTGGCTGAGAAGGGGGTTAATAGGGGGCCTCTCCTGGTGACAACTTTGCTTTGGCAAAAAACTGCTTCTGTTCTTGTTATTGTCCTTCAAGTGGGATATGGTGCGGTAATTGGGGTTACGACATAAGAAGCCAGCGTGTCTGGAGGATTCCTAGGTAAGCATCCAGCCTCTAAAAATGCAGCTCACACCTTATAATTCTGCTGAATATCTACTAAAGAGAGGTCTCCAGCTCATCTGAAGATGGGTTCTAGTGACCTAACACGGACGATTTTAGATTCTATTAAAATGTAGTGAAGAATCAAACTTTAAAGGCACATGAAATAAGATAAAACACATCCCTCCTGCTGGAGGAATAGAGGTCACCCAGAACCCCGGGCCTGGTTCTTCATAATAATGGATATCCTCAATGCATGAGTAATTGTTAAAAATGATCTGCTGCCATTGTGCGCTCCCTGTAGTGGTCGGGGTCAGCTTTGTAAGTACAGGTTAATTAATACCTAAGGTTACTTACCGAGGAGACACTGATATATATATATATATATATATATATATATATATATATACTTCAGATTCTTCCCTAATAGTGCTGGGAATTTATGCGACTTAAATATGAACAATGAAGTCAGAGTTAAGAAGTAAATGATTTCGCTCTTGTCTCTGGATAATGTAACAGTCATTAAAAGGAAAGTTTTTTCTTATGTACTGAAGGTCATTGAGATCTGCATATTTGCAGAATGCACGATGAGATTAACCCACGATTGAACATCTCACCACAGACAAGGTCAGGAGTAAGCCTGAGAAGAGCGCTGATTGTGGGCTTGGCTAGTGTCACAGGATTAGCAGCATTACTATTAATTATTCTTACAGTAAGATAAAAGCTCTGTATACGAAGAGTAGACATCATTCAATGTGGCTGCTGGGAATGGATTGTCCACTAGGTGTCACAGATGACCATACGTACTATACTGCACACTACACCAATGTTCCAAACTTCAATCAGATTTTTCCAGTGGGGGCTAATGTATTTATTACTGAAACTTATATAGTATAGCGACAACATATTCCCTAGAGCTGTATAACCCCTTAAAGGGGTACTCCGCAGCTCAGCGTTTGGAACAAACTGTTCCAAACGCTGGAGCCGGGAGCTTGTGACATCATAGCCCCGCCCCCTCACGACGTCACGCCCCACCCCCTCAATGCAAGTTTATGGGAGGGGGCGTGACAGCTGTCACGCCCCTTCTCATAAACCTGCATTGAGGGTGTGGGACGTGACATGATGAGGGGGCGGGGCTATGATGTCACAAGCTCCCGGCTCCAGCGTTCGGAACAGTTTGTTCCAAACGCAGAGCAGCAGAGTACCCCTTTAAGGAAACAACGTTTTTCATTTTTGTGTCTATTTTTTTTTTTTTTTTTTTTTTTTGCCTTCTTACATTTTAATAGCCAAACGCCTTAATTTTCCACCTACAGGGCAATATGGGGGATTGTTTCATGCTGAACGCATTTTTCTTTGTAAGAAAATCACACATTTTGTGTGAAATTTATGGCGAAACCAAAACAAATCTATATTTGTGGGGTGAAATTGAAATTGAAAACGCCATTTTGTAACTTTTGCAGGGATTCTTTTGTACACAGTGCATTTTATGGTAAAAATCACTATACCCAATTTATATTGGTTTGGTTTTATTTTACTAATTTTTATTTATTTATTTTTTCTATATGGGCCTGTTTGAATGCAAATTTTTTTTGATCATATGAAGTGACCAAAAAGAACTTCAGTCTGACTGAGATGTAGTATATGTGTTCATGCTTTTACTTTACATATACGTTATTGCCCGTCCACCCATCCCTGGGCATCCATGTAGCAGGATCCCTGCACTCCGAGCTTCTTCTTCCTTGTTGTGGACCAATGATTGGGGCATCAGACAGTGTTGGAACCGAACACCAAGTAAAGGGCTCCCTCAGGTTACAATATCAATTGGTTCCAGCAAGACCATTGTATGCTGAAACCATTGTATTTTGAGACCATAACCTGGTAATTGGTTCTGAAACCCCCAAAATGTCATCCAAAAAAATTGTAAAAAATGAGGATTAAAGAAAAATAATCAGATAACTAATATAGATAAAGAAAGTCCTTACATATAAAAGTAAGAAAGATCTGCTGGGAGCTGTAATCACTGTCTATGTAGAGGACAGGAGCTTCTTCAGGGTCCTGTACAGTACACACAATGGCCCTCATTTACTTAGAAAATCGGGTTGTAAGTCTATGTTGCTTTCTTACCCGACTGCTTTTTTCCCCTGATATTTATTATTATGTCGCATCCTGTTTGTCGCACTGGGTTTTGTTGGATTTGGTTTCCAACTCCTCTGAGTTGTCGGGAAAAAATCCACAACAATTCAACAAATTCGGGTTGGAAACCTTTATAAATACGTGGGAAAGCTCAGAAATGTCGGGTTACGCCCCTTTTTCGGGTTTGGGAGAATCCACATCGGGTCCGTCGGGAAAAAATGTCGCATCGTGTCGCAGACTGGCGCACCATGTCTGCGACATGGCGCAGACAAAGATGCGACAAAAAAACCCGACAAAGGAAGTCGGGTTTAGAATAGTAAATGAGGGCCAATGGGGGACATGTATCATTAGGCGTCTATTGTAGACACAGATCTACCCCTTTACACTGCTTGTCTAATTTACACTCTTGCTCAAAATTTACAAAAGTTGCGCATGTCCTTTGATAAATTTTGTGCAAATATAGAAACGACCCCATTCACACTACCGTGCACTCCTTCTCTTCCTCACACTTCACAGAGCTGGGGCATTTTCCCGCGGTACACTGCTCACATAGCTAGGAGTGCCGGAGCAGCAGTGTGCGCCGAACAAAACTGCACAATAGTAAACTCATAAATCTTTATAAAGTACACAGAATGTCTGGATTTAAAAAATATGTTATTTTGCTAAATAATCTGTCCCCTTACCTCTATATCAGTGTTTACCAAAGAGAATGCCTCCAAGAGTTGCAAAATTTGGCATGCTGGAAGTTGCAGTTTTGCAAAAGCTGGAGGCACCCTGGTTGGTAAACACTGTGCACATGTATCAGAGCTGAGTGTGTGATCATGTACATGTAGCAGAAATTAGTGTGCAGCATGTGTATAGAGCAGAGCCGAATGTGTGATTATGTGTATGCATGACCAAACACACACTCAGCTCTGCTGCACACACAATCACACACTCAGCTCTGCTGCATACACATGATCACTCACTCAGCTCTGCTGCATACACATGATCGCTCACTGAGCTCTGCTGCATACACATGATCACTCACTCAGCTCTACTGCATACACACAGTCACACACTCAGCTCTGCTGCATACACACAGTCACACACTCAGCTCTGCTGCATACACCCAATCACATACTCAGCTCTGCTGCATATACACAATCACTCAGTCATCTCTGCTACATACACATAATCACACATTCAGCTCTGGTGCATTTACACAATCACACTTTCAGCTCTGCTGCATACACTTGATCACACATATACGCAACGGAGGAAATTTATCAATGTTGGTGTAGGTAGAAGTTTTTTGTAGAACTTTTTGGTTGGTCTAAATTTGGTGCAATTGCACCAAATTTACCATACTTGTGCAAGGCACATGAGAAATTTTGTACAAAATTCTAAATCTCCACAAAGTTCTATTTGTTCACCTGAGCTGCACCTCACAGGAGAAGTGGACACAGGGATTTTGTTCTATTGCTTTGAGGCCAGGATTCCATTGAGGTTTATTGTCCACCAGCAAAAATGCCAGAAAAACTGTCACAGCTTCTTCCTGCGTTTTGTCAGGTTTTTTTGCGGTTTTTTTCTTGCGTTTTTGCTGGTGTGTGGAAACAGTCATTTTTGTACCCTGAGGCATTTTTTTCACTGCCTTCAGGGTACCACTCCATGGGTCAGATAAAGAGCGCCCGGTCCACAGAGTGTAAGGAGGTGAGGAGTGATGTATAGCATATACATATACAGGGTGCAGAGCATCACCACTTACCTCCGCCAGCTGAATAGTATACAGGGTTGCATAGTGTACCCATGTTTACTATACAAGAGCCAAGCAAGGAAAGAGTTAACCCACGCTGCTGCTAGCAGTTCTAGGTTAAGTCTTTGTGCACTATCCTGTATATACAGCTGTCTATAGATGACTGTATGTACAGGATACAGTAGGCAGACGTCAACAATTGGAGGCTCCCTGTTTTGGAACACTCCAGGGGAGAGCACAAAATGTTGTAACCTTTTTGTTTGTTTTTTAGATACGTGAATGAGGAGGACTACGTCAGATTCGGTGGATTACGACGATGAACAGCATCTTTATATGTCAATAAAAGGGTTAACGAGGGCTGTGGGGGAGTGTTTTGTTTAAATAAATAAAAATTTTCAATGTGTCGTGTTTTTTATAATGAATTTTCAGGCTTAGTAGTGGAAGCCGTCTTATAGACAGAATCTATTACTAAGCCGGGGTTTAGAGTTAGCCCCAAAATCAGTTAGCGCTAACCCCCAATTATTACCCCGGTACCCTCTGCCACAGGGATGCCGGGAAGTGCCGGTACCAACAGGCTCGGAGCATCAAAAATGGCACTCCTGGGCCTAGGTGGTAACAGGCTGGCATTATTTAGGCTGGGGAGGGCCAGTAACAATGGTCCTCACCCACCCTGGTAACTTCAAGCTGTTGCTGCTTGGTTGGTATCTGGCTGATACTGAAAATAGGGGGAACCACACATGTTTAAAAAAGAAATGCATAGGGTTCCCCCTATTTTCAGTATCCGCCAGATACCAACCAAGCAGCAACAGACTGATGTTACCAGGGTGGGCGAGGACCATTGTTACTGGCCTTCCCCAGCCTAAATAACGCCAGCCTGTTACCGCCTAGGCCCAGGAGCGCCATTTTGACGCTCCGGGCCTGTTGGTATCGGCTCTTCCCGGTACCCCTGTAGCGGTCGGTACCGGGGTAATAATTGGAGGTTAGCGCTAGCTGATTTTGGGGCTAACGCTAAGCTTAGTAATGGACTCCGTTTATAAGACAGCCTCCACTACTAAACCTGAAAATTCAATAGTAAAAAACACGACACACTGAAATTTTTTTTTTTAAAACACTCCCCCACAGCCCTCGTTAACCATTTTATTGAAATAAAAAAAAACATTGGTTATCGTCGCAATCCACTGAATCTGACGTAGTCCTCCGCATTCACCTATCTGAAATAAGAAGAAAAGAAAAGAAAGAAATATGGATTAGTATATTTTTTGCGCTTTCCCCAGGGGAGAGCGCACATAATGAAGTGTGTTCCTAAACAGGAAGCCTCCAATTGTTGCTTAACTACAACTCCCATCATGGGGGCTGTAGTTAAGCAACAACTGGAGTCTCCCTGTTTGGAAACACATTGCCAGAAAGGCTCTGTTCCCATTATGCAAAACACATAATGAGAACAGAGTCAGGACAGGACAGTGTAGCTCTGCCCCCTAATGATGTCATCACTAGGGGGCAGAGCATTAAAGGTCACAGGGGGTCTCAGGAGTGAGACCCACTTTCGATCTGTCCCTCTGCCCTTGGACTACCACTCCCATCATGGAACACATGGGAGCAGTTGTAGTACTGCAGCGCTGAGGGATGGCACTTGTACTGGAGCTCTGATTGATGAATAGCTATTCACCAATCAGAGATCCCTTCTCCCGGCGGCGGGGATTATGAATTAAGACAGCATATACAGGAGCCGTCGGGGAGCGCAGTGTAGCCGCATGTGCCACCGGCTTGTACAGTTAATAAATGCGGATCCCAGTGGGTCTCTGGAGAATGAACTGCTGCGATCTGCACCTCAGCCCCTGGACTATAACTCCCATCATGGACAAAGTCTGTACATGATGGGAGTAATAGTCCATGATGGGACAGACTCTGTCCCATGAGGGGAGTAGCTGTAGTTTAGCAGTGTTAAGGGACAACTCCTGCATCCCCCGGCTGTCTCGGTGGAATGCTTTCCTACATGTCCTTTTTGACGGTGTATTTTTGTGTAAAAAAAACGTATTTGCGCAAAGAAAATTGTTTAAACAAAAAAAAAAAAGCACATGATAAATTAGCATCCAATGCAAAATGCATTCCACAATACACAAAAAAATAGGCTTCTTACTTTTTGCTTTATCAAAAAGGACGCACAAAAAAGATGCAAAATAACTCACTGCGCAAAGATTTGCGCAACATATAGAAAAGAAAAAGCTACTACCACTAATGATAAATTCCCCCCATTGTCCTAAAAAAGTAAAATGGAGCCGCCCTCACCTGGTGTCCAAAGGAGCAGTTAATCCTGGCACAGGTAAAGAAGAACATGTAATACCTCTCTGTACTGTAGGGAGGTGCTATAACACAGCCAGTCAGTAGTCAATGCATGCAGTTCGGTAATACAGATGTTTTACCAGTGAAATGCCCATTCTGATTGGTCAGATCCTCCGGCCATTAATTTCGCTTGTCTGTAGCATTGTATGTTGAGTCTGGTTTCAAGTTACAATGGTCCAGAAAGACCACTGTATGTTGAAAATATTACAACCTGAGCCCATTGTAAGTTGAGGGACCACTGAACCCAACTCAGAAATGTGGCCATTAACCCAATCACTTCATGGACCATTAGAGATGTTGCACTAATCCCTTCATTACCAATCACACAATCGCTACCGTAGTGACTTGATTCTATGACTTTGGGTATGCAAATTTTCAAATTTGCCTGGCTTTGTGCATAATTTTGTCTCCTAGGACTTTATCCACCTTTTCCAGCCCACCAGATCACCTGAAAGCTGAACTAATTTATGCAGGATAAAGTAAGCAACTGCCGAGCCAAGAGGTTTGTGACGAATCGAATCACTGTAAGTTCGCTCATCTCTATTGAGTTTAATTGGCCTTAAAAGGGTTGCCTAGGTACCTAAAAAAAAAAGGAATTCCACATGGTGTGAAATCTACTTACAATGCCCTCCTGGCACCATTCACTGCTCCACTAATCTCTGATACATCAGCCTCCTCTGCACCCTATTAAAACTAAATTTCCCAGCAGTCCTTACTACCAAGAACGTTAGAAAGGGGGGCACAGCTTGTCGCTATGACAGAAAGGGGCATTTCTTGATGAGCTATGATAGAAAGGAGATGGCTTGTTTGGGTGATGGTAGAAAGCTGACATGGCTTGCCACTACGATGTCAGAAGGGGGCATGGCTTAATGAGCCATGATAGAGAGGGGGTGGTTTGGTAAACAATGTAAAAAATGGGGCGTGGCTTGCCGCTATTATGTCAGAAGGGGGCATGGCTTAATGAGCCATGATAGAGAGGGGGGGGTTGGTAAACAATGTAAAAAATGGGGCGTGGCTTGTCGCTATGATGTCAGAAGGGGGCATGGCTTAATGAGCCATGATAGAGGGGGGTTGGTTTGGTAAACAATGTAAAAAATGGGGCGTGGCTTGCTGCTATGATGTCAGAAGGGGGCATGGCTTAATGAGCCATGATAGAGAGGGCGGGGTTTGGTAAACAATGTAAAAAAAGGGGGCATGGCTTGCAGCTATGATATCAGAAGGGGGCATGGCTTAATGAGCCATGATAGAGAGGGGGTGGTTTGGTAAACAATGTAAAAAAAAGGGGGCGTGGCTTGATGATATTTCACTAGGGAGGATGTGGCTTAAAACATGAGGATGCCAAAAAGCCAGGCCAAAGTGTCACATGATCTCCGTCTCTGTTAGTGGGGAGAGAGGAGACAAAGTGGACAGACGATACCAGATTTTTCTTCACTTTCTGCCTGACAGAACATATTTCAACAGTACAAGCAATAAGTGTATATTACAATACAGTCGAAATGGCCATGAGGGGACAAAATACGAATCGTTTTCGCTATCCGGAGTACCCCTTTAAACTGCCCTGACCACAGATGTCTGTACAGTATAGGCCTAGCAAAAAGAGCAGGAATACATAGCTGCAGGATCAGACTATACACATGGTTCGTCTATAGTCTGTAACCAATGGATGTGCATAGAAAGTGTATGCAAAGTGTATTACTTTATTTTTTTATTTTTTTCAAGATTTACTGGAACAAGAAGAACATTGCCGTGGGTTTAGCATAGATACAGTAAAACAAATACCCACCTCTATAATTACACATAGTAGGCAGCCACTTAGAACATTTCTATCAGATGACTGCAGGAAAGGAAATATGTATCCCGGCTACTGCAGGCGAACAGCAGACTGTAATTTAACCGTTTTGCAAACTCAGGCTGTTTTGCGCAAAACTTTTTCAGTCCCTGCAGTTCTCCCTCCTACATGATGTTGCTGAAAATTAGCTCTACTAGCCCTCCATGGCCCTTAATTATGGGCTGAGCCCCCCACACATGCTGATGGATCATCACACGTTACTGGGGGTGGTAAAATAGAGGTTTCGCTAAGACCAACTAGCTAAATATTATGAAAGGATTATTAAAAGAAAAAGATGCCAGCTAAAAGTTTATAAGATTTCATTAAGCCAGTGCAGGGTTTAGAACAATGTTTTCAATGCAGTGTGCCTCCAGCTGTTGCAAAACTACAACTCCCTGCATGCCTGGACAGCCTTGGGCTGTCCAGGCATGCAGGGAGTTGTAGTTTTGCAACAGCTGGAGACACACTGGTTTGGAAACATTAGAATAAAATGGCATAGATAGTAATACACATACCCAGCATAGCAAATAATTACCTCTCAACTATCTCCTCAATTGCCCTTAATTATGGGCTGAGCCCCCCATGCTGATCATTACACCTAAGGCTAAATTTCTACTTGTTTTTTTGGGGGGGGAAAACGACATGAAAAACACCATTTCTGCCAAAAAAAACTCTGTGGCCAGATGTTAGCTGTAAATCAATGAGAAATCACAAAATTCTTATTCTCCTTGGGGTTTTTCACTTTGGCGTTTTTTTAATCAGTTTTTTCACTCTTTTTTGGCGTTTTTCAGCCAAGTCTATGGGAGTGAAAAAATGCCAAGAAATTTTTTTTATTCTTTTTTGGACTTTAGCGATCCAAAAAAGTGATGGAGATACCTTTTAAAATAAAATTTTGTATGGTACCATTAAAAAATTAAAATAAAAAAGATAAAGTAGTGATGGAAAAAATTGTATCTAACGAAATTTATCTTTTTTTTATAACAACATTTTTAAACATTTTTAAAACAGGGATCAATTTATGTGGGCAGGTGGGGACCTAAAAATGTAGCTGACATTAATAAAAATGTAGTGTGTGTGTGTGTGTTTTTCGCTTTTTTTCTTTATTGTTTACATTTTTTTTTAGGTAGTACTATTACTCCTAGCATGGAACACACTGTTCCATGATGGGAGTAGTAGTACCTGTACTAATAGACAGATCACCTGTTGCGATCCTCCTGTATAATGTATAGATGCATCTGGCCGCTCTTCTATGGTGCCCTGCACTGACGTATATATACACATATTCATATTTCCCGCAGAGAGCTGTGATTGGTCAGATGGTTCCAGCCAATCACAACTCTCTGTGGGAAATATGAATAGGTGTATATATACAGCAGTGCAGGGGACCATAGAAGGCATGTATACATTATACAGGAGGATCACAGCGGGTGTCAGGAGTGACATCGGCTGTGATCTTTCCTTAACTGCAGGTACTACTACTCCCAACATGGACCGCATTCTGCTCAATGCTGGGAGCTGTAGTACCTGCATTAATAGACAGATCGCAGCGGGTGTCAGAAGTTACACTCGCTGCGATCTGTCTATTAATGCAGGTACTACAGCTCCCATCATGGAGCAGAGTGTGCTCCATGTTGGGAGTAGTAGTACCTGCAGGTTAGAACAGATCACCACGGGTATCACTACTGACACCCGATGTGATCATCCTGTCTATAGTAGAGATGGAGCAGCTTTCTCCTGCGCTCGCATCTCTGCACTATACTCTGGCCGGCCACTCACTCATTCATATTTCCCTCAGAGCGGTGATGGGCTGCAACCATCCGGCCAATCACCACTCTGGGTGGAAAATATGAATGAGTGATGTTCTATTCACATCACTGGCCGGAGTACAGAGCAGAGATGTGTGCGCTGTATAGAGCCGCTCTGCATCTCTGCTATATTATGGACGATCGCAACGGGTGTCACGACTGACCCCCGGGGCGATATGTCTATTATAACAGGTACTACTACTCCCAGCATGGAACAGTATGTTCCATGCTGGGAGTAGTAGTACTACCTAAAAAATGTAAAACATTGAGAAAAAAAGTGAAACACACACAATGTATTAAAAATTTATAAAAATGTTGTTATAAAAAATAAAATACAAATTTTCGTTAAATACATATTTTTTCCACCACTACTGCATCCTTTTTTTTTTTGGTACCCAACAAATTTTGGGTACCAAAAAAAAAAACTGCCAAGGTGCAATTTCCACACAAATAAAAAAAACGCCAGAAAAAAACAGCAAAAAAAGCGCCAGACGCAGGAAATTGCACTGGCGTTTTTTCATGCATTTTTTTCAACCCAAAATCGCTGGACAAAAAACCAAGTAGAAACTTAGCCTTACTGGGGGTGGTAAAATAGCAAAATATTATTAAAAAATATTAAAGGAAAAAGATGACAACTAAAGGTTTATAAGATTTCATTAAGGCAGTGCAGGGTTTAGAACGATGTTTCCAATGCAACGTGCCTCCAGCTGTAGCAAAACTACAACTCCCATCATGCCCAGACAGCCTTCGGCTGTCTGGGCATGCTGGGAGTTGTAGTTTTGCAACAGCTGTGCGCACCCTGGTTGGGAAAAAATAAGAGTCAAATGGCATAGATAGTAATACACATACCCAGCATAGCAAATAATTACCTCTCAACTATCTCCTGTCCGTTCCAGCAGGACGTGTCGTTTTCAGCGACAGTGGTATGGCGGCAGACGAGCGCGGGCAAGCTGCCATAGAAATGACTATAGGTCTTCAGCTTCAATATAAACTCCCTGGAAAACAAAAAAAGTAAAACAAACAAACACAGTTAGCCGTGTCATTGTAGCAGATGCTCAAGGAGGAGAATTAAAAGGACACCAGTGTGATTTGTCTTTGGGGTAACTTTACGGCTTATTATTTTGGAACACATGTGAAAAACACTCAGGTGCTGAGTGGGACGGGGACCCTCGGGCAATAAAACTTATGGTAGACTCGGTACTGACTAAGATGCAACATGCCCCTCCGGCCATGCCCCAGTGGTTAGTCTAGCGCTGCTACCAATATTTGAATATTATATCATAAATAAAGCATCGCACCCTGTAGACTCAAGAATTCATTCAATGCGAAATGATATGAAAAATACAATTTCCATAGATTGGCTTCTACAATATGGATGTTGACTAAACCGCACAGGGAGACAGTAGAATTAATTTATGTTTAAAGGGGTACGCTGGTGGAAAACTTTATTTTTTTTTTTAATGAACTGGTGCCAGAAAGTTAAACAGATTTGTAAATTAATTCTATAAAAAAAAATTATCCTTTCAGTACTTATTAGCAGCTGTATATTACAGAGGAAATTCTTTGCTTTTTGAATTTTTTTGTCTTGTCCACTGTGCTCTCTGCTGACACCTCTGTCCATATCAGGAACTGTCCAGAGTAGCATAGGTTTGCTATGAGGATTTCTCCTGGTCTGGACAGTTCCTGATACAGGCATCAGGTGTCAGCAGAAAGCACTGTAGAATACAGCTGCTAAAAAGTACTGGAAGGATAAACATTTAAGTATGTCTTTTTTTAACCTGTTAAGGACCCAGGGCGTACCTGTATGTCCTGAGTCCGCTCCCGTTCTATAACGCGGGGCCACGGCCATGGCTAATAGTGCGCGGCATTGATCGCGGTGCCGCACGCTATTAACCCTTTAGACACGGCGTTCAAAGTTGAACGCCGCGTCTAAAGTGAAACAAAATCAGTGCGGGTTAGCTCAGGGAGCTGTTCGGGATCGCCGCGGCGAAATCGCGGCATCCCGAACAGATTACAAGACAGCCGGAGGATCCCTACCTGCCTCCATGCTGTCCGTTCGCCGAATGACTGCTCAGTGCCTGAGATCCAGGCATGAGCAGTCAAGCGGCAGAATCATCGATCAATGGTTTCTTATGAGAAACCAGTGATCAATGTAAAAGATCAGTATGTGCAGTGTTATAGCCCCCTACATGAGCTATAACACTGCAAAAAAAAAGTGAAAAAAAGTGAAAAGATCATTTAACCCCTTCCCTAATAAAAAATTGATTCACCCCCCTTTTCCCATTTAAAAAAAAAAACTGTGTAACTAAAAATAAACATATGTGGTATCACCGCGTGCGGAAATGTCCGAATTATAAAAATATATAATTAATTAAACCGCACGGTCAATGGCGTACGAGCAAAAAATTCCAAAGTTCAAAATAGTGCATTTTTGGTCACTTTTTATATCATGAAAAAATTCATAAAAAGTGATCAATAAGTTCTATCAATGCAGGTCAGATCACGGCGCAAAAAATGAGCCCTCATACCGCCCCATACGCGTAAAAATAAAAAAGTTATAGGGGTCAGAAGATGACAGTTTTAAATGTATAAATTTCCGTGCATGTAGTTATGATTTTTTCCAGAAGTACGACAAGATCAAGCCCATATAAGTAGGGTATCATTTTAACCGTATGGACCTACAGAATAAAGATAAGGTGTCATTTTTACCGAAAAATGTACTGCGTAGAAACGGAAGCCCCCAAAACTTACAAAATTGCGTATTATTTAAAATTTTGTCTCACAATGATTTTTTTTCCCGTTTCGCCGTAGATTTTTGGGTAAAATGACTGAAGTTTTTACAAAGTAGAATTGGCGGCGCCAAAAATAAGCCATGAAATCGATTTTAGGTGAAAAATTGAAAGAGTTATGATTTTTTAGAGGTAAGGAGGAAAAAATTAAAGTGCAAAAACGGAAAAACCCCGGGTCCTTAAGGGGTTAAGCATCCATCGATTCCAAGTGAAAGTGCTGTGAAAAATTGACGTTACTTCTTTTTCCTTACAAGCAGAAATTACCATGCGAAATTCCCCAAGAGAATTCTGCCAGAAATTCAGCCAAAATTTACTGCCCATTGATTACAATGGGATTCCGCAGTCCTATTCAGACAGCAGAATTTCCACGCCGGCCATCCCTGCCAAAGAAATTCCGCTTTCCACATTCTGCAAAAATATAAGACTAGATACGGAATTCTGTGTCAGAATACCATTGAAATCAATGGGGCTTGAATTCTAGCAATATTTCGCAATTGCGACCAGCAAGCTTCCATTCTCAAGAGCTCCCCCGTGTGAACTTGGCCTTAAAGCGCACCTATACCTTCAATAGTTTTCGGCAAATGCTCATTCGGTCAAGAGCTATCCTTACCAACCTCCCCATATACAGGCTAAATAGGTCAGTAATAACAATTTTTTATTTATATAGCCCCCAACATATTCTGAAGGATGTAGCTTGTCATCACTCCCACTGGCCCCTCCCTGTCCACAATCAGAGTACTCAGGGCAAACCAAGTTGTGGTAACGGGGTGTGATGAAAGCAGATGTTGTTACCCTAGGGGCAGATGGCATTAATTCCTTGTATTCGTGACGCCAGAGCATGGTTTATGCTCGATACCACTCGAAGGTATACCGCTAGATCCTGG
Source organism: Hyla sarda (assembly GCF_029499605.1). NCBI lineage: Eukaryota > Metazoa > Chordata > Amphibia > Anura > Hylidae > Hyla > Hyla sarda. Next base: position 127,145,285 of record NC_079197.1, on the reverse strand, counting down.
GCTAGGCACGGGGGCAATAATGACTCTGACGCCAAGTTACGAATAACGGTATTTTTACTGAGGGTATACAGATGTAAAGTCTATACAGTTCAGCCAGGGCCCACAGAGGTGACCAGTGACTCAGAGACCTTAAGGGCTTGCTGGGACTTGTAGTAGAACTGGACAATGTAATGCAGGCCATGCTGACTTGGCAGATAACAGGGACCGACTTGATTTGACTGAAGACTGACAAAGCTATGACTGTATATGAAAAAAGGAAAGAGATGCGCTCCTAGTGTAATATGTCAGGATAGGTGAGCCCCTTAGGAAACCAAGTGTAAGGCTTACCGGAGGGCATTGTGCTGAGGGCACAACACCTATGCAGGCATGTAGAATCACTCAATGGACGTGAGGTCAGCTGCTCCAGGATCCCCTCTGAGTGTCCTAGACACTCAGTATTAAGGTAAGATTCAGACCCCCAGCCATCTAAAACATATCCCCTATTCATCGGATAGAGGATACGTTTTTTTACATGATACTTTAATAGGAGAGATGTTTTGGGGGAAGGAGGTACAGTAAAACCTCTCTCTTCTCAATGAATGCATAATATGTGAGGAAGTGAAAATCTGTCACAGAAAATCTTACAATTCAAAATAGTTTGATTATTTTAGACCTACCGTATATACTCGAGTATAAACCAACCCGAATATAAGCCTAGGCCCCTAATTTCACCCCAAAAACCCAGGAAAAAAAATAAAAAATAAAAATAAAGTTATTGACTCGAGTATAAGCCTAGGGTGGGAAATACATCATCCCCCCCCCTGTCATCATCCGCCGTGTCATCATCCAGACCCCCGTCATTAACACCCTCATCATCATCACCCTGTCATCATCCCCCCTTCATCATCATTACCCTGTCATCATCCCCCCTTTCATCATTACCCTGTCATCATCCCCCCCCTTCATCATTCCCGTGTCATGATCCCCCCCTTCATCATTACCCTGTAATCATCCCCCCCTTGATCATTACCCTGTCATCATTACCCTGTCATCATCCCACACCACCCCCTTCATCATCACTGCTTGTCAATGTCTGATTTAACAGTGGTCTTCAACCTGCGGACTTCCAGATGTTTCAAAACTACAACTCCCAGCATGCCCGGACAGCCATCAGCTGTCCGGGCATGCTGGGAGTTGTAGTTTTGAAACATCTGGAGGTCCGCAGGTTGAAGACCACTGCCCAGGCCTTCGTCGTCATCCAGACCCCCTCCCCCCCCTCCCTCCCCCCTTTAGTTTTGTACTCACCTCCGCTCAGCGGGACGTTAGGGTGAGCTGTTCCGGGCCATCTGTGCTGCAGGGACCATCCGGTGGGGAGGGATAGTCGTTCCGGGCTGTCCATCTTCACCGGGGGTGCCTCTTCTCCGTGCTTCGGGCGCCCGGAACGACCGGACGGTCCCTGCAGCACAGATGGCCTGGACCAGCTCACCCTAAAGTCCCGCCGAGCGGAGGTGAGTACAAAACTAAAGGGGGGAGGGGGGGAGGGGGTCTGGATGACGACGAAGACCCGGGCAGTGGTCTTCAACCTGCGGACCTTCAGACGTTTCAAAACTACAACTCCCAGGATGCCCGGACAGCCGATGGCTGTCTGGGCTTGCTGGGAGTTGTAGTTTTGAAACATCTGGAGGTCCGCAGGTTGCAGACCACTGAGGGTGGAGAGTTCACTCGAGTATAAGCCGAGGGGGGGTGTTTTCAGCACGAAAAATTGTGCTGAAAAACTCAGCTTATACTCGAGTATATACGGTAATTCATAAATACATAAATTATAGTAATGAAAAAGCAAAATATGCAATCCTGAAAAAAATTTAAGCCACGCAAAAGAGATCACAATGTCACGGCAACAAGAAGCTTCATGCTATAATGGTAATTCTTGCCAGTGTCAAACATGCCTGACTGGTTTGTGATTTTTCTCCAGTGACCTGGACACAGGGTTTGCAAATGTGACATCTGTTGTGTAAGATTAATGTAATATTATGGAGCCTCCATCATTTAAATACAGAGCATCTGTCTTCCAATGTCATTCTAGGCTATAGGACCAAATACTGTACAAGGATAAAATAATATTAAGAAATATGAGAATGTTCATTTCCTAATTTTATTTTTGATCCTTATGACTGTTAACTGCCTGCTTACGAATGGATTTTAACCCCTTAAAGACTCAGGGTTTTTCCGTTTTTGCACTTTCGTTTTTTCCTCCTTACCTTTTAAAAATCATAACCCTTTCAATTTTCCACCTAAAAATCCATATTATGGCTTATTTTTTGCGTCGCCAATTCTACTTTGCAGTGACATTAGTCATTTTACCCAAAAATGCACGGCGAAACGGGAAAAAAAATCATTGTGCGACAAAATCGGAAAAAAAACGCCATTTTGTAACTTTTGGGGGCTTCCGTTTCTACGCAGTGCATATTTCGGTAAAAATTACACCTTATCATTATTCTGTAGGTCCATACGGTTAAAATGATACCCTACTTATATAGGTTTGATTTTGTCGCACTTCTGGAAAAAATCATAACTACATGCAGGAAAATGTATACGTTTAAAAATGTCATCTTCTGACCCCTAAAACTTTTTTATTTTTCCACGTACAGGGCGGTATGGGACTCATTTTTTGCGACGTGATCTGAAGTTTTTATCGGTATGATTTTTGTTTTGATCGGACTTTTTCATCACTTTTTATTCATTTTTTAATGTTATAAAAAGTGACCAAAATACGCTTTTTTGGACTTTGGATTTTTTTTGCGCGTACGCCATTGACCGTATGGCTTAATTAATTATATATTTTTATAGTTCGGACATTTACGCACGCGGCGATACCACATATGTTTATTTATTTATTTTTTTACACTGTTTTATTTTTTTTTATGGGAAAAGGGGGGTGAGTCAAACTTTTATTAGGGAAGGGGTTAAATGACCTTTATTAACACTTTTTTTTTACTTTTTTTTTGCAGTGTTATAGGTCCCATAGGGACCTATAACACTGCACACACTGATCTCTCATCCTGATCACAGGCGTGTATTAACACGCCTGTGATCAGCGTTATCGGCGCTTGACTGCTCCTGCCTGGATCTCAGGCACGGAGCAGTCATTCGTCGATCGGACACCGAGGAGGCAGGTAAGAGCCCTCCCGGTGTCCGATCAGCTGTTCGGGACGCCGCGATTTCACCGCGGCGGTCCCGAACAGCCCGACTGAGCAGCCGGGATACTTTCAGTTTCACTTTAGAAGCGGCGGTCAGCTTTGACCGCCGCTTCTAAAGGGTTAATACCGCACATCGCCGCGATCGGCGATGTGTGGTATTAGCCGCGGGTCCCGGCCGTTGATTAGCGCCGGGACCGACGCGATATGATGCGGGATCGCGGCGCGATCCCGCTTCATATCACGGGAGCCGGCGCAGGACGTAAATATACGTCCTGCATCGTTAAGGGGTTAAAGGGGTACTCTGGTGGAGAACTTTTTTTTTTTTTTTATTCAACTGATGCCAGAAAGTTAAACAGATTTGTAAATTACTTCTATTAAATAATCTTAATCCTTCCAGTACTTATTAGCTGCTGAATACTAGAGAGAAAATTATTTTCTTTTTGGAACACAGAGCTCTCTGCTGACATCACGAGCACAGTGCTCTCTGCTGACATCTCTGTCCATTTTAGGAACTGTCCAGAGCAGCATTGCTATGGGGATTTTCTCCTACTCTGGACAGTTCTTCAAATGGACAGAGATGTCAGCAGAGAGCACTGTGCTCATGATGTCAGCAGAGAGCTCTGTGTTCCATAAAGAAAATAATTTCCTTGGTAGTATTCAGCAGCTAATAAGTACTGGAAGGATTAAGATTTTTTAATAGAAGTAATTTACAAACCTGTTTAACTTTCTGGCACCAGTTGATTGAAAAAAAAGAAGACAAAGGGAAAAAAGACCATACTCACCCTTCCACTGTTCCTGGTCCAGTATTACCTCTGTTATTCTGGAGTGTTCCATCATTTGTGGTTATGCAAACATGGACTACCTACTAGGGTAGGGTATTGCATGGTTTGTACACTGTGGGGGACATGTATCATTATTTGTGTATGGTAGAAGCAGTTTACCCCTTTTCCCGAATTCTAAATTATGTGCAGAAGCGCTAAATTTATCAATCAAGCGCAATGAGCTTCATAAATTGCGGGTAAATATAGTAATCTCCTCAATCCACTCTTTGAAAAATAGAATTGATGATTTAGAGCATCTTGCTACGTTAAGTCCAAAATGGCTTATATTTGCGCAAAAAAAACAGCTCTTGCGGCAAAATTTTTGTAAAGGAAAAATACGCAGTTAATAAATCCATGGGTACTATAGATGTCACTCCAAGGTACCCTGATTCAGACACATCTGGCGGACATGCTCTACCAAAACGTGCGCAAAAAAAAGGGCTTGCACAAAATTTTGCGCAAAAAAATACACACAATACAGGGGTAAAATCTTTGATGTCCCCCTGTGTGTTTAGGCCAAGATTGCTTGTTATAAAGGAGACACATAGAAAAAGGGGTATTCCAGCCTATAACACTTATCCACTACCCACAGGATAGGGGACAGCTGTTGGGTTGCAGCGGGTGACTGCAACTGGTGCTGGGAGCCTGAGAGCCCCTGCAATCTCAATAACATAATTCTGTGTCAGCTATTGAATTCTCTATAGGAGTTGCCAGAAATAGTGATTATATATATACACTGCTCAAAAAAATAAAGGGAACACTAAGATAACACATCCTAGATCTGAATGAATGAACTAATTGTACGAAATACTTTCGTCTTTACATAGTTGAATGCGCTGACAACAAAAGAACACAAAAATGTATCAACCCATGGAGGTCTGGATATGGAGTCACACTCAAAATCAAAGTGGAAAAGCACACTACAGGCTGATCCAACTTTATGTAATGTCCTTAAAACAAGTCAAAATGAGGCTCAGTAGTGTGTGTGTGGCCTCCATGTGCCCGTATGACCTCCCTACAATGCCTGGGCATGCTCCTGATGAGGTGGCGGATGGTCTCCTGAGGGATGTCCTCTCAGACCTGGACTAAAGCAAACGCCAACACCTGGACAGTCTGTGGTGCACCATGGCATTGGTGGATGGAGCGAGACATGATGTCCCAGATGTGCTCAATCGGATTCAGCTCTGGGTAACGGGCGGGCCAGTCCATAGCATCAATGCCTTCCTCTTGCAGGAACTGCTGACACACTCCAGCTACATGAGGTCTAGCATTGTCTTGCATTAGGAGGAACCCAGGGCCAACCGCACCAGCATATGGTCTCACAAGGGGTCTGAGGATCTTATCTCGGTACCTAATGACAGTCATGCTGCTACCTCTGGCAAGCACATGGAGGGCTGTGCGGCCCCCCAAAGAAATGCCACCCCACACCATTACTGACCCACTGTCATACCGGTCATGCTGGAGGATGTTGCAGGCAGCAGAACAGTGCGCCAGTGGCGGATTTGCCAATCTTGGGGTTCTCTGACAAATGCCTAACGTCCTGCATGGTGTTGGGCTGTAAGCACAACCCCCACCTGTGGACGTCGGGCCCTCATACCACCCTCATGGAGCCTGTTTCTGACCATTTGAGTGGACACATGCACATTTGTGGCCTGCTGGAGGTCATTTTGCAGGGCTCTGGCAGTGCTCCATGCTCTGGACACTATGCTGACAGACACAGCAAACCTTCTGGCCACAGCTCGCATTGATGTGCCATCCTGGATGAGCTGCACTGCCTGAGCCACTTGTGTGGGTTGTAGACTCCATCTCATGCTACCACTAGAGTGAAAGCACCGCCAGCATTCAGAAGTGACTAAAACATCAGCCAGGAAGCATAGGAAGTGGTCTGTGGTCACCACCTGCAGCCCACCCCTTTATTGGGCAGTGTCTTGCTAATTGCCTATAATTTCCACCTGTTGTCTGTTCCATTTGCACAACAGCATGTGAAATTGATTGTCAATCAGGGTTGCTTCCTGAGTGGACAGTCACAGAAGTGTCATTGACTTGGAGTTACATATTTTTTTGAGCAGTGTATTTATATATATATATATATATATATATATATATATATATATATATGCATACATACACACATTTACTTTGTTCCTTTAAGTTACAATATTAATTGGTTCCAGGACGACCATTGTATGTTGAAACCATTGTATGTTGAGGCCATAACTCTATGGAAACCTGGTAATTGGTTCTGAAGCCATCAAAATGTCATCCAAAGATAGGAAAAAGTAAGGATTAAAGAGAAATAAGTAGATAACTAATATAGATAAAGCAAATCCTTACATATAAAAGTAAGAAAGATCTGCTGGGAGCTGTAAATCAAAGTCTATATAGAGGACAGAAGCATTTTTAGGGTCCTGCACAGTACACGCAATGTCCTAAAAAAAAGTAAAATGGATCCACCCTTATTTGGTGTCCAAAGGATCAGCTATCCCTGGTACAGGTAAAGAGTACAGAACATGTAATGCCACCCTGTACTGTAGGGGCGCTACCAGACAGACTTCAGTAATACAGGGGTTTTACCAGTGAATGTCGATTCTAATTGGTCAGTTCTTCGAGCCATGACATGTTCCGCAGATCTGGACTGTCTGTTCATTGTATGTTGAGTCTGGTTTAAAGATATAATGGTCCAGAAAAGACCATTGTATGTTGAATCTATTGTCTGTTGAGGCCATTGTAAGTTGAGGGATCACTGTGTATATATATATATATATATATATATATACATATATATATATAGTGTATTTATTCCATAATGTGCAAATACTACGTTTCATTAGTCTGGTGAAACGTAGTCTTTGCACATTATGGAATAAATCCACCTTTTGATTCCAACTACGTGTTGTGCTGCATCTATGTACATATTTGGATTGTGGAACCAGAGGACCAAGGTTCCGGATATGCTGGCACCCCAATTCATCACTTCAATACTTCTGGATGTGCTGCTTTTATTGGGAATATATATATATATATATATATATATATATATATATATATATATATATACATATATGTTGATGCAAATCATAAAATGTTGCAGTATCTTGTAATACCTTTTTAAAAAGGTATTACAAGATACTGCAACATTTTATGATTTGCATCTGCATCACTGGACTAATACGGCTACTCAGATTTACTATATATATGTTGGAATATCCCTTGTATGTGTGTCCCAATCATTTTTTTTTTTTAAATTACTTTTGACATGTCAAAAGTTTTGATTGGTTGGAGTCTGGGTGTTCAGATGCCAACCAATGGGGACACCTTTTTCCATTATATTTTTCTTAAAGGGTACCTCTTATCAAAAAAACTTTTGATATATTATAGATTAATGTATGCAGAATAACTTCCCAATTGCATGTTATTAAAAAATATGCTTCTTTCTATTTAATTTTCCACTTTGAAGAAATGACCACTAGGGGTCTCCCTACCAGTCCTGGCAGCAAGCATTTCAGACTCATGCTGGAGTCCTAAACACTACGAGCTGCTAGTCTGCTTTGTTCACAAAGGAAAACACTCAGAGCTGCCAGCCTGCTTTGTTCACAGCCTGTTTGGCTGTGAACAAAGCAGGCTGGCAGCTCTGAGTGTTTAGGACTCCAGCATGAGTCAGAAAGGCTTGCTGACAGAACTGATCGGGAAAAATACAATAGAAAGAAGAATATTTTTCATTAACATGCTATTGGAAAGATATTCAACATTCATTAATCTAAAATATATCAAAAGTTTATTTGATGAGAGGTACCCTTTAATTTTTAACATGCACAAAGAAAAGATAACAACAAAATAGCAGTGTACAAACAATATTGCATCAATAGATAACATAAGGCGTAAAGCTCAAAAACCTAAGGACCTTAATGTAAGAAAAATAACCTTTGGGAACCAAATAAAAATAGAATAAAGTTGACTGGGACACTTTAATGCAAGTTCTGTTTACTTTATATGATGTGTAATTGAATACAATCTTCAGCATCCAAGAAAGACAATTATTTTTGACAGATAATAGAATTAAATATTTTAATTGTCTTATTTTATATATGCTGAATTCTGTTGTGATGTAGTGTTTTTTTTTATGTTTTCTCCTGTGGCTCTTACTGTATGATGCATGTTTGTATGTGTTTATTTCATGTTTTCATATTACTTATTCATATACTGCCAATAAATACTGTATCTACCTACTAACTAATATACTAGCAGCGGCCCCATTCACTTTTATGGCCCAAATGTAGTCAAATAATGACTAAACGTACTGTTACAGTACAGTACATGTACAGTATCTCACATACGAGGCTCCACCCCTCACATACTTGTACATATTTTATTATATCTTTTAATGTGACAACACGGAAGTAATGACACTCTGCTACAATGAAGGGTATGTTCCCACTGGGGGTTCTCCAGCCTGGCGGCCGCTAAAAGTCCTTCGGCTGTAGGACCACGCAGCACTGTGCCATCACCATTGACGGCTATGCAGTGGACTTCCACTCAAAGAATGAACATGTACTTTCTTTGCGCTGAATAAGTGGAATTGTCTGCCGCTGAAATTCCTCAGTTTGAATGGGTCTCGCGGAAGACCCATTCACACTGATGGTAATGTTCACTGCGCGGAATTCCACTTGTGGAATTCCGCTTACGGAATTCTGAGGGAATTCCGCAGTGTGAACTTACCCTAAAGTAGTGAGTGCACAGCCTGTAAAACAGTGTATAATGTTAAGTGTCTCCAAAATAATTCTATAGAACAAAAAGTCCCAGCACTCACCAAGTTGCAAGCCAATTTGCATTTATTGTACACAGGGAAACAGGACGCGTTTCGGCAAAGCCTTCCTCTGCTGTCAGACAGCAGAGGAAGGCTTTGCCGAAACGCGTCCTGTTGCCATGTGTACAATAAATGCAAATTGGCTTGCAACTTGGTGAGTGCTGGGACTTTTTGTTCTATATGCTTGTATTTTCCACCTGCACCACCCACCACAGAAGTGCCAACTCTTTTTCCTATACTCCAAAATAATTCAACACACAGCCAATAATGTCTTAACCCTGGCAACAAAAGTGAGTACACCAAGGGAAAATGTCGAAATTGGGTCCTTTTAGCCATTTTTCCTCCCAATACCATGTGACTTATTAGTGTTACAAGGTCTCAGGTGTTAATGGGGAGCAGATATCTTAAATTTGGTGTTATCACTCTTACACTCTCTTTTACTGGTCACTGGAAGTTCAACATGGCTCATCATGGCAAAGAAACTTCTGAGGATATGAAAAAAAGAAATGTTGCTCTACATAAAGATGGCCTAGGCTATAAAAAGATTACCAAGACCCTGAAACTTAGCTGCAGCACAGTGGCCAACACCGTACAGCAGTTAACAGGACAAGTTCCACCCTGAACAGGCCTCGCCATGGTGGATCAAAGAAGTTAAGTGCACATGTTTAGAATCAAATCCAACGGCTTGCTAATGTCTGAAATAGCTAAAATGAGTAGATGGCTTTAATCAGTTTCCTGATTGGCAGTTTGAGATTTAAAGGAGTATTCCAGTGCAGGAACATTTATCACCAATCCGAAGGACAAGTGTTTCTGCACTGGAGCACTCCTTTAAATGAAAGGAGAGTTATTATTCCACTTGTTTAGAATAATAACTTGTTTGTTTAACCTCTTAAAGAGTACCTGTCACCAAACTAAACTTTTAATAGATTGTTCCTTATGTTATTATAAGACACTTTGCTATTTACTTGCTGTTAAAATTCACAACCTTTATATGTTTTTAATGTGATTGAAAAAACGGGCACTAGGTGGCTCTGTTCTGTTCCCTGCACAAGTCAAACAGTTAGTTTGGTCTCCACTTGGACTGGCAGAAGCGCAAACTCAGGAAGTGCGTGCGGGGCATGGTGAGGCACAGCTCTTGCAGGCTTCCGTGACAGCGCGCCTGCTGGGCAATGCACAGGAGCTCATACAATGTGAGCAAGGGGAAAGGTATGATACAGAGCTTTTTAACCCGTTAAGGACATATGGCGTACGAGTATGAAAAAGTGTGCCTCCAGCAATTGCATAATTACAACCCCCAGCATGCACAAACTACCAAAGGGCATGCTGGGAGTTGTAGTAGTGTGCCTCCAGCTGTTGCAGAACTACAAGTCCCAGCATGCCCTTCGGCTGTAAGTGCATGCTGAGAGTTGTAGTTTTGCAACAGCTCAAGGCACACTGGTTGCGAATCACTGAGTTTGTTCCCTCTCAGTGTTTCGCAACCAGTGTGCCTCCAGCTGTTGCAAACAACAACTCCCAGCATGTACTGATAGACCCTAGAAATGAAGAAGGAGTCCAGCACTGCAGTGAAGGCATCTTTATTGTGTGAGGAGCAAGCATTAAAAGCACACTAGTCAGACATGTTTCAAGCGCGAACGCTCTTCCTCGGTGACATCAGTGTGAGCACAGGTGAGCCATTATATACCCAATTCAAAGGGTGGGGCAAGGTGAAACAACGCCCATGTACCTGACATCACACTGATAGACAGGGATCGAGGTATACAGGTAAAATGCACATGCAGGATACAAAATACAAAAGAAGTATATATATAAAAGTGTATCAAAATACATAAATAAAATGTATAATACCACATACCAAAAAGGCTAAAAACTAACAAAGGGTAACAGGACTAACAGGACAAAATATGGGAAATTAATAATGAAACAACAGTTCCCGTCGGATATTTAACCCTGTGGGACTGCGTGTTCCTAAAGTGAACTGCCAGAAAGCTTCTCTGTCAGCTAATTTTTTCCTGATACATCCTCCTCTAATGTTAGATTTAACAAGTTCAATAGCATAGATGGTAAAGCCACTCGTATTACCATGATGCACAGTTTGAAAGTGAGCAGATGCAGCTGATCTGTGTCTGCTCGATGTAGTGGTACTGTCATTCAAATGCTCTAACGCTCTGGTTTTTAACTTTCTGGTTGTGTAACCCACATACTTAAGTTGACAGAGTGAGCATTCTATGATGTACACCACATTGGTATAATTACAATTAATATATGACTTTATGGAAAAAGTCCTTGTGCCGTCGGCAGAGGTGAAAGTTTTTGTGGGTTTTGCATAATTACAAGTGCGGCATATTCTCTGTCCGCACTTGAAAAAACCCTTTTGGGCTAACCAGTGTGAGTGACTGGATCTTTCACTCACCACCACACTTGGCGATAGCTGATCACCAAGTGTGGGGGCTCTTTTGGACACTACTTGGCATCCCTCACTCAGAAGGGATGATAGCGTTTCATCCCTCCTGAGGAAGTGAAGGTGTCTATTAATAATTTGTTTGATGTTATTGAAATAGGGTGAATAAGTGAGTGCCACAATGGGTTTTTTACTTTGTTTTGTTGGTGCGTGTTGTGGATTAACAAGAGCACTTCTATCCTTGTTGGCTACAATACCTTCAGCCCTATTTAAGGTATGATGGGAATAACCCCTATTAGACAACCTTTAAATCCTCGGCCTGAGATTTGTATGTGGTCATATCGGAGCAATTTCTCTTGAGTCTAGTGAACTCCCCTACTGGTATGGATCTGGTGGTGTGTAATGGATGAAAACCCATTGTGGCACTCACTTATTCACCCTATTTCAATAACATCAAACAAATTATTAATAGACACCTTCACTTCCTCAGGAGGGATGAAACGCTATCATCCCTTCTGAGTGAGGGATGCCAAGTAGTGTCCAAAAGAGCCCCCACACTTGGTGATCAGCTATCGCCAAGTGTGGTGGTGAGTGAAAGATCCAGTCACTCACACTGGTTAGCCCAAAAGGGTTTTTTCAAGTGCGGACAGAGAATATGCCGCACTTGTAATTATGCAAAACCCACAAAAACTTTCACCTCTGCCGACGGCACAAGGACTTTTTCCATAAAGTCATATATTAATTGTAATTATACCAATGTGGTGTACATCATAGAATGCTCACTCTGTCAACTTAAGTATGTGGGTTACACAACCAGAAAGTTAAAAACCAGAGCGTTAGAGCATTTGAATGACAGTACCACTACATCGAGCAGACACAGATCAGCTGCATCTGCTCACTTTCAAACTGTGCATCATGGTAATACGAGTGGCTTTACCATCTATGCTATTGAACTTGTTAAATCTAACATTAGAGGAGGATGTATCAGGAAAAAATTAGCTGACAGAGAAGCTTTCTGGCAGTTCACTTTAGGAACACGCAGTCCCACAGGGTTAAATATCCGACGGGAACTGTTGTTTCATTATTAATTTCCCATATTTTGTCCTGTTAGTCCTGTTACCCTTTGTTAGTTTTTAGCCTTTTTGGTATGTGGTATTATACACTTTATTTATGTATTTTGATACACTTTTATATATATACTTCTTTTGTATTTTGTATCCTGCATGTGCATTTTACCTGTATACCTCGATCCCTGTCTATCAGTGTGATGTCAGGTACATGGGCGTTGTTTCACCTTGCCCCACCCTTTGAATTGGGTATATAATGGCTCACCTGTGCTCACACTGATGTCACCGAGGAAGAGCGTTCGCGCTTGAAACATGTCTGACTAGTGTGCTTTTAATGCTTGCTCCTCACACAATAAAGCTGCCTTCACTGCAGTGCTGGACTCCTTCTTCATTTCTAGTATCCGGGGCGCCTGGCCGGGCACCGGTCCGTGCATAGCACGACACGGGAGGTGAGCTGGACTCTCTTCATTCCTTTACTGATAGACCCTACATGCTGGGAGTTGTAGTTTTGCAACAGCTGGAGGAACACTGGTTGCGAAACACCGAGTTAAGTAACAAACTCTCAGTCTTTTGTAACCAATGTGCCTCAAGCTGTTGCATAATTACAATTCCCAGCATGTATGGTCTGTCAGTGCATGCTGGGAGTTGTAGTCTTGCAACTGCTGAAGGTTTTTTTTTTACACATGATGTTGTTGCCCCAAAGACCCTCAAAATTTGTAACACAATTTCTTCCGAGTACGGAAATACCCCATATTTGGACGCAAAGTGTTCTACAGCTGCACAACAAGGGTCAGGAGTGAGAGCGCACCATGTACATTTGAGGTCTAAATTGGTGATCTGCACAGGGGTGGCTGTTTTTACAACCGTTCTGACTAGAGCTGAGCGAAATTACAGTAATTTGATTCATCACGAACTTCTCAGCTTGGCAGTTGCTGACTTTATCCTGCATAAATTTAGTTCAGCTTTCAGGTATAGTTTGCAAAATGGGGTCACATGTGGGGGTCCATTGTTCTGACACCACGGGGGGCTTTGTAAACGCACATTCCAAGCAAATTCTCTCTCCAAAAGCTCAATGGCACTCCTTCTCTTCTGAGCATTGTAGTGCACCCACAGAGCACTTTACATCCACAAATAGGGTATTTCCATACTCAGAAGAAATGGAGTTACACATTTCGGGAGGCTTTTTCTCCTATTACCCCTTGTTAAAATGGAAAATTTGGGGGAAAAACTGTATTTTAGTAAAAAAAAATCTAATTTTCACGTCCAACTTTAGTGGAAATTTGTCAAACACCTGTCGGGTGTAAAGGCTCACTGTACCTCTTGTTATGTTCCTTGAGGGGTATAGTTTCCAAAGCAGTATGCCATGTTGTTGTTTTTTTTTTTTTTGCTGTTCTGGCACCATGGGTGCTTCCCAAATGTGACATGCCCCCAAAAAAACATTTCAGCAAAATTTGCTTTTGAAAAGCCAAATGTAACTCCTTCTCTTCTGAGCATTGTAGTGCGCCAGCAGTGCACTTGACATCCACACATGGGGTATTTCCATATACAGAAAAGATGGGGTTACAAATTTTGGGGGGCATTTTCTCCCGTTACCCCTTATAAAAATGTAAAATTTGGGGAAACATCAGCATTTTTGTGAAAAAAAATATTCATTTACACATCCAACTTTAACGAAAAATCGTCAAACACCTGTGGGGTGTTAAGGCTCACTGTACCCCTTGTTATGTTCCTTGAGGGGTGTAGTTTCCAAAATAGTATGCCATGTTGTTGTTGTTTTTTTGCTGTTCTGGTACCATAGGGGCTTCCTAAATGTCACATGCCCCTCAAAACCCATTTCAGAAAAACTCACTCTCCAAAATCCCATTGTCGCTCCTTCCCTTCTGAGCCCTCTAGTGCGCCCGCAGAACACTTTACATACACATATGAGGTATTTCCTTACTCGACAGAAATTGGGTTACAAATTAAGCTTTTTGTTTTTTCTCCTTTCATCCCTTGCAAAAATTCAAAAACTGGGTCTACAAGAACATGCCAGTGTAAAAAATGGAGATTTTGAATTTTCTCCTTCACTTTGCTGTTATTCCTGTGAAACACATAAAGGGTTAACAAACTTTCTAAATGTCATTTTGTATATTTTGAGGAGTGCAGTTTTTATAATGGGGTAATTTATGGGGTATTTCTAATATAAAGGCCCTTCAAATCCCTTTAAAAACTAATCTGGTCCTTGAAAAATTCTGACTTTGAACATTTTGTGAAAAAATTGCTGCTGAATTTTGAAGCCCTCTGGTGTCTTCCAAAAGTAAAAAAGTCATCAATTTTATGATGCAAACATAAAGTAGACATATTGTATATGTGAATCAATATACAATTTATTTGGTATGTTTATTTTCCTTACAAGCAGAGAGCTTCAAAGTTAGAAAAAAAACGAAATTTTCAAATTTTTCATGAAATTTGGGAATTTTTCAAGTATTGACTAAAATTTACCACTATGTTAAAGTAGAATATGTCAGGAAAAAACTATTTCGGAATCAAATTCATAAGTTAAAGAATCCCAGAGTTATTAATGCTTAAAATGACAGTGGTCTGATGTGCAAAAAATGCTCTGGTTCTTAATGTGAAAATAGGCTTGGTCCTTAAGGGGTTAAAGCTCGGAAATTATTTTTTTAAGGGCAGGAGGGGTGTTAGGAGTAGTTAGTGAATATAATCTGAGTTAGTTTCGAAAATATGGTTTGATGACAAGTACTCTTTAAGGAGTGGGCCATTTTTCATTTTTGCACTTTTGTTTTTTCCTCCTCACCTTCTAAAAATCATAACCCTTTCAATTATCCACCTACAGGCCCATATGAGGGATTGTTTTTTGTGCCACCAATTTTACTTTGTAAGGACATCAATCATTTCACCACAAAATCTACAGCAAAACCATAAAAAAAAAATATTTGTGGGGCAAAAAAAAAAAAAGCCATTTTGTAAGTTTTGGGGGCTTCCCATTCTATGCAGACTTTTTGATCGCTTTTTATAAATTTTTTGGGTGTATACAAAGTGACCAAAAATATGAAATTTTGGACTTTGGTATTTTTTTTACGTAAACGCCATTGACCGTGCGGTTTAATTAACATTATATTGTTATAGAACAGACATTTGTGCATGCAGCGATACCACATATGTTTACTTTTATCATGTTTACATATTTTTATATTGAATTTGGGAAAAGGGGGTGATTCAAACTTTTAATAAGGAAGGGATTAATGGGTGTTTTTTAAAACTTTTATTAAACTCTTTTTTTTACACTTTATTAGTCCCCTTATGGGACTTTTAGGAGGAATCATTAGATTCCTCATACAGATCAATGTAGTTCCATAGAACCACATTGATCTGTGTGCTCTGCGCTCAATTGATAAAGCCTGTTTCAGGCTACATATTTAGGCTACATATTTAGGTTAGGTATTTCCTGAGCTATGCTCGTTAAGAACTCCATTTCTGTTATGCTCCAGCTCGCAATGGAGATGGGGAGCCGGCTCTCCCAGCCCTCCTTTCATATCAATATTTACTCCCCAGCCCACCCCCTTCCTGCAGGGGGAAGGGAGCGCTCTGCTCTTCGCTACATCTGTCCACCCGACTGTAGATAGGCAGCGGTCCTTCCTCCCCCATCTCCACCTACAGCTCTCAGGCAGGCCGGGCAGTTAAAGGGGTATTCCAGGCAAAAACTTTTTTTTATATATCAACTGGCTCCCGAAAGTTAAACAGATTTGTAAATTACTTCTATTAAAAAATCTTAATCCTTCCAATAGTTATTAGCTTCTGAAGTTGAGTTGTTGTTTTCTGTCTAACTGCTCAATGATGATGTCATGTCCCGGGAGCTGTGCATGATGGGAGAATATCCCCATAGGAACTGCACAGCTCCCGGGACGTGACATCATCATTGAGCAGTTAGACAGAAAACAACAACTCAACTTCAGAAGCTAATAACTATTGGAAGGATTAAGATTTTTTTAATAGAAGTAATTTACAAATCTGTTTAACTTTCTGGAGCCAGTTGATATATAAAAAAAAGTTTTGGCCTGGAATACCCCTTTAATATTAACGAGACAGGGGAGCTGAGACACCTCCATTTCAAACTAGAGAGCAATAGAAATTGAATTCGTAACAGAAAAAACTCTGGAAATACTTCACCTAAATATATACCGTATTTTTCGCCCTATAGGACGCACCGACATATAAGACGCACCCAATTTTAAAGGTCCAAAATCTCGAAAAAAAGATTCTGAACCCAACAGTGATCTTCAACCTGCGGACGTCCAGATGTTGCAAAACTACAACTCCCAGCATGCCCGGACAGCCGTTGGCTGTCCGGGCATGCTGGGAGTTGTAGTTTTGCAGCATCTGGAGGTCCGCAGGTTGAAGACCACTGGATAGGAGGTAATACTCACGTGTCCCCGCCGCTCCGGACCCGTCATCGCTCGTCACCGCTGCACTGGATGTAGCTCCATCGCTGTCGCCGCGTCCCCGTGGTGTCCCCAACGCTCCGGACGTCTTCTTCCCCGGGATCCACGCTCTCCGTCGCCGTCATCACGTCACCGTCATCACGTCGCTACGCACGCCACTCTATTGGATGACGGGACGGCGTGCGTGACGACGTAATGACATCGAAGGAGAGCGCCGGCCATGCAGGGGATCCCGGCACGGAGCAGAGACCGAGGAGGCAGTTAAGGTCCCTCCCGGTGCAGCCGGGTTAGTGTCACTTTCGCTTCAGACGCGGCGGTCAGCTTTGATCACCGTGTCTGAAGGGTTAATACAGGGCATCACCGCGATCGGTGATGTCCTGTATTAGCCGCAGGTCCCGGCCGTTAATGGCCGCAGGGACCGCCGCGATAGGTGTGTATTCGCCGTATAAGACACACCAACTTACCCCCCCCCCCCCCCCCAGTTTTGTGGAAGAAAAAGTGCGTCTTATACGGCGAAAAATACGGTAAGTAAGCCTTCTTTTTACAGCTATTCGTCTGCACTATAACCCAATATATTGGGTATAATGCAGGTGAACTAGCTGTCAGTTTCTCTTTAAACTGAGATTTGGATAAATGATATTAGCCACAGGAATGGATTCATAGTATGTAAGGTACAGTCCGCGTCCGGACTAAAGTGTGCTGTGGATGTAACACTGCTCAGCATGTACTTTGTATCCTGAACAAAAAAATGAAAGAATGAATAAAATGAAGAAATACTAAGACAAACGTCTAAACTATGATTTTTTTAATACATTACCGCACTTGTGTGATCAGTATGCTGTAAGCTACGAGTCTTATCCTCTTGGATTGTATAGTAAGTTGTATAGTATGTGACAGCAGAAGGCAGGGGACTATGCAGCTCATAGATTTTAACTAGTCTGTTGTGTAGGAAAAAAATGTTTGCCTGTGTGACTGGGCATTAGGCCAAATTTCACAATGAATGTACTAAAAAAAATAGCTTCAATAACTACGGATCTATCATCTATCATTATTGTTGCCATTAACAAATGTTTTGATGAACTTTGACAGAACAGTCATTTTGAAGATACTGCTTTTATATCCAACCAGTCACATAAAGGGTATTTATGTTGTTTACCCATATGGTTAAAGGGGTGGTCCAGGGAAAACCTTTTTTTTACATATCAACTGGCTCCAGAAAGTTAAACAGATTTGTAAATTACTTCTATTAAGAAATCTTAATCCTTTCAGTACTTATGAGCTGCTTATGAGTTGTTCTTTTCTGTCTAGGTGCTCTCTGATGACACCTGTCTCGGGAACTGTCCAGAGTAGAAGCAAATCCTCATAGCAAACCTCTTCTACTCAGTTCCCGAGAAAAGCAGAGATGTCAGCAGAGAGTACTGTTGCCAGACAGAAAACAACAACTCAACTTCAGCAGCTGATAATTATTGAAAGGATTAAGATTTTTTTAATAGAAGTAATTTACAAATCTGTTTAACTTTCTGGAGCCAGTTGATATAAAAAAAAAAGTTTTTTTTCCTGGATAACCCCTTTAACATTCTCTCTTATTAAAGTATATGTCCCCATATAGATAAAGTTCAGCACCTTTTTAATAAACTTTTGGCATAACTGTATGGTAAGGTTTACAGCAATCTGACATTTCTGTGTGGATACATTACTTTTTGTCAATGAGTGTATATCTATCCTAAGAATAAAAATTGAGAAAACATAAATAAATACAGATCATAGGGGTCGTCATAGAGGTACAGAATCTCACATAAGTGAGTCCACCCCTCATGTAATTATATTATTTTATCTTTTCATGTGATAACACTGGAAAAAATTACACTCAGTTACAATGTAAAGTAGTGAGTGCACAGCCTGTATAACAGTGTTTAATGTTGTGTCCCCTCAAAATAACTCTACACAGCCAATAATGTCTAAACCTTGGCAACAAAAGTGAGTACACCCCTAAGTAGAAATGTCCAAATTGGGCCCAATTAGCCATTTTCCATCCACGGTGCCATATGTGTTACAATGTCTATGGTGTGAATCGGAGGCATGTGTTTAAAATCTGGTGTTATCGTTCTCACACTCTCCAATACTGATCACTGGAAGTTCTAGATGGCACCACACAGCAAAGAATTCTCTGAGGCTCTGCAAAAAATAAACTTTGCTCTACATAAAAATGGTCTAGACTATAAGAAGATTGCCAAGACCCTGAAACTGAGCTGCAGCACGGTCCGCAAGACCATACAGCAATTTCACAGGACAGGTCCTACTCAGAATAGGACAGACATGGTCTATTAAAGAAGTTGGGTGCACGAATTCAGCATTTTTACGTCTTCAGAAAATAGACGTATGAGTGCTGCCAGCTTTGCTTCAAAGGTCAAAGGGTCAGCCTGTCAGTGCTCAGACCATACCCCACACACTGTATCAAATTGTTTTGCATAGCTGTCATCCCAGAAGGAACCTTCTTTTAAAGATGATGCACAAGAAAGCTAGCAAACAGTTTACTGATGACAAGCAGACTAAGAACATGGATTTCTGGAACCATCCAATGAGACCAAGATAAACTTATGTGGTTCAAATAGTGTCAAGCCTGTTTCACAGAACCACATTGATCTGTGTGCTCTGCGCTCGATTGATAAAGCCTGGTCCTGCCAGGCTTTATTATTCACATGTAGAAAGAAGGTGAGAAGTTCAGCTCGCTGACCAGAAAAATAAAACGTAACCTTTACTGTGGATGGTTAAAATCCATGAGGACAAGAAAAACTAAATAGTGAATAAAAACATCGTGCCGACGCATTTCGGGCTGCAGATGAGCCCTTAATCATGGCAGTGCGGTATGTTTCCAATATGGTCTTTCATATATAAACGGGCACTGTCCGCTTATGCACTGCAATGATTAAGGGCTCATCTGCAGCCCGAAACGCGGTAAAGGTTACACAGTAAAGGTTACGTTTTATTTTTCTGGTCAGCGAGCTGAACTCACCTTCTTTCTACATGTCATTAACGGGAAGCGGCCCGTGTGTTCGTGCTCCAGACTGCTCTCTCCCTACGAAGCCCAGGACTACATTACGGTGTGGTGAGTGAGCTGAGTTGCCCCTTGGCATTTCCTACTTTATTATTCACAGCGCAGCAGCCAGCACTGAAGGAGAGGTTAGCCCTCCGGCTACCTCAGAAGTGGATTCCCCACTGGACCACCAGGGATGGTTTAAATGTCCCTTTAGGGCAATCGCCATTAACGCCAGCCCTCAGCTTCAAGAATCAGCTGAGGGCCAGCTGGTATGGCGCGGGCTCGAGTCAGCAGCCCGCAACATACACCGATTGCCGTCCTTAGACAGCAACTCACTATTTTACATTGTAGCAGAGGGTCATTTCTTCAGTGCTATCACATGAAGAGATAAAAGATTTACAAAAACGTATGTCCTAAAGTGATATGTTTTAGGCTAGAAATTGGTGGAAAAAAATATCCATTAGGAATAACAAATCTTTATGCTATACACAATATCCAACATTTAGACATTTTTCCATTTTCTCTCTTGGAATATTAAGAAATAACATGTTTGTGTAATATCTCCACATGAAATGTAAGGCATCTGTTCAGAGCTTCGAAGGTGAGAACTAGACAATATGTTCTATGTACTTTGCCAAATGCCCTCAACCTAAGCTTTGATGAATGATCTTAGTAATGTGTACCCCTTCCCCCTAACATATGTATTTGTCCACAAGACATGACAAGAAATAATATGGCTACATTTTTACTAACCTTCTTTTTCCAGACAGGGTTTCTTCATTGTCCGTATTGACCTTGAACATTTTCTTGTTGATATATGTATCTCCTCCATTGCGTACTGACCTTGACACTCTATGCTTTGAAGTGCCACATAATTTATTAACCTGAAAAAAATTAAGAAATATATATAGAGATAAATTGTGCAGCACGATAGATATGTCAGTATACAAGTTCCTTTTAACACTGTGTTACAAATACTGATATAACATTTGGTGTTATCTAGTGTACTGAGTATTAAGTGAAATTTCACGTATCAGCATAAAAATTATATATGATACCGTATATACTCGAGTATAAGCCGAGTTTTTCAGCACGATTTTTCGTGCTGAAAACGCCCCCCTCGGCTTATACTTGAGTGAACTCTCCGCCTGTCAATCCCTTCTCAGTGGTCTTCAACCTGTGGACCTCCAGATGGTGCAAAACTACAACTCCCAGCATGCCCGGACAGCCATCGGCTGTCCGGGCATGCTTGGTGTTGTAGTTTTGAAACCTCTGGAGGTCCGCAGGTTGAAGACCACTGATTAAGGGATTGACAGGCGGTGATGATGAAGGGGGGGGGATGATGACGGGGGTCTGGATGATTACATGGGGGGATGATGTATTTCCCACCCTAGGCTTATAATCGAGTCAATAACTTTTCCTGGGTTTTTGGGGTGAAATTAGGGGCCTCGGCTTATATTCGGGTTGGCTTATACTCGAGTATATACGGTATATGTTTTTGGTAGTGGTTGTGGTGTCCCAGCACCAGGAGCTGTCTTGCGGTTTTGGTCTAAGGCAGCTTGGCAGCACAAGGTGTTGGGCCCACTAGAATGCTGATAACAACAGATAATATATTTTTATAAATTCATTTTTTTATTCTTGAATGTACATCTGTTTTCCTGTTACTGTACCTTTAGGAGTGCTACCCATGAGAGCCTGCAGAGAACCCCATGAGATCCTGCCTGCCAATGAGACCCCAAAAGTCTCCCCTGTATAATGAGGTGCAGGGGAGAAGTTAGTCAGTCTAGTTCCAACAAGGCTCCTGAGCAACAGATTAGCTCAGGTGTGCTGTATGTCATGTGCTCTGAGGAGAGGCCTACTGCAAATCTAATCTCAACTAGTCATCCTGCAAGCATTACTCGCAATGAGGAAAGTCATGCCTCTGCAGAACGTTCTTAAGTACCTTGGCAGGACCCTAGCAACCAGGATTTAATCTAGAGTCTCAAATCGGTATAATTCTGTCTGGCGAAAGCACCACAAGTCTCAGCAAGGCAAAAGGGTTTCCAAGAGGTTACGCTGCACTCTCACACCAAGCTGTTTGTGTATTACTATCTGCACCAGCTCAGTAAAGACAGTTAACCATAACCTGACATCGGTGTGTTCATTTACTAGGTATTACTTACTTAGATCCACAGTCAGGTTCCAGAGATACCTGTTGTATTAGCCAGCACTGCTTATCTGGAAATGGCTGGTTTTGCACAATGGAGGTGGCACCCAGCATACCAAGCTACCTTTCTATCCCCTCTGCTCCGATACGTGGGTAAACCAGCGTTTAGTTTCCCTTTAATGTGGCTGTCCCCTTAAAATAACTCAACACACAGCCATTGATGTCTAAACCTTGGTAACAAAAGTGAGTACACCCCTAAGTGGAAATATTCAAAGTGGGCCCAAAGTGGAACCTGTCCTATGAAACCGCTGTATGGTCTTGCTCTTCATGATGCAGCTCAGTTTCAGGGTCTTGACAATCTTCTTATAGCCTTGGCCATCTTTATGTAGCGTAGCATTTTCATTTTCAGATCTTCAGAGTTCTTTGCCATGAGGTGCCATCTTGAACCTCCAGTGACCAGTATTAGAGAGTGTGAGAGTGATAACTCCAAATGTAAGACACCTGCTCCCCCCTCACACCTGAGATCTTGTTACACTAAAGAGTCACATGACATCGGGAAGGTAAAATGGTGAATAGTTATGCAGGCTGTGCATTCACTACTTTACATTGTGTCATTTCTACAGTATAATAAACTATTCACAAAAATGTGAGAGGTGGACTCACTTATGTGAGATACTGTACGTATATAAGGGAGTTGTCTTATGTGCAATCTTCCTTCATATTTTAAAGACAAATAGTTCAACCATTACAGCTCCCATTACAGGTCCTGTTGCTGCACCTGTTACAATAATGTGAGGGGTGTCCTCACTTATGTAAACTACAGTATTAAAGGAGTTCTGTAGTGAAAAATAACTAAATAACTTATCCCCTATCCGAAGGAGGTATAGTTCGCTGGGACCCCCCCTGCGATCTCCTGAACAGGGCGCCGGCAGTCTCCCGGAAGCGGCCGCTCCGACCCCCGCAGGAAGCCGTGGCCGACACACCCCCTCCATGTATCTCTATGGGATACATGGAGGGGGCGTGTTGGCCAGTGCTCCGTGCGGGGGTAGGCATGCTTCCTTCCAGCAGACTGCTGGAGCCCCGTTCAAGAGATTGCGGGGGGGTCCCAGCGCTCGGACCTCCCGCCATCTATAACTTATCCCCCATTATTATATCGGTCTTCTAAAACTAATACTCCCAGCAGCCAAATTTATAATAAATATTGTAGTCCTAGATTTGCTACTTACACTCTGCCCTCTGTACGGCAACTCCTATGGTGTAAAATGATTCAGCATTGTAAATTTGCCTGCTGGGAGTAGTAGTTTTAGAAGACGGACAGCCACTGTGGATCCAACAGAAAAATAAGTAGTGATGAGAGGATTTGTCCATATTCAAATTTGCGATATTTTGTGAATATATAGACGAATATTCGTCCTATATTCGTTATATTCGCATATTCGTTATATTCGCATGATCGCGTATTTGAGGAAGACACCAGTGAGGGGGTGGGCAATTTTACTATTGGTTGCTAGGGATGTTGTTGATAACCTCTGACAAGTGTATTTGCATCATTCTAATTGGCCCACAAGTGAAAAGAAATATGCAAATATGCGGGAAAAAACGAATATTCGCAATTTCGAATATATAGTGAATATATTCTCAATATTCACAAATTCGTGATAAAAATTCGAATACATAGCGAATATTCGCGCCCAACACTAAAAATTAGTCTAAGTCCTATCTTTATAGTTTTAATTCCGTATGAATATCGAAATACACTTCTGGATTCGCCCCAAAAACTGCAGTGGCAGTATTTTTGAAAAAATGCCAGAAAAAAGCTGTGTGGAAAACTAGCCAGTAACTGGTAGAGAGAAGTCCAATCTTGTGGCCAGCAGAGGTCGCTGTTACACAACCGTTCAGAAATTTCTTTTTAACCCTTTACTTCTTGTAACCTGCAGAGGCCTCTTTTGTAACAGGCCCAGATGATTGTGATATGACAAACTGCTGAGGCTGTAACCTAATAGAACTCCGCTATTCATCTTGTGTTGGTTCTTTTGGGAGTCACAGATTAATCTATCTTTCCTGCAGATCTTACATCCATGAATATAAATGCGCTGGTTACATACAGAGGAACAGCATGGAATGCTATTAGCCCGGTACTGTTGGTGGCACAAGCGCTGTCATTGCTAGATGACATTATTCACTGCAGTCTGCACTTCAGTCCAGTTCCCATACATTATCATATCATTCATGATTATTAACTCAGAAGGGAGAGACTGTGTAATAGGTGAAGTTGTTGAAATGTGATTAAATTAAAAAGTGGAGGCGAAGTATGGAGAATACCGCGCTAAAGTCAGATATTAATGGGGAGACGCGACTCCCATATAATAGGCCAAACAATAGAACTACAAGAATCAATGTGCTGAGACACCAGGGGGAACAATGCTCCCATCGCGGTCCCTGCAGCCTAAATAATATGACCCAACAATAGACTTAATGAAATTTCATATCCACCCATTGTTGTTACAGTGTCTTGTCAGTCATTTTCTAAAATAATACTATGTTAAACATTTTTACCAATCTGCTTGTATTCTGATTAATTTGCCTATTGTATACCAAGCCAGCCTGGAAAGGTAGCAGTCAGATAACACCTTCCACCATAAATTAATGGCAACCAAGGCTAATATTAGGGTCTATTCACATGGCGGAATTCCACCTCAAATTAAAGCCCATAGACATCTATTGGATTCTGCACTCCCATCCACACTTCTGAATTTCCGCTTGTGGAATTCCAGAAGCGGAAATTCAGAAGTGTGGATGGGAGTGCGGAATCCCATAGAAGTCTATGGGCTTTAATTTGAGGAGGAATTCCGCAAGCGCAAATTCCCAAGTGTGAATGGGAGTGCGGAATCCCATAGAAGTCTATGGGCTTTAAAGGGGTTCTCCACCATAAGGTGATTTTAGTACGTACCTGGCAGACAGTAATGGACATGCTTAGGAAGGATCTGCGCTTGTCTTGGGGCTAAATGGCTATGTTGTGAGATTACCATAACACTGTGGCTAGCTTTTTATGAACTGGTATTTCCTGTATGAGTTTTCTTTTTTTGACTACAAATCCCATAATTCCCTTTTCCTCCCTCCCACACATCAGCCACCCCACCCATTGAAACATAAATGAGCTGCATCCATTCAAAAGACCTGTGGTTTTCAATCAGGGTGCCTACGACTGTTGCATTAGTTGCAGATTGATCCCTCCACCCATTGAAGCAGACAGGCTCCCTGTCATCAGCTGACTAGTGATGTCAGGTCTCAGCCGCATTGCAAGCTGGGAGACAACAGTCATTTTGTATGCTGATAAAAATAAATAATGGGGTGAAAATCACATAAGAATTGTGAGAAAACCGTCACACACAGGTACAGACACTATATTATGAACTACACTAACTTTACAGCCCCTGTAGCATAGTCACATAAAAAAAAATCCTGGAATACCCCTTTAATTTGATGTTGTGTTCTCCCTCCCAAAAATGAAATAATTAGTGCAGAATAGAAAATATTATACTATTTGCAGGACATAAGGGGAAGTTATCACTGTATAAATCAAGTTATTTTTCCTTTTGTTTGCCAGTGCTGAAATCACGTGTAGTTGTGCCAAATCTATCAAAAAGACACACGTTCTTCATGTTATAAAGAGCACAGATCTAAAAAGGTTAAAGGGGTTATCCAGGAAAAAACTTTTGTATATAAATCAACTGGCTCCAGAAAGTAAATTCTTTCAGTACTTATGAGCTGCTGAAGTTGAGTTGTTCTTTTCTGTGTAAGTGCTCTCTGATGACACGTGTCTCGGGAACTGTCCAGAGTAGAAGCAAATGCCCATAGCAAACCTCTTCTACTCTGCGCATTTTCTGAGACAAGCAGAGATGTCTGCAGAGAGCATTGTTGCCAGATAGAAAGAACAACTCAACTTCAGCAGCTGATAATTATTGGAAGGATTAAGATTTCTTAATAGAAGTAAGTTACAAACCTGTTTAAGTTTCTGGAGCCAGTTGATATAAAAAAAATTTTTTTCCTTGAATACCCCTTTAAAAAGTATGCTCTAAGCTGAAGAGACGATTGTGCTAAATTTTTTGACAAATTTAAACTTTTACATTTGATCATTTAGCGACCACTCCAAAAGTCAAAGTGAAATTGTCTTGATACTAAGGAGTTTTGATAAAATAACTTAAAGGTGTACTCCAGTGGAAAACTAATTTTTTTGTCATATCATCTGGCTCCAGAAAGTTAAACAGATTTGTAAATTTCTTCTTTAAAAAAAAAAAAATAATAATCTTCATCCTTCCAGTACTTATCAGCTGCTGTATGCTACACATGAAGTTCTTTTCTTTTTGAATTTATTTTCGTTCTGACCACATTGCTCTCTGCTGACACCTCAGTCCATGTCAGGAACTGTCCAGAGCAGGAGCAAATCCCCATAGCAAACCTATCCTGCTCTGGACAGTTCCTGACATGGACAGAGGTGTCAGCAGAAAGCACTGTGGTCAGACAGAAAAAAAATTCAAAAAAGAAAGAACTTCCTCTGGAGCATACAGCAGCTGATAAGTACTGAAAGGATTACGATTTTTAAACAGAAGTCATTTACAAATCTGTTTAACTTTCTGGCACCAGTTGATTTGAAAAAAAATTGTTTCCCACTGGAGTACCCCTTTAAGTGGTGTGGAAGTGAAAAGGTCATAACATTCTTGTGCACATTGCCATTTGTCCCATTGGGCCTCATTTACTAAGAGTGTCGGAAATTTACTAGTGGGAAATGTTGTCTCAGACTTGCAGGATTCCTCTCTATTTACTATTGGGAACATTTTGTGTCCAGCTTTTTCTAGGTGGATATTTCCAGCCATTTATCCACAGGATTTTCTGTGAATTCAATAATAAATCGGTCGGGTTGTGAAACCACGCCCCCTTTGCAACAGACCACGCCCCCTTTCCAGTTTTTCACAGAGCAATGTCAGGTATGTCGGATTTTCCAGGCGCACACTGTCGCACACTGGCGCAGACATGTCGCAGACACTCTGGGACAAAATATCCCGTCAAAAACTGGTCGGTTTCAGCTTAGTAAACGAGGTCCAATGTATACAAATAAGCTGTGTTAATATAATGATAAATTCCCCCTATAATTAATAATATATTATATATGTAGCATTTATAACAACACCCCATTCACTATGATGAAGAGCAATGGCAGGCTATGTGTTCTGTCAGCTCTACTCCGAGATTTCTGTGAGAAGAAGCTGATGGAACATTATAGTCCCATTTACAGGAATATGGAAAGAAAAGAAAAAAACTCCAACTTCGGCGCTGTTCCACTAAAGCACTGTTCCGTTTTTCTAATCAAGTAAAACCATATTTATTGCACCAAATAAGTTTTACAGGCACATCAGAGGCAAGACACGTTTCGGGTCACTGCGTACCCTTTCTCAATTGCAGATTGACCCGAAACGCGTCTTGCCTCTGATGTGCCTGTAAAACTTATTTGGTGCAATAAATATGGTTTTACTTGATTAGAAAAACGGAACAGTGCTTTACTGGAACAGCGCCGAAGTTGGAGTTTTTTTTTTTTTGTTCTTTTCATGAACCTTTGTCTCTGGACCCGCTGATTCGATGTCCAGCAATCACTCCTCTGGCCTGCAGTTCCTTGGTTCCCCGACATATGGGGTGATATGAGGTGACACAGGTGAGAGTCCACTTTTAGACTGCCACCATCCTCTTATACTCGCAGGGTTACACGAGGCGCTGCCCTCTTTTCTTCTTTTTATCCTCTCCATTTACAGGAAGGCCATCAGCTTTGCTTGCATGAATTAGAACAGTGGTCTCCAAACTGTGGCCCTCCAGATGTTGCAAAACTACAACTCCCAGCATGCCCGGACAGCCGTTGGCTGTCCGGGCATGCTGGGAGTTGTAGTTTTGCAACATCTGGAGGGCCGCAGTTTGGAGACCCCTGAATTAGAAGCTGACAGAAGCTGAAGGGGTACAGTGCTTGTAGGAACGCCATATACTATTTATTCCGGGAATCGGTAGGGGGTCTTGGTTCACCGGTCCCCACCAATAATACCTTATGACAGGTCTCACTGACTTGTCAGAAGAGGTTTAGAGGTGCACATATCCTTTAGACTTTGTTGTTTTAAGTCGATGCCCCTAATGTCAATAGAAGCTGCGGACAGACACATATTTCACCATGTTATCTCAACAGAGAAAATGTAGCATAATCCGGAACCCAATCTAATCAATGGGCGACTATAAGAGATGAGTGGATCTCCAAAGCTCATTTCAGGTCCAATTTACTCCAATCTGCTGTCAGATTTGATTCAGATTCCAACTTGAAAATGCCCACACAGAAACAGGGACTCCTTTCAACTTAAAGGGGTACTCCGGTGAAAACCTTTTTTCTTTTCAATCAACTGGTGGCAGAAAGTTAAACATATTTGTAAATTACTTCTAATAAAAAATCTTAATCCTTCCAGTACTAATTAGCAGCTGAATGCTACAGAGGAAATTCCTTTCTATTTGGAACACTGATGACATCACAAACACAGTGCTCTCTGCTGACATCTCTGTCCATTTTAGCAACCATGCATAGCAGATGTATGCTAAGGGCAGCATGGTGGCTCAGTGGTTAGCACTGCTGCCTTGCAGTGCAGGGGACTTGGGTTCAAATCCCACTAAGGACAACAATAAATAAAGAGTTATTATTATTATAATAACGTCAGCAGAGAGAACTGTGCTCGTGATGTCATCAGAGAGCATTCCAAAAAGAAAAGAATTTCCTCTGTAGTATTCAGCAGCTAGTAAGTACAGGAAGGATTAAGATTTTTTAATAGAAGTAATTTACAAATATGTTTAACTTTCTGCCACCAGTTGATTTAAAAGAAAAAAGGTTTTCACAGGAGTACCCCTTTAACACTATGGCTACTTCCCGCTTTTCTGACTACCTCCTATGGCTGCATACAGGTAGAAGCTGGCCAGAAAACTGACCCCTTTATGTTCTTTTAGGCAACAAGGCAAAACTATTTTAAGGGTGTGTTCACATGTACAGGTTTATAATTACAAATGCTGAATAAAAATCCAGGAACAAATCATAAATGGAGGAAATGTATAAAGGAAAGACTGAGACTCCAAATTTTTCATTCATAGGCTCAGGCTTTATACTCACCTGCTCTGATCCCCCTCCACATCCATCCCAACAGTGCCTGGTCCCAGCTGAGCATCTCAATGAACAGAAAGCACCCCTCAGCCAGTCACCAGCCATAGCAGTGACACACGTCAGCCATCTCTCAGAGGAGAGCAGAGCAGATCTGAGCAGAAACAATGGCTCACAGCTCACAAATGTAATAATCAACGAAAATGTATATCTATTAAGCTTTGTAAAATTAATATAATAAAAATGCAAATACACAATTGGTGCAGAAGAAGTAAAAAAAATAATAATAATAAATCACTCCTACTCCACACTAATGCATTTTACAAACCAGATGGTAATTACATCTTTACCCACTAGAGGGCGCTCAGCACACAAGTACAGCACTACACTCATCCATAACTTCATAAAGGAGATCACTTTCATGAGTCATCAAGTTTTTATTCAATATGTTACTATAATACGGCCAAGTCTAAAGTTCCACAGACAAGTCAATGCGCCCTGGAAAGTGACTGAAAATCGTCCTGTTATCTCTGAAGCAGATGGTTCCACTTACACATTCCAAGCATTTCTAATAATGATACCTAATATAAATTGTTACTTTATACTAATAATGTAATATACTAAATGTAACATGAAATCACGTGTTATAGGTATCGGCAGCTCCACTCAGGAGTTAACAAAATGCAATAATATACCATATATATCCGAAGGTTGCGTGCACACAGGACTGAAATGCTGTGGATAGGCGCTTTCTTAGTTTAAAAGATAGCAATTATTCATCTGTTGATTTATGTTTGTGTTTTATTAATCGTAATATGTTTTTTTTTTTTTTTTTTATAATAAACATTTAAATAACTTTTTTTTTTTTATTCAGGTCACAACTCTCCAATGGATCAAGCCACTTTTTCGGGTGCTGCCACACAATTTTACCAACACTTGCGCCACATTAATAAATTAAACACAGTTGGCTTGAAACCAAGAAAAAACAAACCGAGATTAATAATAAATTCCCACCGTTGTGATAATTTCGGTGTAGATTTGTTGTAGAATTCCCACTGTGGAGGTGTGCCCTGTG
Organism: Hyla sarda; assembly: GCF_029499605.1. Taxonomy (NCBI): domain Eukaryota; kingdom Metazoa; phylum Chordata; class Amphibia; order Anura; family Hylidae; genus Hyla; species Hyla sarda. Next base: position 127,115,151 of record NC_079197.1, on the reverse strand, counting down.
CACAAGGTAGATTCTTTACTCTGTATACCGGGGACTTGTAGTGTTTTGAAAAAATATTTATCCAAATGTCTTTTTTTTTTTTTTTTTTTTTTTAAGTTGTTTTTTTTTCTAAACTTTTTGGAGTAAGCAGCATGAATGAATGAATGAACCCTTCCTTTCAGGTGTCAACAGTTCAGGCTGGTGGAGATAGTAAAATGGTGTGGGAACGTTTTCTTGGTGCGGTCTGGTTCTTCTGATACCCATGGATGGGTGTACGGACAGTAGAGCTTATATAAGCATTATAGATGACCAAGTCCATCCCTTCATAGCAGAAGGACACTGTAAGCAGGACAATGCATCAAGGGCGTTATAATTTGTGTTGCTCACGAATATTGGAAATTAAAATTTTAATCTTGAATATCGCATATTTGCGAATTCACGAATACAGCACTATATATTCGCAATTACGAATATTCGCTTTTTTTTTCTTTCTTCACAGTACACATTACAGTGATGTCTAGTGGTACCCCCCCCCCCCCCCCCCCGCACCTGAGAGCTTTGGCTCTCGCACCCCGCACCTCCAGCTATTGATTTGCCGTCTGCTGTATGGACACTTGGAATAAAGCATCGTGTGGCAAATACTTCTTTATGCTTTTTTCAAGTCTTCTGCTTTTCATGTTTTACACATCACAGTGATCACTGCATCCCTCTCTGCTCTTCGCATATGCGCATATTCGCGAATATTGAGCCCTCCCTTCTTTAATGGTATAGGGAACTAATGGGCTAGTGCAGTGGTCTCCATCCAACCTGCAGACCTCTAGATGTTGCAAAACTACAACTCCAGCATTGCACGGACAGCCAACGGCTGTCCGGGCATGCTGGGAGTTGTAGTTTTGCAACATCTGGAGGTCCGCAGGATGGAGATCACTGGACTAGCCCATTAGTTCCCTATACCATTAATATATGCACATATATTTTCGCAAATGCACAAAAAAAAAAAAACGAATATAACAAATGTTCAAATTTTGCGAATATACGTCCATATATTTGCAAAATATCGCGAATTTAAATATGGCCTATGCCGCTCACTCATCACTAGTTATAATCATGGGTAAGTTCTAGGAGCCTGACAGCAAGATGTTAATCCTATAGCGCATCTCTGGGATGAAGTAGAATGGACATGTCATTAACCCCATCTAACAAAAACTGCTACTATCTATCCAGTCTTTTTGGGCCAATATTCCTGAAGAACAAGGTCATCATCTAGAGGAATCTATGCTACTAAGAATTGCTGAGGTTTTAAACACCAAAGGATCTACTGAATGGGTGTTACTAACAAAGTGGCTATTTAGGGTATGCTACACATTGGGGGACATTTATCAAAACCTGCGTAAAGGAAAAGTTGACCAGTTGCCCATAGCAAAAAAATCACATTGCTTTTTTCATTTTTGAGAAGGCCTTTCAAAAATGAAAGAAGCGATCTGATTGGTGGCTATAGGCAATTAGTCAACTTCTCTCTACAGGTTTTGATAAATCTCCCTCATCATGATTAGAACAGGGCTGTATAGGCTTTTAGACAGAGTACATTGGGGCACTCTTCTCATCTGGTGACTACTTATCAATACCACTGGGCATCAAAAACATATACATCGATACAATGAGTCCTGTTCAAACTGACTACAAGTAAAACCTCTTTGAGAAGACCACACACAATTGCATTGAAAAGTAGGTCCTCTATGGGGGTGGTCATCTCACAGAAAATCTAAAAAAAAAAGACACAGACAGCGCTCCGTAGCGTGATACCGTTTTCAACAGGAATAGATGTAGTAAAAGTGATGCTTACCACATCAAGTTACACTCCACCAAGTGTAACTATGGAAAAGAGCAAAGGTTTTAGGTGCCTGCAGCCACTCCATGTCCAACTTCAATGTAAAAGCAAAGGTTTCCTCCAACGTATAGACGGGATTCAGAGGCGCTGGACACACAAACTGAAGGGATCTCAAGTTTATTCACCCATGATGCAACGCGTTTCACAGTAAGACTGCTTCATCAGGCATACTCAGTATGAGTATGCCTGATGAAGCAGTCTTACTGTGAAACGCGTTGCATCATGGGTGAATAAACTTGAGATCCCTTCAGTTTGTGTGTCCAGCGCCTCTGAATCCTGTCGATACCTTTGGTCTTACAGAAAACGTCACCTATGCAAATGTATGGTGGGCTGATAATCCAGGAGTGGTAGTTGTTCTCTCAAAGAGATGGTCTTATGGAGAGATTTCTACGTATATCGTCAAAAATAGAAGTATATAAAGATTCCAGCCTGATAGAAAAGAGTTTTTTCCTCCTGTCAGTACCTTTAAAGTCATTTAGGTCATGCCTAAACCTCTCACAAATTCCTCTTATTGCCTTTAATATCCAGCTAAGTTGTATCGTATGACATTTCATATTCAGAGAAGAAAGACAGCTGATAAGGAAAACCTGGCGTCTACCAAGATTGATCAGAGATCAAACTATATGAGATTCTGCCTGTCTTTTTGATGACACAATGTGTAGGTATAGAGATATAGTCAAGGACAAAACCAGCTATATCAGACCATGCACCTGCTAGAAAGCAGCAGATTATTGGAGTGCTGAACGCCCAACATTCACTTCAAAGGAATATTCCTTTTGTTATTAATTTACTTACATAAGTAAGCAAGGCCAGGTTCATACAATGCAGGTTCTGGCATGTTTTAAGCCAATATTAGGAAGGGTACTAAGCACAAAGTATCATATCTATCTCATCTATATATCCATCATCTGCCTTTCCATCTATACTCTCTATCTACCATCCATCCATCCATCTATCTATCATCTGTCTATCCATCTTTATCTATCTTCACCCAGTACATTGTATTCATTGCACTTTTAATACATGCTGCTTGCAGTGATGTCACTTTATGCGGACCACTCACATATTGTATCTACTGTTAAGGCAGGAGTCATACACAATATTTACCGTATTTTTCGCCGTATAAGACGCACTTTTTCTTCCCCAAAACTGGGGGGGAAAAGTCGGTGCGTCTTATACGGCGAATACACCCCTATCGCGGCGGTCCCTGCAGCCATCAACGGCCGGGACCCGCGGCTAATACAGGACATCACCGATCGCGGTGATGCCCTGTATTAACCCTTCAGATGCGGCGATCAAAGCTGACCGCCGCGTCTGAAGCGAAAGTGACACTAACCTGCCTGCTCAGTCGGGCTGTTCGGGACCGCCGCGGCGGTCCGGAACAGCCCGACTGAATAGCCGGGTTAGTGCTTACAGGACACCAGGAGGGACCTTACCTGCCTCCTCGGTTTCTTCTCCGTTCAGGGATCCCCTGTATCCTTCCTCGTCATCACGTCATCGCGTACGTGCGTGAGCGTGCGTAACGTCGTGATGGCGGCGACGGAGGGCGAGGATACCCGGCCGGCAGCAGAGACGTTCCGGAGCAACGGGGACACGGCGACAGCGATGGAGCGACAACCAGGGCAGCGGTGACGGGTCCGGAGCGGCGGGGACACGTGAGTATTACCTCCTATGCAGTGGTCTTCAATCTGCGGACCTCCAGATGTTGCAAAACTACAACTCCCAGCATGCCCGGACAGCCAACGGCTGTCCGGGCATGCTGGGAGTTGTAGTTTTGCAACATCTGGAGGTCCGCAGATTGAAGACCACTATTGGGTTCAAAATCTTTATTTTTTTTAGATTTTGCACCTATAAATTGGGTGCGTCTTATACGCCGGTGCGTCCTATAGGGTGAAAAATACGGTATTTCAGTTTTTTAATAGCCAAAACTTGGAGAAGAACTGACAAAGAAGAACTGTAATGGAAAGATTTGCACCCTTTCTGTATTTTGGACCCAGTCCTAGTTTTGGCTACAAATACAGAACAAAACATTGCGCATGAACCCAGCCTAACTCTAAGAGACTATGCTAGTAAGTTACATTACAACCAATCACATAATAAGTTAATATTCCGGGAATTGCTCCCTTCAGTGAAAAAGATTTAATAATAACCCACAATGCACCTGAGAGAACTCAGCTTTATAGCAGTTTCCATGTTAGTATATTACAAGTTGTAACAACCTGTAGTTTGTTTCCCATTCATAGACTATACAGCTGGTTGTTTTTAATGGGGTTGTCCAGGATTAGAAAAACATCTATGCTTTTTTTTATCCCAAACCACCAGACTTGTCCACAGGTTGTGTCTCAACATTATTCACTTCATTGTAGCTGATCTGCAATACCAGAAGCAACCCATGGACAGGTGTGGCACTGCATCTAAAAGAAACAATGGCAAATGGCATTATAAGCAGTTTGCCGATATGAAATTTACGCAGGATTGTATTTCATTTCATGGCAGTTCCCTTGTTTTAAAGGTTGCCCAAAATTCCAAAAAAACTTTATATTATTGTTATTTACATTGTGATGTCCCAGTATGGGATATGTTCCTACAGTCATGTCTGGTTGAGTCCCTTTACGTCCTCAGGACTCTACTGCAGTGTTCCCTCATATTGTGTATAGGTTGCATATTTAGTGTAAAGGACCTTTGATATGGTCACGTGATTGTTAGTCACATGATAATGGTTGTCACATGTTTAAGTCATATGTTTTGTTACCCAGAGAGCACCAGGTGACCAAATGACCCGCAACTAGCCTATGGGCTCCTTGCTCAGCCCCCTTTTATAAGAGGGGGAAGTACTACAATCTCTCACTTCCACCACACTTTCTGCTGAGGTCAAGTCCAGTCCAGACATCTCAGAGACAGTGTCCAGCACATCTGGAGGCCTCAAGCCTAAATTACAGCCACAAGTCCGTAAATCAAGTCATCTCTGTCTGCTGTCACTGTCTTCAGTCAAGTCTATTATAGTCAGCATGGCTGTCCTAAGTCTGTCAAAGTCACTGCAAGTCTCAGCAAGCTGCGAGGTCCCCTGTGTTACTGGTCATCTCTCCGGGATCCTGGCCTAGTTGTAAAGACTGTACCATCTGTCTACCTCAGTAAAGCTAGCATTAACCCTGACCTAGCCTTGGACTCTTATTTGCCCTGCCTAACTAGGACTAGTGGTGCTACAGTTCAGGTGGTTCCTGGTTAAAACCCCACCCTGGCGTCACGAACATTTATGGGTTAACACCATCTGCCCCTGGGCTACAACATCTGCCCCATACACCTCACATCGCACCCCTGTGGCGCACCACAAACTTTGGCATTATGAACAGGATTTGGGTGTTTGTCATATGCCACAAAGCCACAAGTCCTCCCCCCTAGTCTGAACTGTGTCCGAGAAAAATCGCATGCCAAAAATGGCATGCGAAAAAGTTTGCGGGACTGTTCTAATTGCAGAAGGGTTACTGGCAGGTGCTGGAGAAATAGAGGGGGAGGTGAAGGAGAGACTTTTAATTGCCGTTGCAGACTGTGCAATTCAGTACCTGAAAGGGTTAAACATAGTTTGGTGTTTCCAGCACATGGGAGCGGTCGCAGCTCCAACCCGTCAGTCCCCAACAGCGACGCCTCTTCAGTGTTGAGAGGAGGAACTAAATATCAGCCCTGTGTTGCACAGGGGAAGACTTTACCGACCGGACCAAAACAGGAAGTTCCCCGGGTGCAGCCATATTGGAGGTTCTGGCTCCACTGTCCCAAGTCAAGCATCCGCTGCAGCGCAGACTCTGCATATACCAACGATCATCGCAAGTAAGTGTCTGGTGCCAGTTGCTCCCTGAATTAACACTCTAGTGCCCAGCAGCGTCACGGGGTACTTACCACATCGGGAGGGAGCGCCAGCCAGAGTGTTCCCATCAGTCAAGACTGAGCTGCTTCAGCACCTCATCAATCATCTTAAAGGGAAAGTGCACTCAAGTCATCTTAAAGTGACAGTGCACTCAATTCCTCTTAAAGCAACAGCGCACTCAATTCCTTTTAAAGCGACAGAGCACTCAATTCATCTTAAAGTGACAATGCGCTCAATTCTTCTTAAAGTGACGGCATACTCAAAAAATCTACAAGAGGTCAGCACCGGTATTCATGGGGAACCCTGTCCTCCCTACCTACAACGGAGCCCCCTTCACCCTGAGGGCTTTCAAGGAGAGGATCCAGAGTTTGTTTGTCTTTTATTCACAGGTGCTGTTGCTCATAGGATAGCTACAGGGACCAGCACTAGAGGAAGTCTGCACCTGGCTCACCTCCGAGAAGGCGACTGTTGAGCAGATCTTTGAAGGACTGTACCAAGTATTTGAGTCACATCTTCTGTCAGAGGTACGTCTCCGGCTGTATGAAAGGCGACAGAAGCCAGGTGAGACCTTCAGAGCATATGCCATAGCCTTGCAGAATGCCCTAGAGACTGTCCAAAAATAGAATGTATAACTCCCGAGCAGGGCAACAAGGTGTTAATGGACAGATTTATTGATGGGGCTCTTAATAAGTGGGACAAAGCCTATCTGAGAATGTTAGCGGTCCAAAATCCCAACATACCATTCCCTGCTTTCAAGAGACTGGCTATACAAGTGATTGAGTCTGGGACTGAGTTAGAGGAAGTTTGTACACCCCTTCCACCCATCGAAGAGCCACTAGGGGCGGTAGCCAGACCTATACCACCACCATCACCTGTCCCGCCCCAATGTAATCTACTTTGCCAGTCATCGCAGTCCAAGCAACCTTGTCAGTAACTACAGATTCACACCTACAGTTTATAAAACAAGACATTGCACAATTGACTAAGGTTGTCCAGGAGCTTGCCAACCAGCCTGCTCCCCTCTCCCGTGAAAAATCCTTGCCTAGAGAAGCCCCCTCTGCTCCCGCCCCATGTAATCCCAGTTACTGTGCTCCTTCACACGCTAGATATTCTGGGAATAATAGACCCTTCTGTACCCACTGTAACAAGTCTGGACACTGGACAATGCACTGCTGGGGTTTAAACAGAATTCCCTCCCGGATCAAGGACCAGCCCCCAGGAAAACAGCCAGCAGTCACAACTCCCGAACGCCCTAAGTCAGGACTATCATGTTATGTTGCCTCTTGCCCCTATGTAAAGATTATTGTGGAAGGTGTACAGTTGGAGGCGTTGATAGATACAGGGTCACAAGTGTCTACTGTACCTAAAAAAAAATTCTATAAGTATTGGGATGCTCGTGTATTGTGTGAGCCTGATGAAGTTGATCTGAGAGTAGTGGCGGGTAATGGGCAACCAATACCCAGACATGGATATTGGGAACCAATCATTCAGTTGGGAGAGCACATACTGAGAGGGCAGGGAGTGATTGTAACTAATGTGTCAGATAAGAGGTCTGCTTACTTCATATTGATGAACATCATGAAAAACTGTTTTTCTGAGATAGTACATTTCTTGCATGCCTCTCCCCCCTACATGTCCCCCTCAGGCCAGCGGGCTGCGCAGCACCACTTGAAAGTCCTACAAGCGGAACAGTAGTTTGCCAACAAGCAAGGCGAGAGCTGCAGAGTACGAGTTCAAGACATCCGGCCGGTGGACTTACAACCCAATACAGAGACCATCATTTGGTGCCCAGCACGTCATGGAGTAAGGAACAAGGACTATTAATCCCTGCTGGAGCCTATGCAGCTGGAAGATCATCCTCTTGTAGGAGCTGCAAGAAGCCTTGTCACGCTTACCAATGGGAGAGTCCCAGTCCGGTTTGTCAATTTGTCGGCTGTTGCTGCTATATTGCCTAAATACACACCAGTCAGCCAGCTGTATCTTCTAGAGTCGAGGGACATCTTAACAGAACGCAAGGAGGCTCAACAGCTGGTGGCCCAAGTGACTCCGGAATCTGATGCAAGTTCCCCTGAGCCCTGGTGGGCACAACTCCAAGTGGGAGACAAGACCATTCCGAGAGATTAAGTCAGTGGAGTCATCAATGTCGCCAACAGGTATCACGAGGCTTTCAGTAAACACACCACAGACTTTGGACTCATCCTGACAGGCGACAGCCCACCTATCAAAGAAAGACACCGTTCTGTTGCGCCAGGCATGTATTAAACCGTTAAGAAGATGCTGTTTGACATGAAGGACGCTGACGTCATCCAAGAGAGTCAGAGTCCCTGGGCGGTGCCCCTTGTCTTGGTCCAGAAGAAAGATGGGACCATCCGTTTTTGTGTTGACTACAAGAAACTGAATAATGTCACACATAAGGACGCTTATCCCCTTCCAAGAATCGAAGAGTTCACCTTGGACTTAACCAGTGGGTATTCGCAACTGCCTATGGCCGAGGAAGACCGAGAGAAGACAACCTTTGTGACACCCATGGGACTGTTTGAATTCAAGAGTATGCCGTTTGGGCTGTGCAATGCCCCTGCTACTTTCCAGAGTCTGATGGAGCGGTGCCTGAGCCATCTAAACTTTCAAAGTGTCCTGTTGTACCTATATTATGTCATTGTGTACTCCAAGTCCTACAAGGAGCACCTTAGTCACATGTCAGACGTCTTCCAAGTCTTGATCAAACAGGGCTGAAGATTAAGCCGTCAAAGTGTAATCTGCTTAAACCTAAGGTACATTACCTAGGTCATGTTGTCAGCACCGAGGGAGTCCAGCCTAATCCTGATAAGGTAGAGATTGTCAAGAACTGGCCTACCCCGCACACGGTGAAAGACGTCAGAAGCTTCCTGTGATTTTCAGGCTACTACCGCCGCTTTATTCCCGACTATGCTCACATTGCAGAACCCCTCACGGCTCTCCTCAGGGGTACAGAGAAGGAGAAGTACAGTGGAAGACTACCTGTTGAGTGGGCCAAAGAGCAAGAGACAGCGTTCCGAGCTCTCAAACACCTGTTGACAGAACCGCCCATTCTGGCGTATCCAGAGTACAGTTAGCCGTTCTGGTTGTATACTGATGCCAGCTTTGAAGGTCTGGAAGCTGTCCTGTCCCAAGTTCAAGAAGGGCAAGAGTGAGTGATAGCCTATGCCAGTTGTGATCTGCGAGGAGCAGAGAAGAATGATGCCAACTACAGCTCCTTCAAGCTGGAACTCCTCGCCCTTGTATGGCCCATAACTGAAAAGTTTAAAGACTACTTGGCTGCCATGTCATTCACAGTCTACACGGATAGTAACCCGTTGGCCCATCTTAATACTGCCAAACTGGGTGCCATCGAGCAGCGGTGGGCCTCAAGATTGGCCAAGTACAACTTCACCATCAAGTACAGAAGCGGCAAGTCAAATGTCAATGCCGATGTACTGTCTCAAATGACCCCCGGTGAAGAACCACCTGTCGAGGACTAGTGGGAAGACATGGAGATGTCCCCATTTTACTAGAGGTTCGTGAGTCAGAATACTGTGACTACCCTTGAAGAGGGTGAACCCAGGTCTGAGAAGGTCCAGGAAGACCTATACACCTGGAAAACTCAACAAGACGAAAGTTGAGTCATGGGGGAATCTGTTGGACTACCTTCTGATGAAAAAGGTACCAACCCATCTACGCCGGGCCCAGTGTGACTACGAGTTGAAACGTCTGTGGCGACAGAGGAAGAGACTGTTCGTGCACAAAGGACTGTTGTACTGAAATTCTTTGGATCCAGTTTCTGGTGATTGACTTCATCAAATTCTGGTTCCCCGAAGAGACGTGGCGATGATCCTCAACGCATACCATGATCAGTCGGGACAATTTGGAATCCACAAGACCGAAGCTGCTGTCAGACTTCTATTGGATTGGGATGTGGAGTGTCATCGAGAAATGGTACAGTGAGTGTGCCATCTGCAACGTCACCAAGAATGGGCGCAAAGACGCAAGAGCACTCCTCCATTCCATCCAGAGTGATAGGCCTAACCAGTTGGTCGCACTAGACCATGTCAAGTTATCTCATACCCGGTCCATGTACACTTATGCTCTCACCATGGGGGACCATTACTCCAAGTGGGTTGTCGCAGTGCCCGTTAAGGACCTTACAGCCAAAACCACGGCCCAGATGTTCTACACTCATTGGATACAAATCCTTGAGTGTCCGTAGTCTGTCCTAACGGACTGAGGAACAGCCTTCGAGGCCCAACTCTTCCAGTGGCTATGTCAGTTCCATGCCTGCAAGAAACTACAGACTACTGCTTACCACCCTCAAGGGAACGGGCTCTGCAAGCGCATCAATCAAGTTTTTATCCACATGCTGCGAGCAGCGTCTGTGTCAAAGCACGAAGAGTGGCCCCGGCTGTTGCCCCAATTGCTGGAAATTTATAATAATACAGTCCACTGTTCTACTGGATACACCTCTTTCTTTTTGATGACACGGGCAGCTGCCAAAAGATCGAATATTTGGACTTCAAGCTCCCTTCAACATCTCTCCACAAGCTTCTATGGAGTGCTCTCTGACCACCAAAGAAGGATCCAGGAAGCAAAAGAGAATGTGAATAAAAAGATGTGCAAGGCTCAGCAAAGGCAACAGCAAGACTACAACCGTCATGCCTCTGCCAAGCCCCTCCAGTTAGGCGACAAGGTCTGGCTGCGGAAATTTCTGAGGTCCCCATATTGTCTCCCAGCCAACCTTCGGTATCATGCCATTTCAGGGGTCGTTGCAACCAACTCTAATCACACCTGTCACCTTTAGCACAAGTCTACATTTCAGTCTCCATGTCTCCTGTATCTTTGCCAGACAGTCTGAGTTCAGACAGTCCAGAAACAGCTCAAACTCGGGAAATAGATCTCCAAGATGTTTCTATCACTCCAGTCGTGACAAAAGCTCCAGGAAAAGGAAGTGTTCCTGATTCAGAAGAGGTGGTGCTGCATAGATCCCAGCGGTCTACCCAGGGTCAGTTACCCGCAAGATACAAGGACTAATATCAAGTATAGTCAAAGGTTAATACAGATTAAAGTTTTGTACTATACATAGTTCATAAGTTCACACAAAGTCATGTACACATATCTAATGTAGGGCTGTAGCACTCACTACATCACAGTCCATTCAAATGTCTTTAAATGGGCACTGTCACCAACCTTTTTTTTTAATATGTTGTAGTACTTATGTACTACAACATATCTCTAATATACTTTCATTATTAATTTTTTAATTAAAACTGTTTATTTTATATTTGAAAACCGGCCACTAAGGGTCTCCCTCCTAGCCTGCTGTGACGTCACGACTGAATTAGGACCAATGCCGGCCGGGCAATCGGTCCTAATTCAGTCAGCCAATCAGCCTGCGCTCGCTCCTGCCTGTCAATCAGACAGGCGGGAGTGAGCGCTGAGAGCACAGAGGATGCCGGCCCCGCCTCCCGGCTGCTGCCTCAGCACTGTCCCACAATTCAGTAAGTTATTTTTGGGGGGAGCGGGGGCGGGTACCCGCAGTGGGGTTCAGGGTAACTTCATTAAGTTATTTTCAGGGTGGGGGGGCGGGGTGGTATTGGAGTTTGATAGAGCGGGTTGCGCAGTGGGGTTCGGGGTAGGGGGTTGTGGCCTAAACGAAGATATATTGTTTTCACCACAGGGTGCCTCCAGTTGTTTCACTACTAAAACTCCCAGCATGCCCTGACAGCCAATAGATGTCAGGGCAAGCTGGGAGTTGTAGTGGTGAAACAGCTGGAGGCACACTGTATAAATGAAGTGTCGGCCCCAGCAGTACTACAACATATTTAAAAAAAATGTTGGTGACAGTGCCCATTTAAGTAAATATAACACATGCCAGATTACAGATCTAACAAGATGGGAATATAACACCATCTCTTAAGGCCAATAAAAAAATATATGGCTTGTTGAACAGACATAGATGACAATTATCTTTAAATATTGGACTGCAGCATAACAAACACAAGTTCCCTTTAGAGTGGTTGTGCCTATACATCTTATACTAAAGTGGTCTGAGTCACCTCCTTTGGTAAGTTCGGCCGACTGTCTGGTGTAGTGAAGGGTAGGGTGTGTCTGATTTTTTTGTCACCCTATTGTTCTGGGAGGAATAAAGTATCGCTGGAGCTGATGGGCTGTGGCTTACCCCTCTCTGCCTCATAGAGAACACATGAACGTTCAGCTGTGCCAAATAATCATGTGCATGGGAAGGTCGGGGGAGATAACTGTTAGCCAAACCAACATTTTGCCAAAAGATATTTAAAATGTATGGCCACCTTATTTAGAGACAACTCTTTACCGAATGCAGTGCCATCAACATACTGCTGTTTTGGCTGGAAAAGTTGGGGCATCTGCAGGGAAAATGTAGGATAAGGGTGCGTTCACACGCTAGTAACTAGCAACGGATTTTCCGCTGCGGGAAATCTGCTGCGAGTTACGCTACCATTCATTTGAATGGGTCCGTGGACAGTCCGCAAATCTGACACTATTGCAGACGGTGGACTCATTTAAATCAATGGTAGCATAACTCGCAGCGGATTTCCCGCAGCGGAAAATCAGCTGCTAGTTACTAGCGTGTGAACGCACCCTTACATGGCACTCATTCTGGTTCATAGAGGCAGAACACAAGCAGTGACCCCTCTCTAGGATGTCCACATGCCCCACTAGACAAAAGAAAAGAAAGTTAGCAACTATATAATGATGCACACCAAGAATCATAAAGTGCAAAATAAATCATAGCGCAAACACTTAAAACCACTTAAAAACATATACAAAACATGGTGGATAGTGATTCTGCATAAAACCTGCAGTAAAAGTTGCAACAGTTTTCTGAAACCTCTGGTTGTGGACATTCATTTATTATACCTCCCGGTCGCTCTTGGGACGGGTGGTGATAGGACCAGCATATACGGAGGGGCCCTCACCCTGGCGTCACGACAGTTAAGGGTTAAACCAGCACCCTTTCATCACTGCACAGGACACCCCATATACCCTACACCCCCACAAGCTTACCACATAGTCAGTTATAGTCCAAGTGATTCTGTACTATGCTGATATTATACAATAGAATGGTCTTAATCCAGTTGTAGATAATTATTCCAGTTAGCTCCACACTGTACAGAGAATGTAACATCACAGGAGAGAGTATGTATATATTTATATATATTTTGGAAGACTGAGTGCATTGGAGGAAGTAAACAGCAACCAAAATGAAGAATTTGATGGCAGCAATGACGATGGCATGTTTATACAGCGCTCGTTCAGATCCTATACATGGTGTAAAACAAATACAGTAGAGCAGGTTATTGGCTGTGGAAGCTGTGAGCTCTGCTTCATCCAGCTAAAATGCATCTATAGCGAAGCAGATGTCAATTCAATGAATGCTGATGCATCACACAAATACCTGCTGTTTTATCAGGGTAACACAAAATAGCTGGGCTGCCAAGTTTAGTAGGATTTTACAGCTTCTATGTTCTCCTATTATTGTCAGAATGCTGCATAATGGAGAACATGCTATTCTGACAGCAATGAAAACACTCATTAAACAGACAGGGAATGTAATTATCATTACATTACATCTACAGTAAGGAACATATTTTACAACGCAATTACCACATTCCCTACAAAAATGCTGAATGAATTACTATAGGAAGCTACAAATAATTGTGCTACTATAGGGAACTTAAAGGGGTTATCCAGGAAAAAACTTTTTTTTTATATACCAACTGACTCCAGAAAGTTAAACAGATTTGTAAATTACTTCTATTAAAGGGGTACTCCGGCGCTTAGACATCTTAACCCCTATCCAAAGGATAGGGGATAAGATGCCTGATCATGGGGGTCCCGCTGCTGGGGACCCCCATGATCTTGCACGCCGCACCCCGTTAAAGGGGTACTCCGGTGAAAACCTTTTTTCTTTTAAATCAACTGGTGCCAGAAAGTTAAACAGATTTGTAAATTACATCTATTAAAAAATCTTAATCCTTCCTGTACTTATTAGCTGCTGAAGACTACAGAGGAAGTTATTTTCTTTTTGGAGTTGTCTCTGATGACATCACGAGCACAGTGCTCTTTGCTGACATCATTATAATAATAATAACTCTTTATTTTTCTTGTTGTCCTTAGTGGGATTTGAACCCAAGGCCCCAGCACTGCAAAGCAGCAGTGCTAACCACTGAGCCACCATGCTGCCCTTAGCATACATCTGCTATGCAAGCTTGCTAAAATGGACAGAGATGTCAGCAGAGAGCACTGTGCTCGTGATGTCATCAGTGTTCCAAAAAGAAGGGAATTTCCTCTGTAGCATTCAGCAGCTAATAAGTACTGGAAGGATTAAAATTTTTAATAGAAGTAATTTACAAATATGTTTAACTTTCTGGTACCAGTTGATTTAAAAGAAAAAAGGTTTTCACCGGAGTACCCCTTTAAAATCAGTCCCCAGAGCGTGTTCGCTACGGGTCTGATTACTGTCGATCACAGGGCTGGAGCGTTGTGACGTCAAGGCTACGCCCTGTGTGACGTCACGCTCCGCCCCCCTCAATGCAAGCCTATGGGAGGGGGACTGATTTTAACGGGGTGCGGCGTGCAAGATCACAGGGGTCCCCTGCGGCGGGACCCCCGAAATCAGGCATCTTATCTAAGATGTCTAAGCGCCGGAGTACCCCTTTAAAAAATCTTAATCCTTTCAGTACTTATGAGCTGATGAAGTTGAGTTGTTCTTTTCTGTCTAAGTACTCTCTGATGATACCTGTCTCAGGAACCGCCCAGTTTAGAAGCAAATCCCCATAGTAAACCTCTTCTACTCTGTGCAGTTCCCGAGACAAGCAGAGGTGTCAGCAGAGAGCACTGTTGCTAGACATTAAACAACAACTCAACTTCAGCAGCTGATAATTATTGAAAGGATTAAGATTTTTTAATAGAAGTAATTTACAAATCTGTTTAGCTTTCTGGAGCCAGTTGATATAAAAAAATAAATAAAAAAAATAAAAAAAGTTTTTTCCTGGAAAACCCCTTTAAAATTTAATAAGTTACTTATAATGGTGCAGATTTACTAAAACTGTCTAATTCTTAGATCATGAGTATCTTAGACTAGGCAGTCTTCAAATTCCCCAGATTGATCAGGGTGAATACTGTAAAATGTAAGTTTAGACCAGCGTTCTTCAAACTGTGGCCCTCCAGATGTTGCAAAACTACAACTCCCAGCATGCCCGGACAGCCAACGGCTGTCCGGGCATGCTGGGAGTTATAGTTTTGCAACATCTGGAGGGCCACAGTTTGCAGACCACTGATTTAGACCATCCACTAGTTGGCTTAGCTCAAACCTCAATTGTGCACCAAAATATTTTGGTGTATTTAGGCCACCTTCTTTGATTAGCAGTGCCACTCCCACCGGAAATGTGTCTAAAAAGCATCTAAATGTGACATAATTCATTAATTCTGGCACATCTGCAATAGTTAATCCACTCCAAATATTTAAAATCTGCACTTGTAGATCTACAGATTTTGACTTTTACATTCAAATCAATAGGGATAATCCACAATGAACTGACAGTGTTTTCACATAATAAATTAATAGATTGATAACAAATTGATGAAATTAATAGATTTTTCTTTCTCACTTAATATGCTACAGATATTGTAAACATAGAATCAGGGTGTGAATGTTTTACAGATTCTTCCTCCTAAGTATTGGAGAGTCTTTCTTTAAAGGGGTATTCCATGATTTTTTTTTTTTATTTGACTATGCCACAGGGGCTGTAAAGTTAATCTAGTTCATAATATAATGTCTGTACCTGCATGTGATGGTGATCTCGCTGTGATTTTTGCCCCAATGTTTATTTTTAACAGCATACAAAATGACGTCGTCTCAGGTTTTTCCAGGTTGCAGTGCAGCCTGAGACATTACATCACTAGTCAGTTGATCAGAGGGAGCCTGTCTGCTTCAATAGGGGGAGCGTCCGCTGGGTGGGAAGGAGATCATTCTGCAAGAACTTTAGTTTTGCAACAGCTGGAGGCACCCTGGTTAGAAAACATTGGTCTATTGCATTAAAGGGAGAACAGGTGTGTTTCAATGGGTGGGGTGGCTGATGTGTGGGAGGGAGAAAAATGACCTCACATGTACAAACAATATACACCTATTCATATTTCCCGCAGAAAGCAGTGATTTGCCAAATGGTTCCAGCCAATCACAACACTCCGTGGGAAATATGAATAGGTGTATATATACGTCAGTGCAGGGGACCATAGAAGAGGGGCCGCCCGCATCTATACATTATACAGGAGGATCACAGCGGGTGTAAGGAGTGACATTCACTGTGATCTTTCCTCAACTGCAGATACTACTTCCAACATGGAGCACACTCTGCTCCATGCTGGGAGCTGTAGTACCTGCATTAATAGCGGGTGTCAGAAGTTACACTCGCTGCGATCTGTCTATTAATGCAGCTACTACAGCTCCCAGGATGGAGCAGATTGTGCTCCATGTTGGGAGTAGTAGTATCTGCAGTAAGGGACATATCGCAGCAGGTGTCACTCCTGACACCCGCTGCGATCATCCTTTCTATTGTAGAGATGCGGAGCGGCTTTCTTCTGCGCTCTGCATCTCTGCCCTATACTCCGGCCAGTGATGTGAACAGAACATCACTCATTCATATTTCCCTCTGAGAGCTGTGATTGGCTGCCCCCATCCGGCCAATCACCACTCTGGGCGGAAAATATGAATGAGTGATGTGTATTCTATCCATATCACTGGCCGGAGTACAGAGAAGAGATGCGCATCCGCATCTCTGCTATATTATGGACGATCGTATCGGGTGTCACTTCACCCAGGGCAATCTGTCTATCAGCACAGGTACTACTACTCCCATCATGGAACAGTCTGTTCCATGCTGGGAGTAGTAGTACTACCTAAAAAAAAGTGAAACACACACACACTTTATTAAAAATGTATTAAAATTTCGTTATAAAAAACAAACATTTTGTTAAATACATTTTTTCCCATCCCTACTGCATCCTTTTTTGTGTAAACAAAAATGCAATTTACACTCAAATGCAAAAACGCCAGAAAAAAACATCAGACGCAGAAAATTGCACTGGTGTTTTTTCTGCCACTTTTTTTTTCCAAAAAGTGGAATCCTAGCATTAGAAGCAGGATAGACATGATCTAAAAGCGGGGTAGAAAATGATCTGGGTGCAGATCTGCATGAAATTTATCATGGTCACTGCGACAATATGATAAATTTGGAGTAGCACCGCCCAAAAAAAAAACGCATCTAGACAAACCACAAAAATGATCTAGCCAAGACCATTATTGATAAAAGTAGGGATCCTTCCTAAACATGTCCATACTGTCAGGCAGGTAAGTACTAAAATCACCTTATTGTGCATAACCCCGTTAAGTGCTACTCTATGTAGGCACAGATGGAACAGGGACTTAACTTTGGGGGTAGAATATCAAAGAATTGCATTTTTGGAGGGAAAAGAATTGTATGGGAGACCTAAGAGTGAAGTTATCGTTTTTTTGTCTTTATTTTGGTGTATATTTTTTGCATATTTTTTTAATTTTGTGATGTTTTGTGCAACAATTTTGCTAATTTTTAACATCCCTGTATCTTAAGTGATTTTTTGCTACATTGATTTGGTAGACATTTTTCACTGGTGGTGCATGTGGTCAGAAAGTGATGAAATGCAAATTTTGTAAAAAAAAAAAAATAATTTTAAAAATACAATGCAAATGGTCCAAACATTTGCATATCTACACCACCCTGAGCAGTGCTCTAGAAAAAGGCTTTCTAAAATGTTTTTAATCTCTCAGCATTCTGTATTCTTTTATTATTAGTGGTGACAGGCTCCTTAGAGGCAGACAGGCATGATCACTGATGTCCTCTGCCTCTTGACATCCCAAATCAGTCTCTGTCCCTCCGCCATCACTTAGGCTATAGAGGGCAATGATGGTACTACTGACAGCCAATGGTGGCTTGTGTGCGGATTCTTACAGCATGTGTAAGTGCACGATTATGTATGTTTGTTACAGCATGTACCATATTTTTCGCCGTATAAGACGCACTTTTTCTTCCCCAAAACTGGGGGGGAAAAGTTGGTGAGTCTTATAAGGCGAATACACACCTATCGCGGCGGTCCCTGCGGCCATCAACGGCCAGGACCTGCGGCTAATACAGGACATCACCGATCGCGGTGATGCCCTGTATTAACCCTTCAGACGCGGCGATCAAAGCTGACCGCCGCGTCTGAAGGGAAAGTGACACTAACCTGGCTGTTCAGTCGGGCTGTTCGGGACCACCGCGGTGAAATCGCGGCGTCCCAAACAGCTTACAGGACACCGGGAGGGACCTTACCTGCCTCCTCAGTGTCTGCTACGTGCCAGGATCCCCTTCATAGCCGGCACTCTCCTTCGTCGTCATCACGGCGTTGCGCACGCCGTTCCTTCATCCAATAGGAGCGGCGTGCGTAGCGACATCATGGCGCGACGGAGAGCGAGGATATCCGGCAGCAGAGACGTTCCGGAGCAAAGCGGACACCCCGGGGACGCGGCGACAGCGATGGAGGGCGACATCCAGGGCAGCGGTGACGAGCGGTGACGGGTCCGGAGCGGAGGGGACACGTGAGTACTACCTCCTATACCAGTGGTCTTCAACCTGCGCATCTCCAGATGTTGCAAAACTACAACTCCCGGCATGCCCGGACAGCCAACGGCTGTCCGGGCATGCTGTGAGTTGTAGTTTTGCAACATCTGAAGGTCCGCAGGTTGAAGATCACTGTCCTATACTTTACATTGTATTTGGTTCAGAATCTTTATTTTCTAGATTTTTATCCTATAAAATTAGGTGCGTCTTATATGCCGGAGCGTCTTATATGACGAAAAAAACTATAAACCCAGTAGTGTGGTAATTACATGAGGAGGAAGTTTTTTACACTGTGTCACCCCAGTAGAAACGAGATTACATAAGGAGTGGGTTTGTTACAGTGTGTCACCCCAGTAGTAAGGTGGGGCGTGTCAAAGGGCGGGGCCAATTGGCAGGGTCAAGGTGTGCCAAAATCATCTTTTGCCTAGGGTGGTAAAAATCCTTCCACCAGCCTTGGCTATCAATCACCCAGTCTATATTAGAGAAGCATAAAAAGTAACATATTCTGGTACATCCCCCCATAGTGCTAATCGGTGCCAGTGTAGTTTTGTTTTATTATTTTTGCCTATATAGTACAGAACAGGATTTTATTAAAGAATAATGTAGAGGCTCTCGTTGTGTGTCCCTTGTGCATACTTATTGTAGTTGATGGTCTGTCTGCCATCCTAAATCTTTCTTCCTCTCTGATATGGCTCACCTAATATAAGCTACAGAGTGTCTTATCACTGCACCTGCTCTTAGCTAAACGCAGCATGTGAAAGATCAGTGACACAAAACTTTTGTCCCCTAACTCACACGATAAAGTTCTGGTATATCCTATGAGATTCCATTATCATGCCACTTGCAATGCCACATTTCTGGCATTCTCAGGTTATTAAAAAAAAAAATTATGTAACTGTAACAAAATGTAACTGTGCACCTTTAGAAGTCACCAACCGGGGACAACACATGTGGACCTTTAAATAGGGCTTCCTGACATTTTTAATACTTGTGCAGGTATCATAAAATGTTAATGTTTGTTAATGCCATGTATATGCTTAATGTTATGTCTTCATTTCCCAGAGGCTTTTAGTACAGATCTAAATCTGCAACGCTGCCAGGCTGATTACATAGCGCCACACATACGGCTCCATGAACTCTCCGGTGAATACTAATTAAGAGAACTAAATACACATTTGGCTCTACTATTCTTATTGATTGCCTATTTAAGCTCATTATCCGCATCCCTAACTCATATGTATTCTTTACTGCATAATTTATAGTATGGTACAGCCCTATGACAGAGCTTACAGCCCTATAGCAGAGCCTCACAGTCCTATAACAGAGCTTACAGCCCTGTAACAGATCTCAAAGCCCTATAACGGAGCCTCACAGGCCTATAACAGAGCTCAAAGCCCTATAACAGAGCTCAAAGCCCTATAACAGAGCTCACAGTCCTATAACAGAGCTCAAAGCCCTATAACAGAGCTCAAAGCCCTATAACAGAGCTCACAGTCCTATAACGGGGCCTCATTTCAAATAAAATTCATTAAACTGGAATACTAGAATGGAATCTGTACACTTGTAGACACTAATAGCAGGTGCGACCACTTGACCTACCTGTTTGCTCAATTATTAAATGCATCAAATGAGTACAATAGGGTTGTGTGTTCTCTCGTGAAGCAAACATTTGTCCATACAAGTAATTAAAATGTGATCACTAAAACTTCATTACCCAAAATCAAGGAAGGGATGGGAGCTGAGATGGACGCTGATTTTACAGGGGATGAGGTGATGTCAGTTGTGCCTTCGTTAGAAAATGGGAAAAGCCCAGGCCCTGATGGGCTTACAGCAACCTTTTTATAAGACATTTCAAAATCAGCTAGTCCCATTCTTGACAAGGGTGTTCAATAGCATTTCACCGACCTGCCTCTTTAAGAAACAATCCTTGGAGGCCACGGTAGTGGTCACTCCAAAAACAGGGAAAGACTGTGCATACTGCGGAAATTTCAGACCAATCTCACTTATAAATAGTGACATAAAGATTTATTCCAAAATTCTTGCAGAGAGGTTGGGTATGATTAACCGGACCAGGTAGGTTTCGTGGCAGGAAGGGAGGCTAGATATAATAATTTACAAACCATATCCCTAATAGATCATGTGAAAGAGGTCAAAGATACCAACATGCTTATTGGCCGTTGATGTAGAAAAGGCCTTCAATAGGGTTCACTGGCATTCTATACAGGCCTCTTTGGATAAGAATGGGCTAGGACCGGTGTTTGTGGAAAGAGTAAGGGCCTTATACTTGTTTCGGATGTGGTAAAGTGGATACACTGACCTGTAAGGATGATGGTGTGGGTCATACCAGGGAGCGGAGTCTAAGGTGCCGTTGTTTTTCACAAGAGCCCGTCGCAAAGCAGGATGGACTTGCTGTGGTAGGTGGCACAAAGGTCGCTACCCCTGGCACGACTCGTCCCCTAAGGCAGCCGAGGTATAATGTGGCACAGGAAGGTAGAGGCACAGACGTAGTCAGGACTGGCAGAAGGTCAGGGCTGGCGGCAATGAAGCAAGGTCAGGTCACGAAGCAAGAAGGTCTGAAGGCAGGCGGCACAGGAGCAAGGTCAGAATACGTAGGAAGGGGTCAGATACACGGTGAGGCAAGACACAGGTTAACGCTTTCTCTTAGGCAAACTGGCACAAAGATCCGGCAAGGATTAAAGGAAGTGCAGGGTTATATAGTGTCAAACTACACTAGCACCAATTAATGGTGCGCTGGCCCTTAAAATTTTACAGAGCCGGCGTGCGCACGCCCTAGGAGGCGGGGGCACGCCAGCGTACACAGAGAGCAGATGAGTCAGAGCAGCGAGCAGTTGAGGGGAGACCCAGCGGCCGCGTGCGTTCGCATCGCGGGATGCGAATCGCAGCGGCTCCGGCAGCAGCCTATTTTAATAAGTTTGTGTCTTGGTATGGGCGAATGAACATGATCAAAATGGATATATATAGTGCTTATATATCTTTCAAACTATACCCATTCAGATCCCGGGTCACTTTTTTAAGGCGCTTCAGAGAATGGTGGGCCGCTTTATATGGAGCAAGTGCAAATGAAGAACCAGGATAGATCTTTTGACCAAGGAGAAAGAACTTGGGGGGGGGGGTAGGATTACCTGAACTACGGATATATATTAAGAGGGGGCAGTCATTACATCAATGCTAGATTGGTTTTGCTGGACAGAGGCTAAAAAATGGGTGACCTTGAAGCCATCATTGACTTCAACTAGCATAGAAGCCCTCCAATGGATTCTCAAGAAAGATAGGGAGGCTCTCCCAAGATTGTCAATATTGATAGAGAATACCCTATGGGTATGAGACAGATGGGTGACAAAATTTGAAATCACACAAACACCAGGGGGATTGACACCATTATTTAGCAATACGGCCTTCCCACCAGGTTTTGAAGATTTAAATTATCTTCATTGTCTGGGAATAGAGAAAGGTAGAGTACATGATGTGTTATGACAGGATCAACAAACTCCTCTGAACACATGGGCAGAAATATTCCCAGACTCCAAAATCTCCTTGTTAGAATACAGTCAGATTAAATATTTTTTGGCTTTAAATCTCAAGATAAAAGATATCCGCCCTCCTACAGACATGGGATAAGCTCATCACCTGCTGCTATCACTATGTAACTCTGGCAGGGCTAGTTTCTTATAAATGGGAAGAGGAGCTAGGAATAGTACTGAATGAGGAGGAAGTGGGAAGAAGCTGTACTTTCTCTTATAAAATGTCTTTTTCTGCTAGCGTGAAAGAGAAAAACTAATAATAATTTCTCGATGGTACAGGTATCACACTTTATTGCATAGAATATCCCCAGAAATGTCAGATAGGTGCTGGAGGTGCACAGCTGAGAAGGGGACATTACTAAATATTTGGTGGGGATGCCCTGAGATAAAACATTTCTGGGATAAAATATTCAAGATACTCGTATATGCTGCCAATAAAGTGGATAACATGCCGCAAGCAGCGTTATTGATGCTTTTCCCAGAGTCAATGACATCATTTAAGAAAGGGGTCCTGAGATTTTGTACAGCTGCCGCAAGGTTAGTGTTCCCCAGATATTGGATAAGGGAAGAAACTCCCCCATTTTAGAATGGTATTCTGAATAAGCTGCCATTATGAGAGCCGAGAATGTGATGGCAAGGACACGCGGGCTATTAGTTTTGTATGATCAGATATGAGTTCCTTCAGGTTATCCTATAGTCCTAAGAGATAGCATGGGAGAAAATTTAGCCGGGAGGGAGTTTTTTTTTTTTTTTTCCTTTTCTTTGCCCTGAGTATCCCTGCATTATGTTCTTACATTTTGCAAGTTTAAAGGGGTTATCCAGGTAAAAACTTTTTTTTATATATATCAACTGGCTCCAGAAAGTTAAACAGATCTGTAAATTACTTCTATTAAAAAAATCTTAATCCTTTCAGTACTTATGAACTTCTGAAGTTAAGGTTGTTCTTTTCTGTGATGACACTTGTCTCGGGAACCGCCCAGTTTAGAAGCAAATCCCCATAGTCAACCTCTTCTAAACTGGGCGGTTCCAGAGACAGGTGTCATCAGAGAGCACTTAGACAGAAAAGAACAACCTTAACTTCAGAAGCTCATAAGTACTGAAAGGATTAAGATTTTTTTAATTGAAGTAATTTACAAATCTGTTTAACTTTCTGGAGCCAATTGATATATAAAAAAAAAAGTTTTTTCCTGGATAACCCCTTTAGGGTATTAAATAATATTGGGGCACTATCTGTGGAGGGGATGTTTAATAGCTTGACTAAGTGAAGTGGATTATGAGGTGAAATTCGTAAGGGAGAAACCTAAAAGGGAAGGGAAACTATAAAATGTGGTCACTTTGTTTTCTTCCTACGGAAATAATTATTTAGTTGCCACATGATGCCCATTTTAAGTCTAAACCAGTGGTCTCAAAACTGTTGTTGTTGCAAAACGACAATTCAATACTGCCTGGGGTCAAAATACCGCTTTTATATAAATCCCACTCCTAGAATATCACTATTATCGATATGCACTAAAATAAATGTTATGCAAATGACACACTGTAAATAAAACTTTGGTGAGGTGTGATATTCACTTATATAACTGGTTATACAATGGAATTTAAGCCCTATCTAATATTTATCTCTGTTTCCTGGAGCCTGGAGCACTCTCACTGTAAATAAAATGCTGCTAAATTGCCCCCTTTACATGTTTTGTTGTGGAAAGAATATCTTCAGGAGGGGGATGGGCACATGGCTGCCATCTCTAACTGTACAAAAGTCACATGCCATTAAATTGTCTAATCTAACATGCGAATTTATAAAGCTGCCTTTTCTGTTAGACAAAAATGAAAAGTGGCATGAAAGGCACTACAAAAATAAGTGTCTTAGTGACTAATACATTGGCATAAGATGAGGCACAAATTCAAAAATAGCTTTAAACATAAAAAATGTGGCTCAGGCTCAATATAAATTACCCCCTTGGTCTCCAGCAAGATTCGCACTTGTTGCATCTGGTGTCTGTAGTAAATTACTTGCCACGCGCTTGTGCAATACCTCTCTATCAAGGCATAGAGGGAAATTTATCAAAACCTGTCCAGAAGAAAAGTTGCTGAGTTGCCCATAGCAACCAATCAGATCGCTTCTTTCATTTTTGAAAAGGTCTCTGAAAAATGAAAGAAGTGATCTGATTGGTTGCTATGGACAACTAAGCAACTTTTTCTCTGGACAGGTTTTCATAAATCTCCCCCTTAGTCTCTGTGTGATGTCTGGACCACCCCATCAGCATCATATCTCACTGTCATGACCAACTGGGGGTGACAGGGAGAGTGAGCCCTAAACTGATCCTAAAAACACTACCCCTGCCTACTTGCCCATCTATCCTAAGCAATGGATCGACAACTTGGAGCCAGTCCCTCCCTGAGCTACAGTGCAGTGGCGTAAAAACAAATAATAAACATAGTCGGTCACAGGCCAGAAACAGAAAGGAAAAACTACTAGACAACCAGATATACCAGACAGGATACAAAAACAGGGCAGAATAAAAAACAGGCAAACTGATCAGGAACATAAAACACTGTTCACAAACAGATACAAGTACAATGAAAGATCAGAACAATCAAACATGATATAAATATAGAACACTGTTCACACTGAACACAGATAAATAACAAACAGATTAGGTCCAGAACACAAGACTGGGAAATGGACGAGTCCACACAGACTCCAGGAACAAACAGGAATACCAACTCAATCCCCTAGAAAACCTCCAGAAAACACAGGAATGTCTTGATACTAGAACTTAATCTCCCAGAGTCCACCATGGAGCACGGACATATCCTGTACTAAAACTAAATTCTCCAGAGTCCCATTAAAAGGTCACAGGGATGTCTTGTTACAAAAACTCAGAACAAGGATACAAAAAGACTCACAGTGTGAACAGCAACTTAGCAGAACAGAAATACAATCCTAAAAACCGACTAATGTAACACAGACTAAAATACAAGGAGCATGCTATTTAACCATGGCTAGAACCCAGATAAAATTATATCACAAGATAAATACAAGGTAAATGCTAAAGCAGACATAGAAGTATAATGCACAGACATAATAGCAGCATTATTCCACAAGCAGACAAAGTGGATTGCACTAAATAACCAGCAATTAGAATGCAGACTGAGCAGGAGTTATATAGGCACACCCGCACTGCAAATGGGTGAAAGGATTAACCCCTTAAGGACCAAGGATGTACCGGAACATCCTGAGTCCTCTCCCTTACTATAACGCAGGGGCCACGACGTGGCCCTGCGTCATAGTGGGTCGGGCCCGACACATAGCAATGGCCGGGACCCGTGGCTAATATCGCACGGCAATGATCGCGGTGCTGCACGCTATTAACCCTGCCGGTTAGCTCAGGAGGCTGTTCGGGATCGTTGCAGCGAAATTGCGGCATCCCAAACAACTGTAGGACATGAGGAGGGCCCTTACCTGCTTCCTGGTGTCCGATCGCCGAATGACTGCTCAGTGCCTGAGATCCGGGCATGAGCAGTCAAGCAGCAGAATCATTGATCTATGTTATCCTATGGGATAATAAAGATCAATGTAAAAGATCAGTGTGTGCAGTGTTATAGCCCCCTATGGGAGCTATAACACTGCAAAAAAAAGTGGAATAAAAAGTTAATAAAGATCATTTAACCCCTTCCCGAATAAAATTTTGAGTCACCCCCTTTTTCCCATAAAAAAAACTGTAAAAATAAAAATAAACATATGTGATATCGGCGCATGCAGAAATGTCCGAATTATAAAAATATATCATTAATTAAACCGCAGGGTCAATGGCGTACGCACATAAAAATTCCAAAGTCCAAAATAGCGTATTTTTGGTCACTTTTTATATAATGAAAATATTAATAAAAAGCTATCAAAAAGTCTGATCAATAAAAAATTGTACCGCTAAAAACTTCAGATCACGGCGCAAAATATAAGCCCTCATACTGCCCTGTAAACTGAAAAATAAAAAAAGTTATATGGGTCAGAAGATGACAATTTTTAACGTATACATTTTCTTGCATGTAGTTATGATTTTTTCCAGAAGTAAGAAAAAATCAAACCTATGTAAGTAGGGTATCATTTTAATGATATGGAATAAAGAATATTACTACAGAATAAAGATAAGGTGTCATTTTTACTGAAAAATGTACTGCGTAGAAACGGAAGCCCCCAAAAGTTACAAAATGGCGTTTTTTCTTCAATTTTGTTGCACAATGATTTATTTTCCATGTTGCCGTAGATTTTTGGATAAAATAACTGATATCACTACAAAGTAGAATTGGTGGCGCAAAAAATAAGCCATCATTTTTTAGGATTTTTAGGTGCAAAATTGAAAGGGTTATGATTTTTTAAAAGGTAGAGAGATAAAAACGAAAGTGCAAAAATGGAAAAACACTCGGTCCTTAAGGTGTTAACTGTTCCATGCCAGGAAGAAAAGTGCAGAAAACAGATAAAGCAGGAAAAACAAGGTCTAAACAGGGCCTAAAATGCAAAAACAAATGGACATTACACTCGCTCCACCTTTTACCTCAAAGGTGCAATGAACTATATATAAAAAAATACTAGATCTGATGTTCAAAATAATAGACATCCACTAAAATTTAGGGCAGGTAAATGGATAATGGACATAATTTGGTAGAAAAACCTTTCAAGAGAAATCAGTACAAAGTATACAGACTAACTGAACTTTTTACCTTGTACTTATTGGTAGGCTGGTGCCTGAACTATTTTGCACCTTTATTCATTTAAGATTAATAACTAGACTATCAAAATGTCCCTCAGGTTGGCCCGTCAGAATGTGCTTAACCGGATATGCTAGGAATAGTAGTTTTGCAACATATAAACAAACAAAGCAAGCAGGAATCTTTACAACCCATACCACCTACTTATTTCTCTGACATCATTAAGCCCCCGTTTTACTATACTCTTTTGGTGTTTTACATTGTTTTTTTTGTTTGTTTGTTTTTTTAAATCCTTTCTTCATGCCTTGTGAAACTAGCCTTGAAGGAGTTGTCTAGTAAGATACAATTTTTAAAAATTGTCAGACTGGTGGTCCCTGATGAACAATTACACTTTGTCCTGCAGTTTACCTGCACAATTGTGGGTCTACTAGACACCACGTTCTGACCTTCGGTTTCAGAACACACTTTGAAATGTGCTCCTTTCTTTCCCTCCTATTAGTATTGTGGTGCATCCCTCAGGCATTATGGCCAACATTTATCATTGTCTTTAGACTGTTTTTTGTGTCTACAAAAGGCACAAAAAAGGTGCAAGCAGGGTTTATTTGCACCTTTTTTTGCACCTTTTAGTTTACACATTTATGCTGATTTTGAGTTGCAATCCACTGATTTTGGCAATACACATGATATGGAAGGGATTTATGAACTGCGCCTTTTTGTGAAAAGGCGCAAAGGCACTGAAAAGCCTCCAAAACTACACAGGCCCAGACTTAGCTTAGCTTTTTGGTGTATGTGAAGAGTGAAATTTCAGAAAATGTGACCTGCACAAAATGTATCAAATTCACTGTGACCATTTCATAATTTGGTGTTCATACACATTAGCAGCACACAAAAAAAGGTGTAGAAAAATGCTTCACTTACACCTACAATGATAAATGCTTCACTAACACCTACAATGATAAATGCTTCACTTACACCTACAATGATAAATGCTTCACTAACACCTACAATGATAAATGCTTCACTTACACCTACAATGATAAATGCTTCACTTACACCTACAATGATAAATGCTTCACTTACACCTACAATGATAAATGCTTCACTTACACCTACAATGATAAATGCTTCACTTACACCTACAATGATAAATGCTTCACTTACACCTACAATGATAAATGCTTCACTTACACCTACAATGATAAATGCCGGTCTATGTCTACTTTAGCAACAGGCACTTTCTGGGGCTACACTGGCATGGCACCTGCCTGTTAGCTGACAGACAAGAAAACAACCGATCTTACTGCCAGCTATCCTGGCTGCACCAACAAGTACCTGCCAGACCCACAAACCCATGACCTAATGATCAGTACATATACACCATATAAAACACAAACATAAACATACTCACAAGAGCAATAAAACTGGAAAGCAGTTCATTTCAACCAATTGCAAAGTCTCTCAGACAATTAAACAGTTTCTTAAAGCAAAACATGTAATCTCCTAACCCCCCTTACAGTTTGATATATTCATTGCAACATTCAGTCTACCCCCGAAAGATCAGAGGCAGTGAGGAAAAAGCGAACAGAGAAGAGTTAGCGAAGGCTAGAATGCAATTTCCCTATCACTAGATATGCTCGCTGAACTGGATTAAATCTCGTCTCATGCTCTAACTCCTCGGTGCAAAATACAGAGACCTGATGCGATTCTCCCGCATTGTAATCTGTGAGAACATCAGGAAACATTAATGGTAGTGAGCCCCAGAACTACAGGGTGGGTCACAAAGAGAGCCCCATTCGGCGGCTCAAACACCAAGGTTAAATAAGAAATGCATTTACCCATAACCTCTGACATATCAGCAGGGCCTTTCTGAGAGGAGTCCCTGCCAAGGTCTCCATCGATATTGACAGCATGAAAGGTATACCATTCAGCAATATTTCTGCTGTTATAATGACAGAAACTTTGACAAAACCCTGACAGACGCCAATATTATTCAATGAAGCATGTTGGGTACTGTTCAGATTATTTGCACAACAGATTTAGTACCATGTTAATGAAAATTGCTAAACCCTAAGGCTAAGTTACCACTGTTTTTTTTTTTTTTCTGGCAGTTTTTGGAAAACTGCTAGACATGTGCAATTCAGTTCGGCACGAATGTCTAATTTACCGAATGTTAAAGTTTTCGGGCATTCGGACCGATCCGAATGCACGAAAACATATTTTGAACATTCCCGAATAGCCACGATAATACGAATAGCAAATTAACGAATGCATTCGTTATCTGTAAACGAACATAAAGAATTCATTCTAATAACAAACATAATAAAGAGGATGCAGATACACTTAGATTTTTCGGATGCATTCGGTATTCGGGTACATTCGGTAAATCGTTTTATTCTTTTTGGAATAAAAAATTATGGAGATACCTTTTTTATAAAAATTTTGTAGGGTACGATAAAAAAATAATAAAAAAGATACAGTAGTGATGGAAAAAATTGTATCTAACGAAATGTATCTTTTTTATTATTAAATGTTTATTAATTTTTAAACAGGGATCAATTTATGTGAGCGGGTAAAGCACTAAAAATGTAGCCGACAATAATAAAAATGTAGTGTGCGTGTTTCTCACTTTTTTTTCACAGTTTTTAGGTAGTACTATTACTCCCAGCATGGAACACACTCTTCCATGATGGGAGTAGTAGTTACCTGTACTAATTGACAGATCGCAGGGGTCCCTTGCGATCCTCTTGTATAGATGCGGCCGCTCTTCTATGGTTCCCTGCACTCACATATATATACACATATTCATATTTCCCTCAGAGCTGTGGTTGGCCAGATGGTTCCAGCCAATCACAGCTCTCTGTGAGAAATAGGAATATGTGTATATATACGGCTGTGCAGGGGACCATAGGAGAGCGGCCGCCGCATCTATACTTTATACAGGAAGATCACAGCGGGTGTCAGAAGTGATACCCGCAGTGATCTTTCCTTTACTACAAGTACTACTACTCCCAACATGGAGTACACTCTGCTCCATGCTGGGAGCTGTAGTATCTACAAAGGAATGGGATGGAGTAAATACAAAGGAATGGGATGGAGTAATAAATTGATAAAAATATGACTTTATTGATAATTCATTACATATTAAAAACAAGAAAAGACATCATAAAAAGGGAGAAACCAACTTGTGGTGGAAAAGAGGGCGTCACTCCAGAAGATCCACAATGTAAACTATAGTATTGAATACATTTCATAAGTTGCACTACTGCTCATTCTATTGCACAATCCCATAGAGGATATACCTCAACAACTATAAAGTGCCTAGAGACAGTATACATACCAATAAATAGAATCAAAGTGCAAGTACAAGAGGGACCGCTGGAGAGACGCCACCCCAACATACGTTTCGGGTTGTCCTTCATCCTGGGGGTCATTTTTGACGCTACGGGCCTGTTGGTACTGGCTCTTCCCGGCACCCCTGTGGCGGTGGGTACCGGGGTAATAATTGGGGGTTAGCGCTAGCTGTTTTTGGGGCTAGCACTAAGTCCTGACTTAGTAATGGATTCATTCAATAAGACCGGCTTCCACTACTAAGCCTGAAAATTCAATTAAAAAAAACACAACACTTTGGAAAAATTATTTTATTTTAAAAAATACTCCCCACAGCCCTCGTTCACCACTTTATTAAAAGAAAAAAAATTATCCGCCGTAATCCATCGAATCCGCAGTAATCCTCTGCAAACACGGATCTGAAACCAGAAGAAAAAAAACACAAAAAATTGGTAATGACATTTTTGGCGCTGTCCGCTGGGGAGAGCACACATGATGCAATGTCTACCCAAACAGGGAGCCACCAATTGGTGCAAAACTGCAACTCCCAGTATGCCCAGACAGCCTTTGACTGTCTGGGCATGCTGGGAGTTGTAGTTTAGCAACAGCTGGAGTCTCCCTGTCTGGGTAGACACTGCCAGAAGGGTCTGTTCACATTATACAAAACATACAATGTGAACAGAGCTTCAGATTAACTAGCCTTGTTCCCTTCTGTAGCTCCGCCCCTAATGACGTCATCACTAGGGGGCAGAGCTACAAGGACCTGCCCGGTACTCGAGGGAAGTAAGCGGACTTCGTCTTCTGTATACACTTCGTCTTCTGTATAAACTTCCTCTTCTGTATACGTCTTCTGTATACAGGGAACAAGGCTACAGAAAATACCAAAAAGGGTTAATCTACACTGTCCAGCAGTGTAAGTTAACTCTTTCCTTGCTGGGCTTGCGGATAGCGCACAGCTCAGCAAGGGGTTAAGTGAGCCAACAGTGTGTATACTGTATACACATTGCAGGCTCACTGTAAGTTCTTGCTGGGCAGTAGATATACGATGTATACCTACGGCTCAGCATCAGCTGTTCTCCTTGCTCTGTAGCCCTGAGAACAGCTGATCCCGACATTCACATAAGGACGATCGCAGCGGGTGTCAGGAGGAGTGACATCCGCTGGGATCTGTCCCTTACTGCAGGTACTAATATTCCCAACATGGAGCACACTCTGCTCCATGCTGGGAGCTGTAGTACCTGCATTAATAGACATATCGCAGGGAGTGTAACTTCTGACACCCACTGCATCTGTCTATTAATGCAGGTACTACAGCTCCCAGCATGGAGCAGAGTGTACTCCATGTTGGGAGTAGTAGTACTTGTAGTAAAGGAAAGATCACTGCGGGTATCACTCCTGACACCCACAGTGATGCTCCTGTATAATGTATGGATGCGGCGGCCGCTCTCCTATGGTCCCCTGAATGGCCGTATGTATACACATATTCCTATTTCTCACAGAGAGCTGTGAACCATCTGGCCAATCACAGCTCTGCGGGAAATATGAATATGTGTATATATACGTGAGTGCAGGGGACCATAGAAGAGCTGCCACCGCATATATGAAAGAGGATCGCAAGGGATCCCAGCGATCTGTCAATTAGTACAGGTAACTACTACTCCCATCATGGAAGAGTGTGTTCCATGCTGGGAGTAGTAGTACTACCTAAAAAATGTTTTTAAAAAAAAAGTGAAAAACACGCACACAATACATTTTTATTATTGTCGTCTACATTTAAAAATTAATAAACATTTCATAATAAAAAAAGATACATTTCGTTAGATACAATTTTTTCCACCACTACTGTATCTTTATTATTTTTTTATGGTACCCTACGAAATGTTAATAAAAAAGGTATCTCCATAATCTTTTAGGATCGCTAAAGTCCAAAAAAGAATAAAAAGATTTACCGAATGTACCCGAATACCGAATGTATCCGAAAAATCAAACCGAACACCCGAATACCGAATGTATCCGAAAAATCAAAACCGAAAATAGTACCGAACTGAAAAATTTTTCTAATACGAAAAAACGAATCGAAACTAAACGAAAATTTTTCCAGTGCACAAGTCTAAAAACTGCCACTTCAGCTTTTGAGCCAAAGTCAGAAGTGGATCCATAAGGGGGAAGTATAAGTCCTTCCGTTATATGTCCTATTCCTTTTGAATACACTTCTGGCTTTGTCTCAAAAACTGCAGTGGCAGAAATCCAAAAACTGCCAGAAAAAAACCAAGTGGAAACTTAGCCTAACACAGCTTAAAAGTTATGTAGAGGCAGGAGGGGGTCCTTAGAAAGATTGCAGGGGTAGCAGTCACACTGGGGCCCTGGTGCCTAAGGAGGCCCTAAAGCACATCTTCCCCATAAGAGACCAGTACTATAATTGGCATATGGGGCCCTGTTGCAGATTTTGCATCGGGGCCCAGAAACTACAAGCTACGCCTCTGGTGACATAGAAGGATGAGTACATGACGCCTACTTGTCCTCTTTGTTCCCTCTCTATAAACTAATAGATAGTATTGAGTTTTACACAATTCTATTAGGTTTGTGCTATAATAGCAGTGTGATCACTTTGCTTCCTTACTAGACATGGACTGGGAAGACTTTACAATAGAAGAGTCACGCTGCCAGCTCCTGTTGATTTTCCACCTCGTGTTTCTCCCCATACTGGCAGGGGTAGCACATACTGGTAGCACATTGTGGCAGATAGAGTGATAATGATTGAAGCTGAGTCATGTATAAATCAAAAAAGAACCGCGGAGCACTCACCAGGTATTTTCAATCAGGGGCTTCTTTATTGTATCTTCATACATGCGGGTTACATGCAGGGAAGAGAGATGGTATGGACGCGAGGGTATTCAAGCTGGCGACGGACCGTTTGCGCGCTGAGGTGCTTCGTCAGGCCTCGTCGCACAAACAGTCTGTCGCCAGCTTGAATACCCTGCGTTCATACCATCTCTCTTTCCTGCATGTAACCCGCATGTATGAAGATACAGTAAAGAAGGCCCTGATTGAAAATACCTGGTGAGTGCTCCGCAGTTCTTCTTTGATTGATGACTTCTACTGCCGCTTGTTGCGTGACTGCACCTAAGAGGTTTTCAGGGGCGGCTTCCAGGGACTGTGTGAACTGGTTGTCCTACTTTCCGAGCTATATTGCAGCAGTGGGGTGGTGCCGAGATCACTTCTTTGATGATCACATAATAATCATCAAATAAAGTATCGATTATCAGCTATTATAAAAGATGATTTTTAGATATGTTAGTGGTTACCCTGAGTTACAAAGGTTGCATGAAGTTTGAGTGTGCAATCTCCATTCCTTTTCTGTTCTGTTCCCTGCCATGCAGTATGCAGCCTGCTCCTTTATTCAGATTATTCTCTTATGCGTTTGTTCTCTTTGTATGCTTCATGGGATGTCTGTGAGTCTAGAGTTTGTGGTGACTGCTCGACTTCCCGTCTGTACTACGCTTCTGTGATTCTCCCCTGCAGATTGCATTTTGTTTGCTTTTCTCTTAATCCACAGCCTGTATGAACTGCCCCCCATGAATGCTCCCCCAACTCTCCACACTATGAGCTGCTATGTAAAACCTCCCTGCTGCTGGTATTTCAAACACTAAAAGAAGACACACCAATGACAGTGGCATCTAAACAGTTAAATATACACCACCAACCCCATAATAAAAATGCAAAACTCCCTTTTCCTATTTTGAATAAAAATGTAAACAAAACACAGACATTTAGTATCACCACACCCCAAATTGTCCACACTATTGAGGCATAAATATCTTAAAATACCAAAGGTCAAAATTGCAAAAGCAGTTCCAACAAAAAATTTACAATTATGGTGTAAACACTGAGGCCCCCCATACAGCTCCGTAGACAGAACAGTAATAGGGTTCAGGAAATGTTGATTTAAAAAAATAAAAATAAAAAATATATATATACATTTTATAATTTTTTATTTATTTATTTATTTTAAAGCTTGGAATTTTTCTTAAATAGTGTTTTGGTATCGCAGGGCTAGCAAGGACTCTGGAGCCTGAGGAAGCGCCGACAGGCTTGAAACATCTGCAGTCATCCAGGTAAGGCGTCCTTGCTAGCCCTGCTCTGCACGCCACACACTGAGGATTTTCTGAACACACTTTGTCTTTGTTGATGCAAGACTTCAAATGAATAAAAGAAATAGCATGAGAAACTCCTTTGGTGAGTGCATTCATTTCCTTCCTTCTTGTGAAAGGTATAGATTAATGGCTGTGTGTTGAGTTATTTTAGAGGACCCAAAATAATGCTTCTCTGTTTGGTCCCACTGCTAGCAAACAGCAGCATT
The DNA here is from genome assembly GCF_029499605.1 of Hyla sarda. Classification (NCBI taxonomy): domain Eukaryota; kingdom Metazoa; phylum Chordata; class Amphibia; order Anura; family Hylidae; genus Hyla; species Hyla sarda. Next base: position 127,080,806 of record NC_079197.1, on the reverse strand, counting down.
GATGTCGGGAAGCTCCGCCCATGCTTCAAGTCGGCCCTGGATTGAAAACAACGGAGGAAGATAGGAGAACTAGAGCACGGAACGGGACCAGATAAGAATAGCTGTCATCAAAGTCACCTGCACTGCCTGCCTGTGCCCACAGGTTAGTGCAGGTGACACTAATGATAGATTTCCTTTAAATACAGGCTGTTCACTCATTGTTTAAGATTGGTGGGGTTCTGACCCCTGGTTCCCCCACTGATCGCTAGAATGAAGAGGTAAAAGTGGTCAGCTTGTGAAAGCAGAGTTAGAAGTATTTGGATTCAATAAAACTGACACTTTCTGCAATTCCAAATGCGGAGCAGAATAACAAAGAAATAAAGCATGCTTCTGCCCTTATGTTCCAGCAATAACCTTGAGGGAGCCCAATTCTGAAGAATACAGGTAACAAGTGAATTTTACCTATATTGAATAAAGAAAAAAAAAATACTCCACCCCACCCCCAAATGAGCAAAATTATTTTTCAATTTCACCTGACAAACTTTTTTTTCTGTCTTGTAGTATATCTTATGGTAAAATGAAGGAAGTCATTACAAAACACAATTGATCCTGCAAAAAACAAGCCCCCATATGGCTTTGTAGATGGAAAAATAGATTGGAGGGACGCCACTGATTCTTATGGAATAGTTTTTTAAGCATGCACTATGATGTTTGCAGAGGTCATTAAGAGGAGGCGAGCTGTGAGCAACGCATATTATGAATGGCTTGATCCCGTCTTATCTATATAATGGTGTCACTTTTAATTGTAATCCTGTCTGTGATGACAATGTTAAGACTGTTAAAAAGATTCCCCTACAGATCAGGAAGTGTTGACCTATTTTATGGTTAGCAGAAAGATTGAAAACTGTAAGATTTCAGAATGATTATTAAATATAAATGTAAAAATGAAAGATCAGAAAAAACAATCACCGACCTTTTTTTGTAAAAGTGTTTAGCACAGTAAGTTGATACAAACAACAGGTAATTGTCTGAAGACACATTTCCCCTCGGAAAGTGCCAAATGAACATGTTTGGTTTCTGACACTTTAATGCAAGCCTATGGAGATGGACAATGTACGCTCATCCTGATCTTCTGCCGAGAACTAAGACTTAGGGACTTCCATTGTTGTTATTATAAATGACACAGAAAAGGCTATGTTAAGGATTTTGCATAATAATAATAATTTTATTTATATAGCGCCAACAGATTCCGCAGTAAAAGGAGCTACAAGTTATATCTCTCGCTTACAGGTTACTAATAGAAATCCATAGCCAAGGTACTTTGTGTGCTGCCATGCCGGATACTGTCAAGTGCATAGGCCCTTAAGTTTAATAGTCCTATTTAAAAGTCAACTCATCCACTTAGACTCAAGTTTGAGAGTGTTTTACATCATTCGGTAAGATCTTAATGCTGAGTAAAAACTTCCTTAATGATGTAGTTAAGCATTGTGATTGGGAAAGTAGGATGATAAGTGACTACGGGGCAAAATGCTACAGAAGAAAATATTAACTTCTCCACCAATGGCTTTATTAAGACGGCTTAAAAATTACCACTCATTAAGCTACATCCGGAATCACTTCTAATGCGTTTTCATAATTAGTTCCCCTCTTCCCCATTAGAAAGTAATAACAAATGTAAATAATTACACAAAGTAGATCAAGTGTGGATTACGGCAACATTAGGTATTCAGATGAAATACTTCCACCGGTCACTTCTCTGGTCTCACAGACGGTATTTATCACTGAGAATAAGGTGTCTTAACGCTTCACATTCTTAAAGTTAATTACGGCATTAGAGAAGACGGGGGTTTAATTTCTCAGTTTCGGCTCTTATTCTCTACTACGGTCAGGGTCATCTTTTTGTAATCTCTATAATAACATTTGTATTACACAATGGATTTTAATTATAAAGGGTAAACTGGGTTTTAATTTCACGAGTGTATAAGGATCACTTGCTAGGATTATGTTAAAGATCACATTAACCGACCCAATTTTTCATATCTGAAATAGAGAACTTTATCCAATGGGACACTGGGGCAGATTAGCAATGCATATAATATGTAGGGGTGAAAAAAATCAAGTTTTATAGTAAACTTATTTGATTTTTTTAGCTTTTGACACAACATAGTGACATCAAAAAAAGAATAACAGCAAAAGCTGCAGAAGTATGGTCAAAGAAATGCATGCACAGTCAAAAAGTCCATTAAACCCAAAGTGGTTCAATACTGATTATACAAAGAGGAAAAGAATGAAGAACGATGACACATATGATGGGAATGACCACCTATCCATATATAAGTCATAGATATTACTGATAAACTCATTGGAGCGAGGCTTCATCATGACTCACCTCCTTTCATACTGTCTATAACTCCTAGCTCCTTAAAGGGGTACTTGGCTCCTAAACATCGGCACCCCGGTCATCCTGTGAACGGAGTGAACACAGCTCCATGCGTGACGACTAGTACATAGCGTCACAAACATGGCAGCGAACATGGAAGCTCCAAGCTTCTGTGTTCTGACTGCCCACGGTCACCAGCCTAGAGATCGCGGCCGTACCCCACACGATCAAACATCTTATCCCCTATGCTTTGGATGGGGGATAACATGTTTAGGAGTGACGTACCCCTTCAAAACACCTTACCACCACAGTGACCAGGTTCCTTCTACTAGCAGTTTGGACCACCATACCACATCTCTGGAAAGACAACCTCATCATTATAGGATGTAAGAATTGGTGGCTGACTCTAAATGGTGGCTATATAGGCACTTTGTCTTATGGTTACCCTGGACAACAACTGCAAGTGTTAGAGTAGAAAGTCTATATTATGACTACGATTCCAAGCTTTCCATACAGTCAAAAAAGTTATGAAAACATTTCACCTAATATTTCAATATTTCACTTAGCCTATTCTAGATTTCTAAGTTAAGAAGCATCCATAATGCTTTGATGTGACTGATAGAAACCTCTAAAAAGAGCCAAAATCATTTAGGCCTCACTGCTCCACATTTTTAACAAAATAACGAGGCTCAATGCAAAGACAAAAACAAATACCCTAAAAACATGTCACAAAATGCATTTTAAAACAGAATTACTGATATTGCAAAGATGTATATCAAAAATATCAAAGAAAGGTGAACTTGCACTCACCAACCATGAAATAGACTTTAATCCATGGGACCTCCGTGTGGCAGGGAGAGCGCTCCCATCCCAAAGTCTCCCTGCCGCACGGAGGTCCCATGGATTAAAGTCTATTTCATGGTTGGTGAGTGCAAGTTCACCTTTCTTTGATATTTTTGAATTGCTTGCTATTTTTTCTAAGAATTTAGCACCCCACCAGTATATACATTATCAGCTACGGCCACTGCACACTTATCAGACTGTGCGAATATATAATTATTACAGGCAGAATATAGTAAGACTGTGCCTTCTGCTCCTTTCTCGAAAGCTGTAAATCAATTGAACCGTTCTGAAATGCAACTTACCTGCAATACTATATAAACTCAAAGCCAAGATATTATTATATTATAGCACATCATGCCCAACATATCTCTGCTACATCTGTGCCAATAATTTTTATATACTATAATACTAGTTTAAGAATACATTTCTGAATATAACCATTGGCAATGACACAAAATGTTAGATAACTTACCGGTCAGCACTCAGCCTTGCTCTATTCCTCCAAGCAATAAAATGTATGCACTAAACTGCTTTATATACCACGATCACTGGAAATAACTTTTTCCCCGCCATAGAAATATGTCACTTTTAAAACTATGGAACGTTATAAATGACTGTGGTTATTTAATACCATTTTAAAAATGTAATGTGGGGTTTGGAACACCACAAAAATACTGTATCAGGGCATCCTCAGTTAAGAGGGATGAATTAGCCTGGGCCAGACTACAAAGAGGATCTCTTCTCCTGGAAGACTTGTCCTTTCCTACATATGGAAATGTTCACATTGCAATGGAATTTCAGTGGTCTCAAAACAAAGATTTCTGCTGAAATTCAAAGCCCCATTGACTTCAATGGGATTCCACAGCTGAATTACACAAAATTAAAGACTGGTCTTTAAATTCAGCAGAATGCGGATTTTCCTGGTGGCAATTCTGCTGTGTGAATGGGACAGCAGAATCCCATTAAAGTCTATAGGCAGTACATTTTGGTGAAATTCACATGTGTATTTTGCTGCAGAATTTACTGCTGCAGATTTTTTTGTGACTAAGGTCACATTCACACTACGAAATGTCTGCCCGAAATTTGTCCGGGTGGACATTCCGTAGTGTGAATGCAACTTTAGTCAATGATAAAATCAGTAGCGGTAAATTCAGCAGCAAATTTAGTTAGCACAAGGACTGCTTGAAAATCCACTGCTGCAAAACTATAACTGTCCTGTGATGGCGCTGCAGCAAAATGAAACACTTGCTTTTCCCATAGATCAGATCTGGCCTTCCTTTGAACATTTTATTGGTAGAGGACCCTTTTAATAAATGTGGACTGTCAAAACCAGAAAACCCCTGTTATGATTCGGCAGGCTGGAGGTGGATCCTCTGTGTCAGCGAGGGATTGGCGTGGACCATACCGTTGGACCGGTTCTAAATTGCTACTGGTATTCACCAGAGCCCGCCGCAAAGCGGGATGGTCTTGCTGCGGCGGTAGCAACCAGGTCGTATCCACCGGTAACGGCTCAACCTCGCTGACTGCTGAGAGTGGCGTGGGACAGGAGGACTAGACAGAGGCGAGGTCAGACGTAGCAGAAGGTCAAGGCAGGCGGCAAGGTTCGTAGTCAAGGGTAACGGCAGAAGGTCTGGTAACACTGGTAAGGCAATCACAGAAAACGCTTTCACTAGGCACAAGGGCAACAAGATCCGGCAATGCAGTGAAGGGGAAGTGAGGTAATATAGGCCTGGAGTAGGTGAGCTAATTACACTGATTGGGCCAGGCACCAATTAGCGGTTCACTTGCCCTTTAAATCTTAGAGAGCTGGCGCACGCTTGCCCTAGAGAGCAGAGCCGTGCGCGCCAGGACGTGACAGCCGGGGACCGGGACAGGTAAGTGGATTGTGATGCGATCCGCGAGCGGGCGCGTCCCGCTATGCGAATCGCATCCCCGCCGGCAGTGTCAGTGCAGCGCTCCCGGTCAGCGGGTCTGACCGGGGCGCTGCAGAGAGGAGAACGCCGCAAGCGCTCCGGGCAGGAGCAGGGACCCGGAGCGCTCGGCATAACAACCACTTTACACTGTTTATCCACGGGATAAGTGATAACTGATCGATGGGGGGATGGGTCTCAGAATTTTGGCTAGTTTACATTTCAGAATTATCGTTATAAGGCAGGTTATGCATTTTGGGATTTAATCTACCATTTTGAGGTTAAAATTATGTGTTATAAAATCACAGAATTCAACTAAACACAATAGAAAACCCAGCAGGCTGATCGAAATCTTCCTACACAACCAGGAACAGAAGCAGAATTTTTTTTTTTTTTTAAAGGAATGTCTCCGATTTTACAATTAATTAACAATCCGAAGCTACGCAAGTACAGAACAATGGCCATAAAATGTGATGAAAACCTGTTGTGTCTACCTCTGAATGATGCTCGGAAAATTCTATGAGGAATTGTCTTCACTCAAGGACAGGTAAAGGTAATATATCCTCATTTGGTGGCATCCTCCCATTTATCACGCACAGACAGGATAAGGAGGTCAACAGCAGACATGAGGAGAGAGTGGAAAGGGGATTTCATTATGAAGGAAAACAACAAACAGTACATTTATGTTCTGGAGAGGCCGCTAAACAGCTGGGGATCATTTAAGGGACAATAAATCTCAGGCAGAGCTCTTACCTACACAAGGCGATGGAAAATGTACCCTATTTAGAACAGCTGTAATTTACATTGCTTTAAAGTACACAAATATGTCACCCACACAGAGGAACATTAATGCATCCCCGACTATGAATAATGCTTTGACTGAGAAACACTCAAATCTAAAGTAGCCATTTACTCTCTAAACTATAGGTGTTATTATTTAGTACCCATTATACACTACGGACCTATGCAGAAGCACAGAGGTGGTTCACACCTTTATGAACCACAATTCCATAGAGCAGTGGTGTCCAAACTGTGGACATCCAGCTGTTACAAAACTACAACTTCCAGCATGGCTGTCCATGCATGCTTAGAGTTGTACTTTTGCAACACCTGGAAGTCTACAGTTTGTCAATTAATTGTATTAAAGGCTTGCGTCACACATAGCTTTTTGCAGAAAAACTTCATACCTAGAGCATGCTTGGCACGCAGGGCAGGGAATAGTGCAGCCATCAGCTCACCCACAGTCAGTTTCCCTGCCTACTACGATCTGTCCTAAGCGATGGACCTCCAACTGGACGACAGTACCTATTCTGAAGAAGTGCAGGGAGTAGTGAGGTCAAACACAAAAACACACCAATACAAAGGTCTGGGAGAAGGCCAGGACACAAAGGCTTAACCAAGGAACAAACCAAAAAGCCAAGAGAGGTAAACAGCTTTCCCCAGATACAAGGAGCATATGAGGGTTCATACCCCTTTGACACTTGGTGGTGAAGAATTGCCAGTGGTCATATTATCCCTTTACTGGCATATCAAGTGCTTAGAGTACAGATACTAATTGTGGGGAAAAGATGGGACATTTAACAACAGTCTAAAATCAAGCGATCAATTGAGATATGTTTTCAGTTTTACTTTTTGGGCAGCATGACAGGTCCTCCTTAACATAAAGGTATCACAACCCTACGTAAAACAACGAATCCACTGTTGAAGCTTATCAGAAATTTACGTAATCAACATAATACTTATTTTACCATTCCACTATGGAAGGTGTTCTAGTTACAGGGGTATTCGGGCCAAAGACATCTTATCCCCTATCCAAAATATAGGGGATAAGATATCTGATTGTGGGGGGCTAGCCGCTGAGACCCCCCTCGATATCTGTGCAACACCCCCATTCTATGCTGGGCTGCTGCTCCAGTCTCGGAAACCTCTGTGTTTCCCGGACTGGAGACGTGACATCACGGCACACCACCACGTGATGTCACGCCATTCATGGTGGCAGTCACACCCCCTCCAATAGAAATGAATAGAGGGGGTGTGGCATGATGTCACGTCTCCAGTCCCAGAAACACAGAGGTTTCCGAGACTGGGGCAGTAGCCCAGCATAGAATGGGGGTGCGGCATGGAGATCGATGGGGGTCCCAGTGGCGGGCCGCTGCAATCAGACATCTTATCCTTTGGATAGGGGATAAGATGTATTTTTCCAGAATACCCTTTTAAAGGGATTGTCCAACCAAGATAACCTCCTTTTATGAAGTTGCTCCACCATTGATGAGTTGATCTCTATGGGGGACATTTATCAAAGCATTTAGTAGATTTTTTTTGCTTAAAATTGTCGCAAAAAAGTCACACGTGCGATTACGCTCTTTTTTCTGCCACTTTTTGACTGTGCAGTGCCCTGAGCAAAAAATAAAAATCTTGCTTACCAAAGCAAAAAGTGATTTTTGACTTGCAGTGGTCAGAGATTTATCAAGTGTGTAAGTCGCAAAAAAGTTGCATGACATGAAAAAAACTTACTAAATTTACTCCAGCTTAGACATGGAGCAGAAAAAGCCACTATCAAAGCAAAAAAGGAAAAATTGCTTACGTGAAAGAAATTTATCAACAGGCTCATAGCAGTTGATAAATAAGTCGCACATAAGCAAAAAATTGTAAGAAAAAAAATAACTAAAAAAAGGAATACATAAGCAAACATTGATAAATGTCCCCCTATGGGTCCAGCTGCTGGAATCCTTTGTGCTTGTCCATGAGGAACTGACATTTCTACTAGTTTCAAGCAGTAACACTGCAGAATAAAATGTAGTATTAACAGTGCCTACTTAAGTTATTCCAAGGCCTTTAGATCAACAACTGTTAAAATAGGAAAACCCTGAAATGTCCAAAATATATGGGCCCTGTTTAGACAAAAGGTTTAGGTCTTGTTTTATGTCTATTGATCTACATCCCATTCCATATTTGGTAAATCTGGTGAATACCCAAAGAAGGCCATTCTTTTCAAATACTTAATTTTGAAATGAAAGAGAATTAAAATAGAATACTAAGAGTTACAGTTATATGAAATGAAGTGACATGTTGGGAACCAGCTTTACACTGTCTATTCAGTATTGTCCTTAAGAGACTCCAAAGCATCTATGCAGAGACTGCATAGCAATGAGACTTCAAAGCACCCATGTGTGTGGAAATCGACAGTCGAGTTTAGGTCCCATATTTGCATGGGTCTGACAGCAGTACCATCTGTACAGTCCTAATGGCTGGTTCTATATATATGTTCTTCAGACTGATCAGAAGACCGATTCCTCCATTTTATTGTAGTGCAAATTTGAATTCATTCTTTTGTCATAAGAAAGTCAAGAGAATCTAGTTAGAATAACAAGGCAGCTTGAAATCACAGCTGTTCCATCCACTGCTTGTTGGAAGGATGATAAAAATTGTGAAAACAATGACTTGGTCTGGTAGCAAAACGTGCTAAAGTTATCCTCCGCTGCCGATCATATCCTTGTGAGTACTTAGAAGTTAACATGCAGCTTGCATTAGCTATCGTCTGGAGCAGGAAATTCCATTTTCTGTAACTTTTTATTGCTACTAAAGCAATTAAAAGCAGCAGTGCATCTTAAATGTGTTTCCATTTTTCCTCACATCATTGGGTATAACACTGTCAACTCTCAACATCTCCAAAGTTTTTAATTAAAACAGCAATTAATATGGACTAAACAAACAAACATTATCCTGCAGCAAATGGAAATTATCTTTTCAGAGGTTGGCGGAGGATCTGTTTAGCTTTATTTTTGCTTTTTCTTTTAGAACATAAACTCTTGGTCAACATTTCACTCAAAAGCCCCTAGAAATGTCAAAGAATGGTAACATGCATAGTCGTAGATTGCTTAGATAGGCCATTTAACATTCAACAAAACAATTACAAAACAATCGCTAGGTTAAAGTAACACTATAACTGAGGCAGTAAAAAAATTTATGAAACAGAAAAGGAAATTTGGAAAGCAAATTTTTTAGGAGGTTTCTTGTTTTTCCCATATTTCTCTGCCCTTCAGCTCTCTCTGCCCATCTCCCAGCAATAAGTCCCAGGACCTTGATTAGAAGCCAAATTACATGTAAGACTAATTCACGTCAGCAGTTTCAACATAGGGAAAGAGGAATCTCAGCACCACTGAACTTGTTCAATCTTGGTATACACAGATATCCTTCAGCTATATACACTCCTAGGAAATCCCAAGACACATTGTTTCTGTGCCCACGTTCCAATATTGTTCTAATTAGCGAATAGCGCACAGTATAATGAAAGTAGAGTAGAAAGGAAAAACAACAGAGCATTCACCAGGTATTTTCTGATAACAGAAAAACATCTTTATTCCAAACGGCACAGCACACAGGGGCGTGGGCACATTAGAATTGTTCTCCACTCCGTTCAATGTCCATTATAAGTTGCGACAGAAATATGCACTAAAAAAGCAACTCTATAAGGAGAAGTGGGCCTCCAATCATCTACCAAGAGCCTCATTAGAGTCAATGAGGTCTGTAGGGGTCTGGTGGGCTCTACTGGTGTCCAGTGTCAGCAGATCTACCAGCTTCAGTTTCTTGTTCTTCTGCTTCAATAAAACTGCACCCCTCTTGCCTATTAGGCATGATAGGTATTGCAGCTCAATCTTGTTTTCTAGAATTAGGTCAACAGGGGCATGATAACAGGTGAAAATCTCAGTTATTGAGTTTGTTTAATGAGTGTTTACAAGGCCAGGTCACACCAATGAATGTTGAATCATTTGCGAAGCCTTTAAAGGGGTACTTCCACCCCTAGACATCTTATCCCCTATTCAAAGGATAGGGGATAAGATGTCTGATTGTGGGTGTCCCGCCGCTGGGGAACCCCGCAATATAGCATGCAGCACCCACCTGTTTCTGCTCCGGAAGTGGTGGAGGGTCTGGGTCCTGACCACCGGAAGGAAGTCCGTGACATCACAACTCCGCCCTAGTGTGACGTCACTCTCCATCCCCTCAATGCAAGTCTATGGGAGGGGGCGTGACTTTTTATTGGCTGCACAAATGATTAGTTTAGACAAAAAAACTAGTGTTTTTACATTCATAAGATGATCATTGGACCTTTCACATGGGCCAATTATTGGGAATGTATGTTCGTATGATTGCTCATTCGCTTGATAATCAACAATACTATACCAAATTGTTGTTTCTGAGGAAAAAATAACAAGCAGCTCTTTAGATTATGTATCTATGGATAGTCATCATGTGACAACTCCTTTTCACGCTATAGTATCTGAAGTCTACAGATGACTATTAGAGGTCAGTACTCAAATAACACTTTGTAAAAAAAAAAGGGTATGTCTTCAATGCAAAAGGTTAAAAAAAAGGGAAAATCAATGGGGCAAACATAGTTCAATGAAAGTAGATGGCATTCATTCTCTCTGTTTATTGTAATAATGGAAACAGATATTTGCATAGTAAGATATTTGGGGATATTTAGGATGTTACAATGTAGGATACAAGCAATGGCTGTGCCGGTCCACATATAACCAATTTCAGGGAAATTAATTAAATTAAATGAACTCTTGTGGCGAGGTTTATGCAAATCCTGGGACTTCATTTAGATTTTCAACGCACCAAAAAGTTTCTGCATGAAGATCTCAGCTAGGGCTAAATTTCCAAGTCCCTCTTCCCTTGGATGCAATTCGGAGAGCAATCTGCAGTCTTGTTAATGGGAATGTTACTCTTATTTTAAGCCTGTGCTACTCTTGAGGATTTGTGTCACTGCTGGTAAACTCCTTTGACAGGAGACGTGCACTACAGATGACCTCAGATGTTGTGGAAATTATACAGGAAGATAACAAGACTGTACAAGGGAAACATTTAGCATGCTAGACACAGTGCGGACCAGGATACATTGATTTATTTCTTGTGCTCTTCTGGTTCCCTCTTTTGCAGGGATTATCCCATTTCAAATATAGTGTCTCAATGTCTTGTTGTTACAGGACTTTAGGTTATGGCATCATGCAAGCAAATAAAGGGAATAAGGGGGAGATTTATCAATCAGATGGCTTCTTTATTTTTGCTAAGGCCTCTGAAAAATGAAAGAAGCGATCTGATTGGTTGCTATGGGCAACTCAGCAACTTTTCCTCTGGACAGGTTTCGATAAATCTCCCCCTCTGTGTTTCACTTGCACTCAGAGTCTTAGAAACGGAAGCCAGAGGTTTCTCCAAACATCTGCAGACAGCTGTTTTGGGGTTATTGTCCCTCATCTATACTGAGCAGGGTGTTTACTGGCTAGTGAGAGACCTATCTTCATGGGACTACAGATGTGTACTTTTCTTCTGGAGAGATTTCTGGCTTGGCATACATTTACAGTCAGTTTCTAAGATTCTGAGTTGGAGGAAAACACTGACTTTTTATGGGAAAGCTACCTAAAAAGGTGGCGTGAGAGATGCTTTATACAAATAAAAGATATGCCACAAAATCTATATATCAACAATGATCATGGTAAATTCACATGCGTCGGCAAGGGCATAACTAAAAAAAAAATGGGTCCAATAGCAAGCTTTTGAATTGTCCCTCTTTGATCTTGAACATTTACCAGTTCCAGTAAAAGGGGTACTCCAGGGAACTTAAACCATAGCCAATCCTTTCCCTCTCATCAACCTATTTAATTGTCTAAATATTATTTCTTAGCTATATAGAGCTGTTTCCGTCTCTGAAAGAAGCCCCCACCCTAAGAGACACCGACCATGTGGTTTCTATCCTGCACTGATGGGTCATGCTCTCTTTAGTCAATCAGACACTGAATCTCTCTCTCTCTCTGCTGCTCAGATTAGGAGGGTGGGGCTGCTCTCAGAGAGTGAACTGGCTGGCATAGCAGAGCTGCAATGATTGCTGGGAGATGTAGACAAGGGGAGGGAAGGATGGCAAAGAATATCAAGAAGCCAGAGAAGACATCAGTGGCCACAGGAGCCATGCATGTCAGAGAGGATGGTTTACAGGGAACACATCCAGGTAGTGCTTATATATACCTGTCATGATCTTGTTACATTTTATTATCCTCCCAGTTCACTGCCCCATCATGATAAACCACCCCTGACTTTATTTTTATTATTTCTTAGTTTTCTACCTTGATATGGCTCTGTATATTGATAAAAAGTGTGAACTCACTCTTGAGGCATACGCCATGATAGGTCCCTTATAATAGTGACAGCTAATGACTGTCATTACATTGGAAGTCCCTCAAGGTCAGCAGTTCCCCATAACCAGGCCAGCATGAGCTTGTACTTACCTTCTCCACACACCTGTACAGCCCTGACCTCCTCCAGCAAGAAGTTATTGTGAGAAGTGAATCTGAACCATAAAGAGCATGAAGTTTTACTTTTTTTTTTTTTTTAAAGTGAACAGCACTACAGTATGTACAAGATTTCATTTTCTCCTCAAGAACCCATAACCTATAAATCCAGACCAGAAAACAAGACTTTATTTCTTAAAGTAATGTCCTACCTTGCATCATTCAAGCAACAGCAAGTTCAAGTAGAGGCCTGAATATCATTCCTTGCTTTATGTATATTACCTCTGAGTGCTCCAGAAACCACTTAGTACCTCAAGGTCTTAGGGTCAGAGTACTGTACATAAGTAAGAAAAATTTATTACAGCAAATCTTATAGTTTAGCTCTATAAAGTCTCTGCAGAATAGAATCCCGGGTGGAGGACAGAAATGGAGAATGCACCTAAGGAAGCGATTAAAGGAAGATTTTATACAAATGAGCGCTTGTAAATATTTATAGACGGTCCTAGAAAACCATAATGCAGGGAGACATCATTTAGACGCACTATACATCCTACCCAAATGGATTAGGCCATATATGCCATCCAAGAAACAAATAAATAGCTGCAATTTATAGCTTATGTAAATCTGATGTCTTAATACAGCTACTGTATCCCTGGCCAGCTGCACCGGGAGTGCCGTAGACATAATACCCTTATCACTCTTAGCGTTGTTTAATAAATACTCCATCTGCGCTAAGCATCCCTATTCATTTCCTGACAAGAGGCTTAAAAGCATTACAACATCTGTTTAAAGCATCACAATATATCTCAGTGTGTAATTGTTGGAAAGCTCATAGAATAGAGGCACAAATCTTATAGTGATCTATCTTACGGATGATTTGCAACCATGGCGGTGGTAATGACTGGCATATATTCATATAAAGAAGACTGCTGCAATGAAACTAAGAGCCACCTCATCATTATTCCAGATGACTCCTATGAAATCATCAATCTTACCTCTAGGTGATTGGTAGTGCCAGCAGCATTATGGGTACAATTGTTTGGCCCATTGATACATATAGGGGGAGAGCTATCATTGTTTTGCTGTGCAAAGTCCTTTTTTTTTCCTTGCGTTGTTTATTGGCGTTGTGCACCAAATTTATCAATAAGGCCCACAGACTTTAATAAATACTGTGCAAATTTCTGGGAGCCGCCAAAATTGGAAGTTTACTTTCGTTTTCCCTCAGACTGAGTTGCCTGTGCTCCGCAGACCTGTGTGCTCCGTATAGAAGGTGCTGTCATAACAAGTTGCCCTACTTGTAAGTGTTTAATGTTAAAAAAAAGTGTTTCTGCCTGTCTTATTTTTGAACAAAGCTAAAATGAAAGCTACAAAGAAAGCCAGACATTACCAGGGTACCGACGGCACTTTTATTAATTACAAAATTGTCATAAAGAGAGTTTTAAATAGTCTGGCAACAGCTGGAGACACTACTATGTGACGTCCCAGTACAGGACATGGTCCTGTACTACACTTAGGCCCTGTCAGGTTGAGTCCCTCAGTGACCTGGGGCACTTCTGCAGTGTCTCCCCTGCTGTTACTATAGTGTCATTTATTGTCATAGGATTGTAGTCAGTGTATTAATGTATAGTTAGTCTAAAGGACCTGTGAGAGACCATCTAAAGGAACTGTGAGATGTCACATGTTATGTTTATGTCACATGATGTTACCCAGAGGGCACCAGCTTAACACATGACCCGTGGCTTGACCAATGGGCTTTTGCTCAGCCCCCCTCTATATAAGAGCTAAGAGAGAAAATTGTAATGGCCGCCCCTTATATAGAGGAGGGCTGAGCAAAAGCCCATTGGTCAAGCCGCGGGTCATGTGTTAAGCTGGTGCCCTCTGGGTAACATCATGTGACATAAACATAACATGTGAGCAACAGTCAAGATCAGAGATCTCAGTGTGAGTGTCCAGCACCTGGAAGGCCTCAAATCTACAGTCATTCCAGTAAGACAAGTCTATGTCTGCTGTCACTACTACCTATAGTCAAGTACAGCCTAAAGTCAAGATTCTAAAGTCTAAGATCCTTCTGTGTTCCTGGCCACCTCTCTGGGAATCTGGCATAGCTGTGAAGATAATAACACCTGTCTTAACTCAGTAAAGCCTCCGTTAAACCATAACTTGGTTGTGGACTCTCCTTTCACTGCCTAGCCATTGGAATAGCGAATACACCATTCGTGTGGTTCCTGTACCCAAAAACCAATCTGGCGTCACGAACATTAAGGGCTAATACCATCCACCTACACCGCTACACCCTGTGGTCCCGCCATCACTGTGGGTCACCACAACTACTTGTGTTGTTTTTTCCCCCAAAGCCATAGAGATTACTTAGGCATTTTGTGTAAGTTATTCACTAGCGCTCTTATGGAATGAGTGGAGAGGGATGTCTCAGAGAAAATAGTATATGGGACTATAACATGAAGTACATTGATTGCAGGCACTGATCAATGCTATGCCATAGCATATCATTAATCAGTGTTATCGGCGCCCCACTGCTTTTGTCTGTGAATCGGCGATCAGACAACGAGGAGGCAGGTAGGGACCCTCCTCATATCCTAACAGCTGATCGGGACACTGTGGTCCCGATCAGCCCGACTGAGCTTTCACTTTAGAAATGGCGATCAACTTTGGCCTTAAACAGGGCCAGCACCCTATCTCAAGAAGACTGTTAACTTCCTTAACCCCCCACAGAGACTCCTATTTCACTACCACCTACAGTAGGATTCTTTCCAAAAACTAGCCCATCCTACTCAAGGACCAGTATTTAAGCTTGATTATTCCTCCCAAACCCTCCTTGACTCTCTGTAGGACCGCACCATGCGTAATATGGTGGCACCCAGCAAATTTAAAAACAAGACTACCAACTCTACTGTGATGTCCCAGTACTGGATATAGTCCCGTACAGTACTTAGGCCCTGTCAGGTTGAGTCCCTCTATGTCCCAGGGGCTCTCCTGCAGCGTCTCCCCCAAAGTGTTATATGTATGGATAAAACAATGCCAATGTAACTTGTGTACAATAACTTCACCAGACTTGGTAGTATGACTAACCGATTTCTGTGTGTAAGCACTATTTTTGTTGTTTCAGGTTTCTACAGTAACGTTTAAGCACAAGTGCCTGACGGACTAGTCAAGAAAGTTTTTGCAGTAATCAATCTCGTAAGTTTTGTGCCCAGCTTCGGCCGAGAGACTCCTTAGGTACAGGAGACTAACCTGAGCTCTTAGCAATTGAACTCTATAGTTTATCTGGACTGCTGAACGATACATGGACATGTAAATATGCCATAGTAATACATTTTGTTTGCTATTATGTACAAAAGAAATATTTTCGATCCTGCACTATAATTGCTGTAGTGTAATAAAATGTATATAATTTGTTATACACCAAAAAGTACCGTATTCTCTGATGTTTGGTAGTTTTCTTTTAAGGGTTGTCCTGAACCAATCGGGAGAAGCATCATTTCACCCCATCACCAACATCATGTACAGTCTCAACAGTAAAAGTTGTGTACTACACATAGTCATAAGTACACATAAAGTACACAAAGTCATGTACACATGTTTCATGTACAGTAGGACTGTAACACTCACAACCACACAGACCATACAAATGTCATATGTCTCAAATGTCAAGTGTGATATTTCTTGTGTCCTCGTGATCATGATACTTTGCTGGCCAGAAGGTATTCCTGTTACTCCCAAAAGCACGCAACTAAAAGTCAAAGGTAACAAAATGTCAAATGTTATCTAAGAAAAATGTCTAGCGTAAGAAAATGTCTAGCATAAATATAACTAGAGTTCTGGGGAGAAGTGTGTAATGCCAAGAAACCCCAGTAGCCAAGGCATTGGGCACTCCAGCAACCCAATCCGCCGGTGTCATGTCTAGTCGTGTATAGAATATTATATGCATAGTCGGATGTCATAATATGTATAGTCAACTGTCATAGTATACATAGTCATAGTCCATAAGTCGTGTTATACCATAGTAATAGGTATATTGTTATTCTCCGTTGAATGCAGAAAATCTACCAGAGGATGTATGGACATTTATACAATGACTCTATTTCATTATCAGTTTTCGTTAAACAAACAGCCTGGAAATGGACATTGGGTCACAATGCCCCAGGACTATATTCGGCCCCAAAGTCACTTTGATCATCCCGACAGGAATTTTGTCGAGGGTGACTTCTGTTAAAGGGGTACTCCACTGCCCCAGTGTCTGGAACATTTAGTTCTGAATGCTGGGTATGGTCTGCGGGGGTCGTGACTTCACACCATGCCCCCTCAATGCAAGTCTGTGGGAGGGGGCGTGGTGGATGTCACGCCCCCTCCCATAGACTTGCATTGAGGGGGTGTAAAGTTCGAGGGGCATGGCCGTGACGTCACGACCCGCACCCAGCGTTCTGAACTTAACATTCTGGAAGCTGGGGCAGTGGAGTACCCCTTTAAGTAGGGGGGTTTGTGATGTCCCAGTACGGATATAGTCCCATACAGTACTTAGTCCCTGTCAGGTTGAGTCCCCCTGTGTCCTAGGGGCTCTCCTGCAGAGTCTACACCATAGAGGCATATGTATTATGTATAAGGGACCTTTGAGAACCTTTGAGTTAGTTACATGATACTGTTGTCACATGTTCAATTCACTTGTTTGTTACCCAGAGAGCACCAGCTAACCAGGTGACCTGCAGCTTGACCTATGGGCTCCTTGCTCAGCCCCCCTTTATAAGAGGGGAAGGTACTACAATCTCTCTCTTTTCTGCTGATGTCAAGTTCAGTCCAGACGTCTCAGAGTTAGTGTCCAGCACATCTGGAAGCCTCAAGCCTAACCTACAGCCACATGTCAGTAAGTCAAGTCATCTATGTCTGCTGTCACTACCTTCAGTCAAGTAGTGTTGCTCGCGAATATTCGCAATTCGAATATTATTCGCGAATATCGCATATTCGCGAATTCGCGAATTTCGCGAATATAGCGCTATATATTCGTAATTACGAATATTCGTTTTTTTTTTGTTTTTTTTTTTCTTCACAGTACACATCACAGTGATCACCCCTCTCTGCTTCCAGCTTGTATGGTGTAAAGAAGGCTCTAATACTACTGTGTGAGACTGGCGTGCGAAAATTCGCATATGCGAATATTAGCATATGCGAATATTCGTATATGCGAATTTTACCTTATGCTAATTTTGTATATATTAATTTTCACATCTGTAAATTTTCGCATACGCGAATTTTCGCATATGCGAAAATAAAACGAGGATATAACGAATATGCGAATATTCGCGAATATATGACGAATATTCGTCCATATATTCGCGAATTCGAATATGGCCTATGCCGCTCAACACTACAGTCAAGTCAAGTCTATTATAGTCAGCGTGGTTGTCCTAAAGTCTGTCGAGTCACTGCAAGTCCCAGCAAGCTGCAAGCTGTCCCTGCAACCTCTCTGGGATCCTGTCCTAGCTGTAAAGACTGTACCATCTACCTCAGTAAAGCTACCAATAACCCTGACCTGGCCTAGGGCTCTTATTTGCTCTGCCTAACTAGGACTAGCGGTGCTACCGCTCGGGTGGCTTTTGGTAAAACCACGCCCTGGCATCATGAACATTTAGGGATTAATACCATCTGCCCCCATACACCTCACCTTTACATCCCATTACTCACCACTCTACCTTCTCCAGCTTTCTCACCACCATCGGGAGCTATAGATGTGGGCTTCACAGATGTAAATGCTGTGCATCCATCACACATAGATGCAAGACCTTCACGTCCAGGACCACACTAAAAACATACCCTATCCATTCCTTGCTCAACTGTGGTTCACAATACGTGATTTATTTACTTTAGTGTCCCTGCGGACTTCAGTATGTTGGGAGGACTATCCGGTGTTTCAGGGAACGTATTAACAAGCATCGCAACAACACGGCCGGCGGTTTTTTGTTGCATAGTGTATCCCGCCACATTACTACCATGCAGGACAGTTTGGTCTCATCAAAGCCACCCCCATTGAAAAAATCTGCAAATAGGTGTCACAAAGGAACAGCACTTTGAGACATAGAGAGAACTATTGGATCCATGCCTTGGGTACTTTGGTCCCTGTACCTGCCTATCTGTAAATATATATATATATATATATATATATATATATATATATATATATGTTTTTTTCCACACTGTTTTTATAATTTACATCATTGCATGTATATACTTTTGTGTTCCTCTGTAGCTATGTGTCATATATATGTTACCTGCAGGGATTTTCAGTACACCTTACACATCCCTCCGTTCCTCTAGGGTTGTACTACTCCACGATATACACCATATTTTCTTTCTCTTGTTTTGACTGCCACTATCTTGAGTCAGTCATACTATTACATCCTTGAGTCATTTGCTACTATACAATGGCATCTATACTCTTTTTTTTTCTCACCTTATTATACCTTCTGTTCTTACCCCATTTTATTCCCCTAGCTACATTCTACACTCTCACACATCCCCCTCTTACTTACCCCTTATCATCTTACACTATCACTCTTCTGCATTCTCTCCTTTTTCCTTTATTTTATTCTTACTCTTCTCTCGCGTCCCTATTTTTCCTCCCTATTTCCCCTGTTCCTTACCCCCATCTTTGCATTTTATTTCCTCCGTCCCCCACTTCTAGCTTTGCTCTTATCTCTCTCCTCATCCCTTCCACATCTGTTCTCTTCTTTCCCCCGTCCCCTCCTCTTTAATCTGCTCCTTTCTCTCCTCTATACCTTCCCCCTTATCACTTCACACATCCCCAGGATTCTCTGATCTCTATTCACATCCACTCATTCACCCCTCATTTTCCACTCAGTAAAACTCCTTTTCCTCTGCGATCCTGGCCACACAGCGCTTACACTGCACTGCGATACCTTTTACATATATTCGCAACGAGAAGTCCATGCGCATCACGGACTCCTGACGCGACACTCCCCCGGCGTCACTGATTGGCCGGATGGCCGTCATCTTGTTATTACACGTGACCGCACTCCACAGTGACACGGGGTGGCTTATGGGCGGGTTAGCTGCAGCCCTAGAAACGCATCCTAGTTACAGCCCGATCCGTGGTTCCTCCCCCGACCCAGAGGTGCTATGATACGGGCCACCGCTGTGTACATAGAACATTCGTGACCCTGATATGCTATAATACAGGCCACCTTTATTACTGTTCCATACTTGTTTTTATTACAAATTTCTACACTACTTGAACAATTATTGTAATGTATGATTATTTACTTATTCATTTGACATGTATTGAATAGTTTTTTCTACATTTTCTGCATATTATGTTTAGTCAAGTGACCCACTGACCCCTCCCTGTTTGTATTTGGTGCCATTTTTCACTGTATTTATACCATGCACTTCTGTAATACTGTCACCACTGATCTGAAGAAGGAGGCAGTGACCTCCAAAAATAATTTTCTCTGTGGTATTCAGTAGCTAATAAGTACTGGAAGAATTAAGATTTTTTAATAGAAATAATTTACAAATTTGTTTAACTTTTTGGTACCAGTTGATTAAAAAAAAAATTCCACTGGAGTACCCCTTTAAGAGCAAAGCCCAATAGATGACTAGGTGATAGAGAAATGAGGCACATAAGAGCTTATATGGTTGATATTGGTACAGTAGTTGTTCTGTAGCCACTTCTTGTCCTTAAATAGGAAACTTGAATAAGAAGTCTGGTGTGAAAATGGCTAAGCCTATATGACATAGATGGAGCAGACAGAATAAATCTTCTGTAAATGCAATACAGTGATCAAGATTTACTATTATAGATGTTTCCCTATGGTTTGGATTTCGTCTGATCCCTATGGTTTGGATTTCATCAGAAATTATATTTTTTCACCAGTTTTACTAAATAGGCACAGGTCTCTGGAAAATATTGGCACACCAATAAATAGTGAAGCATTGTGCTCACATTTATGGACATTTATCAACGGGTTTAGTCAGGTTTTCTTTACTATAATTGTCACAAAATTGTCGCAACTACGACTACGCGATTTTTCGTGCGACATTTTGACTGGAAAGCGAGAAAAGCAAGTTTTCCAAAAATTAACTGCGTAGTAATAATTTTACAATGGACTACGGGTAGTCAGGTATTTATTAACTACGACAGTCGCAACTGCGCAAAAAAAAGTCGCAACAGGGTTAAAATGGACTAAATTTACTCCAGCTCAAACGTGGAGCAGAAAAAGCTACTACCAAAGTAAAAAAGCAAAAATTGCTTACGTGAAAGAAAATTATCAACAGGCTGAAAGCAGTTGATAAATAAGTCACACATAAGCAAAAAAAAGTAAGGAAAAAATTACTAAAAAAAAGAATACATAAGCAAACATTGTTAAATGTCCCTCATTATGTTTAAACAAGCCATCAATCCATTCATATTTTAATTTTGGTTAGAATTTAAGTATTTAAAATTTCCTTTTAGAATAAAAGAAAATTTTTTTGATAAATCTGTAGGATTTTGAGAAAATCCCATAGATACGCCTACTTTATCGTGTTAGAGAGGGTTGTTTGGCTTTTTCATGCAGTGTCACAATCGGCTAAAAATTTGGCACAAAAGGCAACAATGAAAAGTCAATCTGGCCCATTGATTTGGTGACTTTGAACATATGGATCTGCACAGGAAAATAGTCAAATACAGTCTATACTCTCAGTCTATACTCTATAGAGATCTCTCGAGGGATTTTCTTATGACATATATATCTCCAGAATATCAGATGATGTTTGTGCCATTTATAGCTCCAGTGGATATGTTTAACATTTTAATCAGACCTGTTTTATACTGGCATTAAGGGGGACCAAAGGGGTAATATTTCTCCTTGAAGAGTGTGCCAAGAATGTAAAACATACAAAATGTATTGGTTTAAAAAAGGTACAAAAAATAGCCTTTAACCTTAAAGGGTATAAGTGATAAATGCTTAGTATGAATGGTTTTAGCACTAAGGTTGGCCATAGAAATTATATTAATGATCCACTTGGAAAATCATCAATTAAGACAATAGTGATAATTAAGAGTAGTGACCTTTACTGACTTGTACTGTACAGGACAGGATACTGGCTGCACCATTATGAACCATTACCCATATTTAATTACCCTATTAAAGAGAACCTGTCACTTATTTAACAGTGCTGGGACCACAGGCAGTATAATACTCCGACAGGCTTCCCTATCAAAATGATCTATAAGTCACTCTGTGCCGTTTCAGAGTAGTAACAGTTTTACCTTTGGTTCCGAAAGGGGCTCCGAGCCATCAGGGTGGTCCCCAGCAGATCTCTCTCTCTCTATTGGTACAGTGAAGGGGAAAAGTATTTAATCCCCTGCAGTGCCTGCATAGTCCCCATACTCAAAAAATCCCCAGCACAAGCTCTTCTAAAGTTTGCAAATGAATCTCTGAATTATTCAAACAGACAGGCTTGTAAATGTGCCTTTTTAAGCAGGGTGAGCTGAGATCAGCAGTCCTCCTTTTAAGGGAGTGCTCCTAATCTCAACACGTTACCTGTATAAAAGACACATAGGTACTTACAGGGGTACTGCAGGGGAATTTTTTTTTTTAAATCAACTGGTGCCAGAAATGTAAACAGATTTGTAAATTACTTCTATTTAAAAATTTGAACTGACCTCCTCATAGAACCTCATAGTCTGATAGGACCAATCCTTTAAAAAAAAAAAAAAAAAAAATGGGAAGATTTAAAAAACCTGATCATAGCCCTCCAAATGTAGTTTTGGCCTAAAGAACCACATTAAAATTATTTTTGCCAATTATTTTAACATTTTTTGGAATAATTGTATCAATAGTTGTTCAGAAGAACAGTGGAACAGTTACCCATAGCAACTAGAGATGAGCAAACTTACAGTAAATTCGATTTGTCACGAACTTCTCGGCTCGGCAGTTGATGTCTTATCCTGCATAAATTAGTTCAGCTTTCAGGTGCTCCGGTGGGCTGGAAAAGGTGGATACATTCCTAGGAAAGAGTCTCCTAGGACTGTATCCACCTTTTCCAGCCCACGGGAGCACCTGAAAGCTGAACTCATTTATGCAGGATAAGTCATCAACTGCCGAGCCGAGAAGTTTGTGACGAATCAAATTTACTGTAAGTTCGCTCATCTCTAATAGCAACCAATCAGATTCCAGCTTAAATTTTTCAGATGCCTATTTAAAAATTAAAGCGGGAATCTGATTGGTTGATATGGGCAACTGCTCCACTGTTTCACTGCACAAGTAAATCTCCCCCCAAAACCTTCAAATTATTGATTGACTAGTGTAATTTTAACATGAGCTTGAGGTCAAAACATCTGGGTTTGAAGAACTGGGACCTACTTCTGCAGTCTGTTTCATTTAGAGATTTAGTATAGCATCTGGCAGCAGCTCTTCAGTCAAGATAGGTTTAGCAGGGTGCATATTTAAAATGGTACTCTGTTGGGGAAAAAAAATTCAAATCAACTGGTGCCAGAAAATTTTACAGATTTGTAAAATACAAAAATCTTAATCCTTCCAGTACTTATCAGCTGCTGTATACTACAGGGAAAGTCATTTTCTTTTAAAATCTTTTTTCTGTCTGAACACAGTGCTCTCTGCTGACACCTCTGTTCATGTCAGGAACTGTCCAGAGCAGGAGAAGTTTGCTATGGGGATTTTCTCCTGCTCTAGACAGTTCCTGAGACAGACAGAGGTTTCAACAGAGAGCACTGTGGTTAGACAGAAACAAAATTTAGAAAGAAAAGAACTTCCTGTGAGGCATACAGCAGCTGATAAGTACTGGAAGGGTTAAGATTTTTGAATAGATGCAATTTACAAATCTGTTTAATGTTCTGGCACCAGTTGATTTAAAAAGAAATTGTTTTTCACCGAGGTACCCCTTTAAAGTCCTGTATTAGGCTGGGTTCCCATAAATCAGCTGTCCTGCATGGTTTCCCTCCGACTTGCACCAGAGGGAAACTGATGCTAGTAGGGATCAACCGATATCGATTTTTTAGGGCCGATACGATAATCTGTGACCTTTTGGGCAGATAGCCGATAACTTATACCGACATTCCGGTATAAGTAATCGGCTATATCCCCCCCCCCCCCCCCCCGCAGATCAATGATTTAAAGCGGGCGCTTTAAATCAATGAACTGCAGCGGCTTTTGCGGGGCCAGAGACCACTGTTGCCCACTTCTCTCCCCCTGCCTGTCCTGGGGTCCTCCCTAGTCCGACCACCACCGCTGCCCCATCGCCTCCCCCATCCTCGGTTTTATAATTACCTGTTCCCAGGGCCCTCGCTACTTCTGGCTCCGGCGGCGTCCTGTCACTGCGCGGACTGACGGTGATGTCGCGTTGAGGTCGTCACTCGTCATTGCGCTGTGTAGCGCGCAGGACGTTGCAGGAGCCAGAAGTAGCGCGGGCCCCGGGAACAGGTAATTATAAAATCAGGGATGGGGAGGCAATGGGGCAGCGGCCGCAGCGGTGGTGGCGGCGGCGGTCTCTGGCCGGGGAGGCGGGGCATTATCAGCATATCGGCAAGGTAATTGCCGATACCAATAATGCCCAAAATCGTGAATATTGGCCGATATCGGCCAAACAGATAGTCGGTCGATCCCTAGAACTGATCCCATTCATTTGAATGGGACAGTTCACAATCATCCAGTGTCCCAATTTTCATGCCGGATGGTTGTACACACCAAACAGCACCGGACAGGGGAACGCAGCTTGCTGCGTTCCCCTGTCGGGTGCTAGAAACAATTGATGCCATACAACTGATGACAACTGGTGAATGTTGTCATCAGTTGCGGCATCAGTTGCATCGAGATTTCGGCTGAGTTCAGCTATACCGGACATAGGTGAACCCAGCATTACACTGTTAGGTCACCTAGGAGTTTATCTATGTACTTCTGAGCTGTTTATAAGGCAACGTTCATTTCAAAGCTCCGGCAACATGTATGGCTATAGGTAAACAAATGGTACCCAGTGGTAAAGAACAGGTTGAATAAAAAAAAAAAAACACCGCACTGGAGGATTTTTTATGCTTTTTAAAATTAAAGTCTAAAAACGATTCCTTTTTGGAGGTAGATGCCTTGTGGTGTTTCTACACAAAGAAGCAATGACTTTTTCCAGGTGGTGCAAAAATTATCCTTTTTTGGGAGAAGCAACAGGTTTTGTGCCTGGAAAGTGGAGAAGCAATGACTTTTTACAAGCCCGAAAAATTATTCCTATTATAGAGTATTGCAACCCAAAGAAAAAGTGGAGGTTTCATGACAATAAAAAAATTCCTATCGGTATGTTCCACAGTTCTTGGTGTTTTCTCATGGTACTATATGAGAGCACTAGTATGCCCATAAGACAGTGTTTCCCAACTAATGTGCCTCCAGCTGTTGCAAAACTACAACTCCCAGCATGCCCAGACAGCCGAAGGCTGTCTGGGCATGCAGGGAGTTGTAGTTTTGCAACAGCTGGAGCCACATTGTTTGGAGATCACTGCTGTATGGCTGGACCAATATAATAACATCATTAGTGGATTTCTTCGTCCACAGGAGAGCTTTTTAATTTATATTTATTTTTTTTATCTTCACTCCAACTATTACTTTTAAAGAGTTTTTAAATGTGTTGCCTCTTTTGCCTTTGATAAATGTATTGTAGGGTGTTATGAATGTATTGTAGGGTGTGGGTCTATATTAAGGCCAACCTTCCTCTTCTTCCCTTCTATGTTTATTATTTTGCTAATCCTTGTACCCCAATGGGTTTATTTCATGGTAATATCTATATATGCTCTTTAAAATGGGAATTAAAGGGGTACTCAGGTGGAAAACCATTTTTTAATTATTCCATTTAGAGATGAGCGAACTTACAGTAAATTCGATTCGTCACAAACTTCTCGGCTCGGCAGTTGATGACTTTTCCTGCATAAATTAGTTCAGCTTTCAGGTGCTCCGGTGGGCTGGAAAATGTGGATACAGTCCTAGGAGACTTTCCTAGGACTGTATCCACATTTTCCAGCCCACCGGAGCATCGGAAAGCTGAATTTATGCAGGAAAAGTCATCAACTGCCGAGCCGAAGAGTTCGTGACGAATCGAATTTACTGTAAGTTCGCTCATCTCTAATTCCATTTTTTTTTAACTGGTGCCAGAAAGTTAAACAGATTTTATATTATTTCTATTTAAAACAAATCTTAATCCCTCCAGTACTTATCAGCAGCTGTATGCTCCAGAGAAAGTAGAGTTGTTCTTTTCTCTCCGACCACAGTGCTCTCTGCTGACACCTCTGTCCATGTCAGGAACTGTCCGGAGCAGGAGAGGTTTGCTATGAGGATTTTCTCCTACTCTGGACAGTTCCTGACACGGACAGAGGTGTCAGCAGAGAGCACTGTGGTCAGACTGGAAATAACTACACAACTTTCTCTGTAGTATACAGCAGCTGATAACTACCGGAAGGATTAGGATTATGTTTTAAATAAAAGTAATTTACAAATCTGTTTAACTTTCTGGCACCAGTCGATATTAAGAAAATAGTTTTTCTCCTCGGAGTACCCCTTTAGTCTCATAATCAAAAACATTCCTGAAGGGGCATATCGGGAACCTTTTAGTGGTGGGTGAGAAGCTCACGTTAGGTGTTTTAGGGGATTCAACCATTGTATGATATGAGATTCTTCTGTATCCGGCTAAGCTCACCACATGAGGAACACGAAAATCCCAGATCATTACACAACTGACGGAACCTACCATACACCGCACCGCGTTCCCTTTTCCGACTGTAATCGTAAAAATAGCCTTGCTCCCATAACAGCAGAAATTTGTGTGGAGCGGCATAAAACATATTAAAAGATAATATAACAACAGTGCGTAAATCACAACCATTTTTTCCCCTACGCATTTACAATGTGACACTTTGTCTAATCATCTTGCTGATAAAAACTCCGTCCTGACGTTGATAAATCGAAGCTTGTTAAATTGTTGGTTTTTTCCAATAAAGATTAGGAAAAAAAAAAACGTGGAATGTAATAAATGCTGGCTGCCACGTATAAAGGGGATAAAAAAAAGCCTCAACATTGTAACTCTGTAAGTAACGACTTTGTTTCAAATATTCTCAAAACATCAATAGGGGAGGGGGGATTATCGATTAGACGCTAGAGCGGCAAGACAATATCTCATCCCTTGGTGATGCAGTACATATGATTACTAAAGGCAATGTTAAGTGTACAATGCGGGATCTCAGCAGACAGATTGCCTCATTAGAGATAATGCTCTGCCTGCATCTCTTTATTCCACAATGATGCCAGGCGGGCGCTGATTAAAAGATACCAAGCGCCATACAATGAAACAAACCTGAACATACAAAAGGTTCAAAACACTCGATCCAGAACCAAAAAATTGAGGACTTTCATTTTAATAGATGGTATTTATAATAGAGTGGCAGATGGTAAAAAATGTGCAGCTGTTGACACCACCAATGCCTCATTCGCTTTTAATAGTTTCTTTGTGCCAATATGTCGAAGAACTTTGAAACAAGTATCGGAGTGACTCATAATGGAGCGAAAACAAAACACATACAAATGTTATGTCAAATGAAAAGCTAGAAGGCAAAAATAAAAAGGAAAGGCAAACACTTTCAGATTTTTAAAGCAAAATCTTGTCACCATAAAAATGCCGTCCAGTATACAACATTATGGTATAGAGCAGGAGAAGCTGAGCGGATCGATATATAGTTTGGTGTAAAAACTATACAAAACTGTTCAGTGTAATTTATTGATTGAAATGAATGCTTATTCTGGCTTAGAAGTCCAGTCCAGTTTTACTTAAAGGGGTACTCCGGTGGTCAACGTGTTTTTCCGTTTGTGACTTACCCTATTTGTTTTGTTTCATTTCTATTCTTGTTGTTTAGGTTACTCTATTTCCGTTCTTTGTTGTCTTTTTATCCCCCACTTTGTTTTCCTATCTTTGCTTCTATTTCCTGTTTCTTGCTGTGCTGAAAACTACAAATCCCAGCATGCCTTGCTGGTTTGTTGCGGCTCCTTTTTTTATTTTTTTGTTCCGCCCTTTACCCACCCTACTATTTTCCCGGGTCGGCCCCCTTATACACAGCACACTGATATAATCAGCCTTGGTTGGGATACACTGTCATACACACACAAAAGGGACTACAACTCCCAGCATGTGTCATTCAGGAGTCTTCAGTCTGTGGTATAACACCAGCTTGCTGCCTCTGTAGTCTCCTGGGGGTTGTAGTTCACCACACCTCTATAGGGCATACACCAGTGTTTCCCAATCAGTGTGCCTCAAGCTGTTGCAAACCTACAACTCCCAGCATGCCCAAAGGCTGTCAGGTCATGCTGGGAGTTGCAGTTTTACAACCGCTGGAGGCACACTGGTTTGGAAACACTGGTGTAACATGATGTCTATGCTGAATAGGCTAGGACAGTGTTTCCCAACCAGTGTGCCTCCAGCTATTGCAAAATTACAACTCCCAGCATGCCCAAAGGCTGTCAGGTCATGCTGGGAGTTGTAGTTTTACAACAGCTGGAGGCACACTGGTTTGGAAACACTGGTGTAACATGATTTGTATGCTGAATAGGCTAGGACAGTGTTTCCCAACCAGTGCCTCTAGCTGTTGCAAAGCTACAACTCCCAGCATGCCCAAAGTCTGTCCAGGCATGCTGGGAGTTGTAGTTTTGAAACAGCTGTAGGAACAGTGGTTTGTAAACACTAGCATACACACACATAACAGGGACTACAACTCCCAGCATGTGTCATTCAGGAGTCCCCCCCCCCCCCCCTTTCACACATAGAAATCATCCCCGGTCTGAGATTTATTCCCCTGCAGTCTATACATCCCCGGCCCGTGCACCTTGTTATCCTCCCCTTCAGATAACACTCTTATCTTCTCTGTCTTCTGAGGACGCAGGTCTGCACTGAAAGAAGACAGAGCAGGGGGAGGGGAGATGAGGAGCTGTGTATGTCCTCTCTCTCCCTGCTCTGGCTTCTTTCTCTCATGCACACCTGCATCCTCCGGGAGGGGGAGATGAGGGGGCGTGGCTTATGTCGCTCATGCAGACCTGTGTCCTCCGGGGCTCTGAAAGAACAGAGGGAAAAAAAGCCATGACATGTTGTCCACAGCCTAATCCTAACATGGCCGACGTTGTGGACAACAGTAAGAGGTCCAACACAGAACTACAGAACTTCCTGGCCCACAACAGGTAACACTAAAAGACACATTCTACACAAACATATAATACATGTCAATTGCATAAAACATGAAGATTAAAACCTTAACCACCAAAGTACCCCTATAATGACTTACAGCCTTCCCTATATGGGCATGCCTACAGAGATGAATATCAGTCTCTAATTAGGACCGCCCACCAGACTCCTTAGTCCTGAAAGAGCAAAGTTTGAATGAAATACTAGTTATGTTAAATATTTCCTCCAAACAAAATATTAATCTGCTCAGCATCACATGCTCTATAACATGTTGTTAGCCGGTGACAAACATAATGCACGATAAATGTTCAATAAATATCAGAATACCTAAAGTGAATCTGGCACAGAAATGATAAGTAAAACTGGATGTGGAATGAATGAATAGGTGTTAAATATGGTCATCATCCCTGATCACACATGTCCCAATAGTATTTACCCAACGCTAGACAAATCCCAGGAGCCAAGTAATTGAAGTCATGGAGAATTCACACTGGTGTCTCACATTTTGGGTGACTTTATGTTAATGTAGATTAATGTTGGCATTGATGGGAGACCGGAAAAGTCAACCTCTTTCTAGGTGCCTTGCCTATTCTACTTAGGAACCATGAATTTTGATTTTATATGTAAAAATTGGGTCTAGCCTTACAAAATGACTAAGGGGAGAATTTATCAAACTGTGTGGCCTCTCGCACACCATAGTGTGGCCTCTCGCACACCATAGAATCTACTGCAATCTACTACTGCTTATAAACATAAATTATAGTGGAAATGTTCACATGGGCAGCTTTAGGGCACTGGTTTTTAGAAAAGAAAATATTCAAAATATTGAAAAAAGTTAATCCCCTCATGTCTGTAAATGGCCAATTTGGTCTGACTGTTCAGATATTTCACTGGTTCAGAAATCTGTGTTGATAAACCTGTGGTCAAGCTATCCGAACTGTTGGCATGCAAATTTTTCACAATAAATGTAAAAATGATGTCAACACATACTTACTTTACAGTGGCCGCAGCCCTGGGTGACAAAGAGCAGTCCAGGTTTGATTTGCAGCACTGTGATTGGCTTGAACCACTGACAGTGTTATGGGACCCCTGAAGTGGGCTGTGTTATGTGCTGCCCAACCCATGAATTACAAACAGAAAGATTTCCAATCTCACTGTCCCATGGCATGCTCTGCTCCCCAAGGCACCCCCTTGCCACAGATCTACAGAGACAGTGAACATTGAGAGGCGCCTGCTGTGGGAGCCAAGGCTTTTGGCTACATTTACTCTGCTTGTCTAGGATCCAGAATGTAAGTAGTGAGGAACACAACTTCAACTTCTCCCACAGTCATCACTTGACCTAGCAACAATCCGGCTCCTAATAGTCAATGACCCCAGACATGTGGGATCAGCAGACCAGAGCCAGGCCCCCTCATCCTACTAATTTTATACCACTAAGACATCAATCACTCATTGAACATTGCAAGCAGCCAATTGCTCCCTGGACTATCTTCGGACATGTGGTAGGCTTTCTAGGACAGCACCCAATATGTCCCACTGGATCCCAAATTTTTGGCAGTAGGATTAATGTCATAGCCCTTTGTTGGAAGATAACATTACAACTTCACAGTGTGTGTAGTCTGAGGGTAGGATCAAGGTTGGTAGAGGCTCTTTCGAAATTTGTTTCTCCCCCTCACCAATAAATGGGCACATGACAAGTGGCTAAGAAACAGCTGGGGTCCAATACAGCAGCTTGAACTGACACAGATAAAGAGTAATACCCGCATGCTGATTGGCTTGGCTATTGCACTCAGACCTATCACACATAACATAATTCAGTTCCTGAATGGTTGGTTTTTCCAGTTAATAGCATGGAGCTCAGTGCCCTTGCATAGTTCAAATAGTTACAAGGGCCCAGAAAAGGCCATTGAAAGTTGAAAGTAATGAAACCTAAGAGCATTGTAACCCATAAAACCACTGAATGTATGTAGAGTAGTCTTTTGACAAAGCAGGATCCAGCTCAAAACAGTGAAAAGGTCTATTTAAAATAATGAAAAAGTTTATTAAATTAAAGTCATAAAGACAAGTGGGGAATACAAAGTACAGGAATGCATTTCAGGTGTTGCCACCCTTAGTCATACTAAAATACACAGGTCTCTTATACACATAAGACACATAACAGAACAGGTAAAAACGCGTGTGCCTTCATGTTAACCCCTTAAATGTCGAACTATATGGTATATAGTATATAGTCTCCACTTAATTCAAGCACATCATAACCTTGAAGTTACTAATCAAAATAGATTGATTTGCACATGGAAGAATGAAACAAAGCTCAAATATCCAAAAGAGAAAGGAGAAGATGGTACAACCTACCCTCAGTAGTGCAGGAGCACCTCCTGCCTCTTGTTCAGACCTGACAATACTCTAGTGCAGTGGTTCTTAACCTTGTTGGAGGGAATGAACCCCACCAGTTTCATATGCGCATTCACCGAACCCCTCTTAATTGGAAAAATAAAATATGATTTTTTCAAATTCAAAACATAGGAGGTATATGTTTAAGTATATATTTATATATAGGTGCACAAAATGAATAAAACCATTAAGAACAAAGAACAAAACCATGAAAACATGATTTTCACACAAAAACATAATGAATATTTACTGCAAATCAGTCACTTCTGCTGTTGTCTTTCAGAGACCAGTTCAGAAATGGGCGGCTGTACCTTGGCAAGGGCCACTCTAATGTCATTTTCACAACAATGGCAGTGTTCCCCCACATTAGGTAGGCAGTGTTCCCCCACATTAGGCAGGCAGTGTTCCCCCACATTAGGCAAGCAGTGTTCCCCCACATAAGGCAGACAGTGTTCCCCCACATTAGGCAGGCAGTGTTCCCCCACATTAGGCAGGCAGTGTTCCTCCACATTAGGCAGGCAGTGTTCCCCCACATTAGGCAGGCAGTGTTCCCCCACATTAGGCAGGCAGTGTTCCCCCACATTACGCAGGCAGTGTTCTCCCACATTAGACAGGCAGTGTTCCCCCACATTAGGCAGACAGTGTTCCCCCACATTAGGCAGGCCAGTTGCTTCAACCTGCGGACCTCCAGATGTTGCAAAACTACAACTCCCAACATGCCCGGACAGGCAACGGCTGTCCGGGCATGCTGGGAGTTGTAGTTTTGCAACATCTGGAGGTCCACAGGTTGAAGACCACTGAAGTAGGCAGTGTTCCCCCACAGACATACAGCCTCCAGCCATATACAGTGTATGGCTGGAGGCTGTATGCCTGTGTACTGCCCACTTCAGTGCTCCAACCACTGCTCCGGCTATAGCAGTAGGTCCCGGGATCGGTGGTCGGAGCACCAAAGATGACGTGCCGCTGGACACTTACCAAGCTGGCCAGCATGCATCTTTCTCCTTCTCTATCCTCCAGTCCTTGGCACCTTCGTTTCCATGGGCGCACGCACGGGACGTCAGTGACGTCCCGGTGTGCGCTATGTCCCGGCGGCCCTGCGTTTTTAAACTTAACCCGGGGCCGCAGGGAGTTAATAGTAATGGGGGGGAATTGCCCCGTCGCTACAGGACGGGCAAACACCGGCTCTGCTCGGGGCCCCAAGCAATTGCTTGGTTTGCCTGTCCTGTTGCGACCTCCCCCGCCGAACCCCCGGGACTGACTCACCGAACCCCTGGGGTTCGATCTAACCCAGGTTAAGAACCAATGCTCTAGTGGACAGGGTCTTGACCCAAAATATCCCCCAGTACAGAACTTTCCTCCCAAAATCTTCCCCTCTAGTTTTAAGGGTTACCCGCCCTATACCCTGTGGTTTGATTCTTCAGGGTCATGATGGGACATCTGACATATTGCAATTTACATGAATCGCAAGATAATAAATATATCACGTGTGGTATTGGAATTCACGTTTTGCTTTTTGTCAAATGTCTTCCTGGTTGCCTAGAAGGAAAAGGTAGGTCTAAAAGACCCTTAAAATTTAAGACAATTTAAGCCAGGTTGGGGTAGATCTGGTTTTACTATTAAACAAGCTAAGTGGCACTATCTGGCCAGGAGTCAGTGCTCTTTTAGCCAATACAATAATATTTGCTTTCCATGGATTTGCAAAACGAGAGATCTAAAGTAAAAAGAGGCATGAATTTGTGAATTATGTTACAGAGGTCCAGATAATGTGTACCATACCGAGTAAGAAAACAGTAGGCAAATCTGTATTATGTCCTCATTTGCGTATATTAGACTTAATAAGATCATGTCTATCTTTACATGATACAACCTTGTTGGCACAAGCGATGGTCTAATCAGGTTGGCCCCTATGTGTGAATCAGGTCATCTATTTCACAACAAAACTCTATATCAAGAGTACAATGAAGGCAAGCTCCGACACCCTCACTGATAAGTAATCTAAAAGGAAAGCAGAAGGCGCTCCATGTGCGGGATCAGCAGGTCAGGCCCATAGGGAGGGGGAATAGATCTATCCCACGCCGCTTACCAGAGTTGGTTGTGTGCACACACACAACAATGGGAAGCGCCTGACAGTAAATGTGTCCTCATCCGCAGCCCTCCTAGGAAACAATAGATAGGCAGTTGGACCGTAATAGTAGGAGATATCGGCGCTGGACGAAGGAACCAGGAGGAGTGCAGCATAAAATCAAGATGGGTTTATTAGATGCAACGCGTTTCGCTGCGCATGCGCAGCGAAACGCGTTGCATCTAATACACCCATCTTGATTTTATGCTGCACTCCTCTTGGTTCCTTTGTCCAGCGCTGATATCTCCTACTATTACGGTCCAACTACCCTCACTGATAGGAAGATGCAGCTGTCCTGATGGTGTCCACATAAATACCCATGTAAATTTTTTTTTTTTCTTCTCCGTTACATACGGTCGTTCTACATTTAAGGGGTTAACATGATGGTACAGATGTTTTCATGTGTTCTGTCATGTGACCACTGTTTAAGCATAAGAAACATGTAACCTCTGTATGACTAAGGGGGGGGGGCAACACCTCAAACACGTGATTTTTTACTCATCAAATGTCATCAGTAACTTGGGCCCCATTTTGCTCTGTTTGTATGTTCTAAGGTTTAAATAGCAGTCTTCTAATTATGACATTTGCCAGAACAGTCCAGAAATTATGCTGCTAGAATACTGCATAGGATATGTGCTAAAGTGCTAAATAAAAATGATAGACTTTTCACAGTTTTGTCATTCTTAATACTCACCTATGTAACAGATATACGCTGAATCAACTTTATCAAAAAAAGAACTTTAGTTTTGCTTTTTGATGAGTTTTAAGGACATGACTCACATCAACCTCTCCAAAACCTTTCATAACAATATAGAAGGGACTTACCGCTGTAGAAAGTTTTCCTCCATTCCTTTCGACATGTACTACAGCTTCTTGGACGAGCGAATACAGATGAAGTAGAACACGTTCTAGGTCATAAATCCCGTGCATTTCTTTAGAAAGTCTCTCAATTGATGCAATGTATTCATTCCAGTAAGAGTCTATTTCCCCAACGATAGAAAGGCAACCTCGCATGACAGTTCCACAATATCCAGCGCATGGCCGTGCCAGCAATTGACCTTGACAGTGGGAGCAGTACCACATTTTCAGTAGTGCCCTACCACAGTCCTTGTTGAACTTTAAATAGTCAGTAGTATTAATCACTTCTATGCCGAGATTCAAAGCCTGCAGGAAAACTCGAGAAGCCTGCAACGATTTGGACACTTGGGTCATGATTGTTTTTGGATACTGACCAAATGCACTGACGTCTCGTCTGGCCAGTCGAAGACACTCTACATTTTCCATTGACTCCTTTAATCCAGGGTTCAAGTAATTGCCATACACTAACGGGAACAAGCCATCGAAAAACTCATTCACCATATCATTCACATTAATGTCTGAACCCAAGACATAGAGTGAAATGTCTGTGAATAATTCACCGACCAGTTTAAAGGTCTTAGATGAGATGTTTTGGTAATGAGTCTTAAACATTGTGTTTGTATAATTCCTTGCATGCCGTATTACCATTTCAAACGCTTCTGCAAGAAAAGAGAAAAGGGAGAGTGAACAAAATGCTATTTGAATCCACTTACATATATTCATTCATCATCAAATAGTTTCTTTTCAAGCTTCAAAATTCACACGACAAGGATGGATTTTATATGGCCACTCATTTTTTTTGCAGATCCCTCGAAATGCTTCAACATCTTATTCTAACAATTTTCTCTTTGTGCCTACAACGCATTTTTCATGTGCATATTGTATTCTCAACATATACAAGCATCGTGAAAAGCTTTCATTAAAAACAATGGCAAAGTCACGTGGATCCAGACTTTGGAGAAGGAACTGCTAACGCATTTCCCTAGCAAATGAGAACACTTCAACACATATTACTGTAACTGTTATGCTATATAACAATATTGGACAGTGCTCAGGATTCTAAAAACTATTGGAGCTGCTTCTAAATAAGCAATTGATGTCATTGATTATGAAAGAAAACAAGAATAGTATTACGGGAACGGGATACCATTAACATGAACACTAAATCATAGTACCAATTATTGCGTAAATAGAAAAGAGTCTCATGGTGCTCTATTACATTTTTTGCTTAAAAGTTTCATACTTATACTTTACTTTTAGTTAAACTAAAAGGACTCTTCAAAGGGGTACTCTGGTGTAAAAAAATTTTTTTAAGTCAACTGGTGCCAAAAAGGTAAACAGATTTGTAAAATTCTTATATTAATCCTTACAGTATTATCTTAATCCTTACAGTACTTATCAGCTGCTGTATGCTACAGATGAAGTTGTGAAGTTCTTTTCTGCCTGACCACAGTGCTCTCGGGTGGGCCAACATGACGGGGGCCCGCGGGTCGGGTGCACGTCATGACCAGAAGATGTCCGCTGCTATCAGCAGCTGACATCTGCCGGTAATGACGGACTTCAGCAATCACAACGAGGTCCGAGGTCCGTAGTGGTCCACTAGCCCTCCCGCGATGTAATCATGGGGGGGGGGCTATGGGTTGCTGCCTGAGGTCTCACCTGCTCCTCGGCGTCTTCCCTGGCTCTGAGATTGCTTAGGGCTCACTTAGGCAGCCCTTTGTAATCGAGCACAGATTTAATAGATCAATGTAATGCAATAACATTACATTGATCTCTGTAAGCCATCTGATGATGGTTTATGATAGTAAGAAATGTGTATTAAAAAAAGTAAAACAATGTTTTTAAAAATATAAAAAAAATCCCTCCCCTAATAAAAATACAAATCACTCCCCGTTTCCCTTTTTTTTTTTTTAATAAAACACTGTACAAACTAAAAATAATACACATATTTGGTATCGCCGCATGTGTAATTGTCCAAACCATTAAAATATTATGTTTCTGATCCTGAACCCTGAACGGTGAACAGCAAAAATGCAAAATTCCAAACGCCAAAATTGCTGATTTTTGGTTACATTAGGCTGCTTTCACACTATGAATTTCTCCGTTTAGGAACTTCCGTCAGAAGTTCCGTCACTACAGCTGCGAAACCCGGCCGTTACAAAACCCCTGATGGCCGTGACTAAATTGCATTGCAGCCTATGGGGTTTTGTAACTGCCCGTTTGCACCCGAATATGCCTGTAATGCATGCAGTAATTTTTATATATGCCCGTAATGCATGCAGTAATTTTTCCGCCACGATGTCCCGTCACTGTATAGCGCCCGTAATGAATTACGGGCATATACGGGTGCAAACGGGCAGTTGCAAAACCCCATAGGCTGCAATGCAATTTAGTCACGGCCGTCAGGGGTTTTGTAACGGCCAGGTTTCGCAGCTGTAGTGACGGAACTTCTGACGGAAGTTCCTAAACGGCGAAATTCATAGTGTGAAAGCAGCCTTACATCCCAAATATTTTAAAATAAAAAGTTATCAAAAAACCTGAACTACACAAAAGTGGTACCGTTAAAAACGACAGCTCATGGCGCATAAAGCAAACCCTAAAACAGTTCTAAATAAAAAAAAGTTATAGGGGTGAGAACATGGTAATAAACAGTTAGATTTTTATTTTTTATTTCAAGGTTTGTTTGAATTTTTTTTTAACAATAAAACTAAACAAAAATTAATAAAGTTTGGTATCATTGGAATCATACTGACCCATAGAATAAATGTGGAATGTCAGATTTACCATATTTTGAACTCCCAAAACAGAAGAATAACTGCGTTTCTATGGATCAAACAATCTTTATTGATACAAATTACACAAATATTAAGAACAATATCCTAAGAACAATTAAAAACAAACATGGAGTATAGTCCAGACTTAGTGATCCAGTGGACCAGAACTAACAGGCGGTCACTGGGGTCATGGGTAAATAATAATAATAATATACAGGTCAATGCCTGATCATGTAAAAATACAGGAAATACATAATAAAGTGCATAAGGTTACTCATGCAAAGACAAGGCTGCCATAGGCATGATAAAGTGCAAGTTAAATGTACATATGGATATCAACACTTCCCCAGAGTTACCAAGGAGAAAGTAAATAGAGTGGTTAAAACACCTACGTTTCGCTCCTCGCTTCAACTAGTTTGTTTTTAATTGTTCTTAGGATATTGTTCTTAATATTTGTGTAATTTGTATCAATAAAGATTGTTTGATCCATAGAAATGCAGTGGTTCTTCTGTTTTGGCTATTTATAGCGTTGGGTCAGTTACCCTTGGAGATTTTTTTCTGTGTTCTAAATATTTTGAATTCCGAAAAAAAATTTCGGCATTCAAAATTGTGCAATTCCATATTTTTTTCAATTTTGTCCTCAATATATATTTTTCTGGCTTTGTAATCCATTGTATAATTAAAAAAAGTGAATCATTGGAAATGCAACTTTGTCAGTCGAAAAACTAAAAAGTTATGGGTCTTAGAATGTAAGGAGGAAAAAAACATGCTGGGTCATGAAGGGGTTAAGAGGAGGTAAGTGCCTCACACAATTCTCGAGCCTTCTTTAGGGTATAGTCCCGTAGTGCTTACACAGCATATTTCACACTTCACAAAATGTGTTACACAGTAGAAAATTTGCTGCGTATTCTGTGATCAGCATGCACACAGAGCTACCCGGCGGCAGCCCTGTGTGTTTAGTGAGGTTTGGGGGCAGGTCTATGCACCACGTGCTAAATTTATTGCAGGATAATTTTATGGGCCAGTTTGTGGAGGACCCAACAAGAAGTGATGCCTTGTTGGATCTAATCATTTCCAACAACGCAGAGCTGGTTGGTAATGCAACTGTGAGGGAAAACCTTGGTAATAGCGACCACAATATACCATATTTATCGGCGTATAACACGCACTTTTTAGGCAAAAATTTTAGCCTAAAGTCTATGTGCGTGTTATATGCCGATACACCCCCAGGAAAGGCAGGGGGAGAGAGTCCGTCGCTGCCCGCTTCTCTCCCCCTGCCTTTCCTGGGGTCTAGAGCCCTGCTGCCGGCCCTTCTCTCCCCCTGGCTATCGGCAGCCAGGGGGAGAGAAGGGGCAGCAGCACCCATTGCCGGCGCCGCTGCCCCCCCCCCCCCCATCCCCAGTGGCATAATTACCTGTTGCCGGGGTCAGGTCCGCCCGACCCCGGCAACAGGTAATTATGCCACCGGGGATGGGTGGAGGCAACGGGACAGCGGCGCCGGCAATGGGTGCCCCTGGCTGGCTCTCCCCCTGGCTGTCGGCGCCACTTCTCTCCGCCTGGCTATCGGCGCCGGCAATGGGGCTCCGGCACCGATAGTAAGGGGGACCGAACGGGCAGCGGCGCCGATAGCCAGGGGGAGAGAAGGGCCGGCAGCAGGGCTCTAGACCCCAGGAAAGGCAGGGGGAGAGAAGCGGGCAGCGACGGCCTCTCTCCCCCTGCCTTTCCTGGGGGTGTATCGGGGTATACACGCGCACACACGCACCCTCATTTTACCATGGATATTTGAGTAAAAAACTTTTTTTACCCAAATATCCTTGGTAAAATTAGGGTGCGTACGTGTTATAGGCCGGTGCGTGGTATACCCCGATAAATACGGTGAAGGCAAAAACATATAACTTTAAAAA
Organism: Hyla sarda; assembly: GCF_029499605.1. Lineage (NCBI taxonomy): Eukaryota > Metazoa > Chordata > Amphibia > Anura > Hylidae > Hyla > Hyla sarda. The sequence continues at coordinate 127,042,129 of NC_079197.1, read as the reverse complement.
GGCAAATTTCCCTGGGCTGAGATCTGCACTACAGGACATAGACTGGGGGGAGGTGTTGCCAAATACTGATACAGAAGGTAAATGGGACATCTTTAAATCAACTCTAAATAACTATACAGCTAAATATATAGCAAAGGGGAACAAATATAAACGATTAAAACTAAATCCTACATGGCTGACAAACGATGTTAAAAGAGCAATAAACAACAAAAAAATGGCTTTTAAAAAATACAAATCTGATGGGTCAGCTATAACATTTAAACAGTACAAAGAACTTAATAAAATCTCTAAAAATGTAATAAAAACAGCGAAAATTCAAAATGAGAGACAGGTGGCCAAAGAAAGCAAAACTAATCCTAAATATTTTTTTAGATATATAAACGCAAAAAACCCAAGGACAGAGCATGTAGGACCCCTTAATAATGATAATGGGGGGGGGGGGGTTGTCACTGGCGATCAAGAGAAGGTGGAGCTACTGAATGGGTTCTTTAGTTCTGTATATACTATGTAAAAAGGAGCTGACATTGGCCAGGTCAGTGTAGGTAACACATCATGTAATGTACTGAACTGGCTTAATGTAGAGATGGTACAAGGTAAGTTAAGTGATATAAATGTAAGCAAATCTCCAGGGCCAGATGGATTGCACCCAAGAGTTCTTAGAAAGGTAAGTTCAGTAATATCTGTACCCCTGTTCATGATATTTAGAGATTCACTGGTGTCTGGTTGTTACGCCGAGCGCTCCGGGTCCCCGCTCCTCCCCGGAGCGCTCGCTACACTCTCCTCACTGCAGCGCTCCGGTCAGATCCACTGACCCGGGGCGCTGCGATACCGCCTCCAGCCGGGATGCGATTCGCGATGCGGGTAGCGCCCGCTCGCGATGCGCACCCCGGCTCCCGTACCTGACTCGCTCTCCGTCAGTCCTGTCCCGGCGCGCGCGGCCCCGCTCCCTAGGGCGCGCGCGCGCCGGGTCTTTGCGATTTAAAGGGCCACTGCGCCGCTGATTGGCGCAGTGGTTCCAATTAGTGTGTTTACCTGTGCACTTCCCTATATCACCTCACTTCCCCTGCACTTCCTTGCCGGATCTTGTTGCCATCGTGCCAGTGAAAGCGTTTCCTTGTGTGTTCCTAGCCTGTGTTCCAGACCTCCTGCCGTTGCCCCTGACTACGATCCTTGCTGCCTGCCCCGACCTTCTGCTACGTCCGACCTTGCTTCTGTCTACTCCCTTGTACCGCGCCTATCTTCAGCAGCCAGAGAGGTTGAGCCGTTGCTAGTGGATACGACCTGGTCACTACCGCCGCAGCAAGACCATCCCGCCTTGCGGCGGGCTCTGGTGAAAACCAGTAGTGACTTAGAACCGATCCACTAGCACGGTCCACGCCAATCCCTCTCTGGCACAGAGGATCCACTACCTGCCAGCCGGCATCGTGACAGTAGATCCGGCCATGGATCCCGCTGAAGTTCCTCTGCCAGTTGTCGCTGACCTCACCACGGTGGTCGCCCAGCAGTCACAACAGATAGTGCAACAAGGCCAACAGCTGTCTCAACTGACCGTTATGCTACAGCAGTTACTACCACAGCTTCAGCAATCATCTCCTCCGCCAGCTCCTGCACCTCCTCCGCAGCGAGTGGCCGCTTCTGGTCTACGACTATCCTTGCCGGATAAATTTGATGGGGACTCTAAGTTTTGCCGTGGCTTTCTTTCCCAATGTTCCCTGCACTTGGAGATGATGTCGGACCAGTTTCCCACTGAAAGGTCTAAGGTGGCTTTCGTAGTCAGCCTTCTGTCTGGAAAAGCTCTGTCTTGGGCCACACCGCTCTGGGACCGCAATGACCCCGTCACTGCCTCTGTACACTCCTTCTTCTCGGAAATTCGAAGTGTCTTTGAGGAACCTGCCCGAGCCTCTTCTGCTGAGACTGCCCTGTTGAACCTGGTCCAGGGTAATTCTTCCGTTGGCGAGTATGCCGTACAATTCCGTACTCTTGCTTCAGAATTATCCTGGAATAATGAGGCCCTCTGCGCGACCTTTAAAAAAGGCCTATCCAGCAACATTAAAGATGTTCTGGCCGCACGAGAAATCCCTGCTAATCTACATGAACTCATTCACCTAGCCACTCGCATTGACATGCGTTTTTCCGAAAGGCGTCAGGAGCTCCGCCAGGATATGGACTCTGTTCGCACGAGGCGTTTCTTCTCCCCGGCTCCTCTCTCCTCTGGTCCCCTGCAATCTGTTCCTGTGCCTCCCGCCGTGGAGGCTATGCAGGTCGACCGGTCTCGCCTGACACCTCAAGAGAGGACACGACGCCGCATGGAGAGTCTCTGCCTGTACTGTGCTAGTACCGAACACTTCCTGAAGGATTGTCCTATCCGTCCTCCCCACCTGGAAAGACGTACGCTGACTCCGCACAAAGGTGAGACAGTCCTTGATGTCTACTCCGCTTCTCCACGTCTTACTGTGCCTGTGCGGATATCTGCCTCTGCCTTCTCCTTCTCTACTATGGCCTTCTTGGACTCCGGATCTGCAGGAAATTTTATTTTGGCCTCTCTTGTCAACAGGTTCAACATCCCGGTGACCAGTCTCGCCAGACCCCTCTACATCAATTGTGTAAACAATGAAAGATTGGACTGTACCATACGTTTCCGCACGGAGCCCCTTCTAATGTGCATCGGATCTCATCACGAGAAGATTGAACTTTTGGTCCTCCCCAATTGCACTTCTGAAATTCTCCTTGGACTTCCCTGGCTTCAACTTCATTCCCCAACCCTGGATTGGTCCACTGGGGAGATCAAGAGTTGGGGGCCCTCTTGTTCCAAGGACTGCCTAAAACCGGTTCCCAGTAACCCTTGCCGTGACTCTGTGGTTCCTCCTGTAACCGGTCTCCCTAAGGCCTATATGGACTTTGCGGATGTTTTTTGCAAAAAACAAGCTGAGACTCTACCTCCTCACAGGCCTTATGATTGTCCTATCGACCTCCTCCCGGGCACTACTCCACCCCGGGGCAGAATTTATCCTCTGTCCGCCCCAGACTCTTGCCATGTCTGAATACGTCCAGGAAAATTTAAAAAAGGGCTTTATCCGTAAATCCTCCTCTCCTGCCGGAGCCGGATTTTTCTTTGTGTCCAAAAAAGATGGCTCTCTACGTCCTTGCATTGACTACCGCGGTCTTAATAAAATCACGGTTAAGAACCGCTACCCCCTACCCCTCATCTCTGAACTCTTTGATCGCCTCCAAGGTGCCCACATCTTTACCAAACTGGACTTAAGAGGTGCTTATAATCTCATCCGCATCAGAGAGGGGGATGAATGGAAAACGGCATTTAACACCAGAGATGGACACTTTGAGTATCTGGTCATGCCCTTTGGCCTGTGCAACGCCCCTGCCGTCTTCCAAGACTTTGTTAATGAAATTTTTCGTGATCTCTTATACTCCTGTGTTGTTGTATATCTGGACGATATCCTGATTTTTTCTGCCAATCTAGAAGAACACCGCCAGCATGTCCGTATGGTTCTTCAGAGACTTCGTGACAATCAACTATATGCCAAAATAGAGAAATGTCTGTTTGAATGCCAATCTCTTCCTTTCCTAGGATACTTGGTCTCTGGCCAGGGACTACAAATGGATCCAGACAAACTTTCTGCCGTCTTAGATTGGCCACGCCCCTCCGGACTCCGTGCTATCCAACGTTTTTTGGGGTTCGCCAATTATTACAGGCAATTTATTCCACATTTTTCTACCGTTGTGGCTCCTATCGTGGCTTTAACCAAAAAAAATGCCGATCCCAAGTCTTGGCCTCCTCAAGCGGAAGACGCCTTTAAACGGCTCAAGTCTGCCTTTTCTTCGGCTCCTGTGCTCTCCAGACCTGACCCATCTAAACCCTTCCTATTGGAGGTTGATGCCTCCTCAGTGGGAGCTGGAGCTGTCCTTCTACAAAAAAATTCTTCCGGGCATGCTGTTACTTGTGGGTTTTTTTCTAGGACCTTCTCTCCGGCGGAGAGGAACTACTCCATCGGGGATCGAGAGCTTCTAGCCATTAAATTAGCACTTGAGGAATGGAGGCATCTGCTGGAGGGATCAAGATTTCCAGTTATTATTTACACCGATCACAAGAACCTCTCCTACCTCCAGTCTGCCCAACGGCTGAATCCTCGCCAGGCCAGGTGGTCTCTGTTCTTTGCCCGATTTAATTTTGAAATTCACTTTCGGCCTGCCGATAAGAACATTAGGGCCGATGCTCTCTCTCGTTCCTCGGATGCTTCTGAAGTTGAACTCTCTCCGCAACACATCATTCCTCCTGACTGCCTGATTTCCACTTCTCCAGCCTCCATCAGGCAAACTCCTCCAGGAAAGACCTTTGTTTCTCCACGCCAACGCCTCGGAATCCTCAAATGGGGTCACTCCTCCCATCTCGCAGGTCATGCGGGCATCAAGAAATCTGTGCAACTCATCTCTCGCTTCTATTGGTGGCCGACTCTGGAGACGGATGTTGTGGACTTTGTGCGAGCCTGCACTATCTGTGCCCGGGATAAGACTCCTCGCCAGAAGCCCGCTGGTTTTCTTCATCCTCTGCCTGTCCCCGAACAGCCTTGGTCTCTGATTGGTATGGATTTTATTACTGACTTACCCCCTTCCCGTGGCAACACTGTTATTTGGGTGGTCGTTGATCGATTCTCCAAAATGGCACATTTCATCCCTCTTCCTGGTCTTCCTTCAGCGCCTCAGTTGGCTAAACAATTTTTTGTACACATTTTTCGTCTTCACGGGTTGCCTACGCAGATCGTCTCGGATAGAGGCGTCCAATTCGTGTCTAAATTCTGGAGGGCTCTCTGTAAACAACTCAAGATTAAATTAAATTTTTCTTCTGCATATCATCCTCAATCCAATGGACAAGTAGAAAGAATTAACCAGGTCTTGGGTGATTATTTACGACATTTTGTTTCCTCCCGCCAGGATGACTGGGCAGATCTTCTACCATGGGCCGAATTCTCGTATAACTTCAGAGTCTCTGAATCTTCCTCCAAATCCCCATTTTTCGTGGTGTACGGCCGTCACCCTCTTCCCCCCCTCCCTACCCCCTTGCCCTCTGGTCTGCCCGCTGTGGATGAAATTTCTCGTGATCTTTCCATCATATGGAGAGAGACCCAAAATTCTCTCTTACAGGCTTCATCACGCATGAAGAAGTTCGCGGATAAGAAAAGAAGAGCTCCTCCCATTTTTTCCCCTGGAGACAAGGTATGGCTCTCCGCTAAATATGTCCGCTTCCGTGTCCCTAGCTACAAGTTGGGACCACGCTTTCTTGGTCCTTTCAAAATTTTGTGCCAGATTAATCCTGTCTCTTACAAACTTCTTCTTCCTCCTTCTCTTCGTATTCCTAATGCCTTTCACGTTTCTCTTCTTAAACCACTTATCATCAACCGTTTCTCTCCCAAATCTGTTCCTCCCACTCCTGTTTCCGGCTCCTCGGACATCTTCTCCGTCAAAGAGATTCTGGCATCCAAAAAGGTCAGAGGGAAAACCTTTTTTTTAGTGGATTGGGAGGGTTGTGGTCCAGAAGAGAGATCCTGGGAACCTGAGGACAATATCTTAGACAAAAGTCTGCTCCTCAGGTTCTCAGGCTCTAAGAAGAGGGGGAGACCCAAGGGGGGGGTACTGTTACGCCGAGCGCTCCGGGTCCCCGCTCCTCCCCGGAGCGCTCGCTACACTCTCCTCACTGCAGCGCTCCGGTCAGATCCACTGACCCGGGGCGCTGCGATACCGCCTCCAGCCGGGATGCGATTCGCGATGCGGGTAGCGCCCGCTCGCGATGCGCACCCCGGCTCCCGTACCTGACTCGCTCTCCGTCAGTCCTGTCCCGGCGCGCGCGGCCCCGCTCCCTAGGGCGCGCGCGCGCCGGGTCTTTGCGATTTAAAGGGCCACTGCGCCGCTGATTGGCGCAGTGGTTCCAATTAGTGTGTTCACCTGTGCACTTCCCTATATCACCTCACTTCCCCTGCACTTCCTTGCCGGATCTTGTTGCCATCGTGCCAGTGAAAGCGTTTCCTTGTGTGTTCCTAGCCTGTGTTCCAGACCTCCTGCCGTTGCCCCTGACTACGATCCTTGCTGCCTGCCCCGACCTTCTGCTACGTCCGACCTTGCTTCTGTCTACTCCCTTGTACCGCGCCTATCTTCAGCAGCCAGAGAGGTTGAGCCGTTGCTAGTGGATACGACCTGGTCACTACCGCCGCAGCAAGACCATCCCGCCTTGCGGCGGGCTCTGGTGAAAACCAGTAGTGACTTAGAACCGATCCACTAGCACGGTCCACGCCAATCCCTCTCTGGCACAGAGGATCCACTACCTGCCAGCCGGCATCGTGACACTGGTATTGTGCCAAGAGACTGGCGCAAGGCGAATGTGGTACCAATCTTCAAGAAGGGCTCTAGGTCTTCGCCAGGCAATTATAGACCGGTAAGTCTAACGTGCATTGTGGGTAAATTGTTTGAAGGACTTATAAGGTATTACATACAGGAATACATAGGGGATAATTGTATTATAAGTGATAGCCAGCATGGGTTTACTAAGGATAGAAGTTGTCAAACCAATCTAATTTGCTTTTATGAAGAGGTGAGTAGAAGCCTTGACAGAGGAATGGCTGTGGATATAGTGTTTCTGGATTTTGCTAAAGCGTTTGATACTGTCCCTCATAGACGTCTGACAGGTAAGTTAAGGTCTTTGGGTTTGGAAATTTTAGTTTGTAACTGGATTGAACACTGGCTCATGGATCGTACCCAGAGAGTGGTGGTCAATGATTCGTACTCTTATTGGTCCCCGGTTATTAGTGGTGTACCCCAAGGTTCAGTACTGGGCCCGCTGTTGTTTAATTTATTTATCAATGATATAGAGGATGGTATTAACAGCTCTGTTTCTATCTTTGCAGATGACACCAAGCTTTGTAGCACGGTACAGTCTATGGAGGATGTGCATAAGTTACAAGATGACTTGGATAGACTACGTGTCTGGGCATCCACTTGGCAAATGAGGTTTAATGTGGATAAATGTAAAGTTATGCATCTGGGTACTAATAACCTGCATGCATCGTATGTCTTAGGGGGGATTACACTGGTAGAGAAGGACCTGGGTGTACTTGTAGATCACAGACTACAGAATAGCATGCAATGTCAGGCTGCTGCTTCCAAGGCCGGCAGGATATTGTCATGTATAAAGAGAGGCATGGACTCGAGGGACAGGGACATAATACTCCCCCTTTATAAAGCATTGGTACGGCCTCACCTGGAATATGCTGTTCAGTTTTGGGCACCAGTCCATAAAAGGGACACTGCGGAGCTGGAAAGGGTGCAGAAACGTGCGACTAAACTAGTATGGGGCATGGAACATTTTAGCTATGAGGAGCGATTAAAGGAGTTACAATTGTTTAGTCTTGAGAAGAGACGTTTAAGGGGGGATATGATAAACGTATATAAGTATATAAATGGCCCATACAAAAAATATGGAGAAAAACTGTTCCAGGTTAAACCCCCCCCAAAGGACGAGGGGGCACTCCCTCCGTCTGGAGAAGAAAAGGTTTAGTCTAAAGGGGCGACACACCTTCTTTACCATAAGAACTGTGAATTTATGGAACAGTCTACCTCAGGAACTGGTCACAGCAGGAACAATTAATAGCATTAAAACAGGGTTAGATACATTCCTGGAACAAAATAACATTAATGCTTATGCAGAATTATAAAACTACATCCCTTCCCCTTATGCCCTTACACCCTTCCCTTCAATTCCCTGGTTGGACTTGATGGACGTATGTCTTTTTTCAACCATACTAACTATGTAACTATGTGCGTCTCCACCCCCAAACCTCCCGAAACACGCAGGGCTGCTGCCAGGTAGCTCTGTGTGCATGCTGATCGCAGAATATGCAGAGTATTTCCCGCTATGCAGCACATTTTGCACAGCGTGAAATACACTGTGTAAGCGCTACATGGGATCGTACCCTAAGGGTACTTCACACGTACAGGATCCTGCGCAGATTTCATGCGCAGGATTTGTAACTGCTGATTAGAAGTTGTGCTCAGCCATTTAGTTTACATTGAAATCTGCAGCGGAAAATCCTGTGCATCAAATCCTACGCATCAAATCTGCGTACGTGTGAACGTACCCAATAGCAGTTTTTCTGTTCATATACCTTTTTGCCTTTTAGACAATGTTGTACAGCTTAATAATGAGACTCAAAAAACTGTGTGTAAACAAAGCCTTGGGGGGGGGGGGGGTTACTATTGGTTTTACTTAGCTTTTTTGCAATTTTTTTGCAAACATCTGCACAAGGGGTGAATTAAGCACAAACTTTGCAACGTTCTACCCTTTTCTCTCTTCTCCTTCTCTCCTTTTTCTTTTCCTTTTCACACCCCCGCTCTTCGCCTCTGTGTTCTTCTGCTCTTCCCCTTCTCTTTCCCTCTTCCCCTCTTCCACACCTTCTCCTTCCTCTGTACACACCTCCTCCTCCCCCCCCCCCATCCTGTGGGTTAGGGGGTTGACTTATACCATACCCAGACGCCTTCACTGTACAGTGCCAAATTTCGGTCGGTCTCACTGGGTGTATCAGATGTAACCTAGATTAGCTTATTTAGTCAAATCCTGATTGACCCCAGTTGTACATCTCCTGTGATTTTTATGTTGTTGTTGTGAAGGATTTGTTTTATGATTCTCTTATGATCTGCCTTACGGCCCAGGCTGCGTCCGGGACCCTGAGAATGTTACATTCCTGTTTGCTGTGAAAATCCAAAAATAAAGATTTGAAAAAAATAAAAAAAACTTTGCAACGTTTACGCTTGTGTTTGTTTGTTTTTCTGTTTTTGAATAGTGTGTTTGAATTAAAAACAACAAGACGATTTCAAATTGTCCCAAAATTTTGTGCAACTATTAAAATGTGTGCAGAAAAAAAGTATCTTGATTTACACATACAATGATCAATTCTCTTAATGGTTTCATTCTCCCACCGTAAGGACAGCTAGAGAAAAAAAATCTAGAGTCAACTGAAGACACCCACATTATTATAAAGAGACGTACGAAACATCTTGCAGATGCTGGTAGTATCCCAACTTTGACTTCAGCAGTGCTCTACCATATTCTGCTCATACATAGAGGAATTAAAAACTCGAACATTTAAAGAGATTTTCCAGTTATATGTCAATGAAGAGTGTTCAATGTACAAGGAAAAGATACCTACAATCAGGATTCACATTTCCCTTCCTCGTCATCTTTAAGATGAGTATTTACATCCAGAGGCAGAAAACCTGATCGGATCATGGACAAGTAACAAATGGGTCTACCTAGTGAGGTGTGAACTGGGATTATTTAGTGAAATTAAGTGGTGTATATACGGTAAATAGTAAAATTGCAGGATGACCACACATATTCAATGAGGTTGTCCCCAAACAATGTGCCTACATACATTTTACACAAAGGAGGAGTGGGTCTGCTTATATACATGATACATGAAGGTGGGGGGGTCTACATACATTGTGTACTATATTGGAGCCTACTGCTATATTGGGACACAGAGGGGGCCTAACTTTTATATGGGGACACAGAGGGGGTCTAACTGCTATATGGGGAAACAGGGGACCTAACTGCTATATAGGAGCACGAAGTGGGCACTATTACTATGTAGGGTAATACAGATGGAGTTTGTATAGAGGAGTTTGTATAGAGGTGGAGATGCTGCTGGAGAAAGGAGCCTAAAATGTTTTCCTGGCAGATTCTGTGGAGACATGTAAAGGCTGGAAGATGTCATCATTATGGTCTGGGTTGAACAGAGAAGAAAAGGAAAAGTGAACTCCGATAAGTGAAATCAGATAAGATGTCACCAGTTATTGACTCAGAGAAGACGTCACCTGTGAGTCTGGGGTCTGTATTATGCAGAGGGGATGATACTGCAGTCTGTATTATGCTGGAGGCTTGATACTGGGGTCTAATTCTGGGTTCTGCATTATGCAGGGGTCTGATTCTGAGGTCTGTATTATGCAGGACAAAAACTTTAATTGGGCTGTCCGTTTAAAAATGTTTTTAGCATAGTCCCCAAACTTATAAAATAATAAAAACTTTCAATCACCTTCCTCACTCCCTCATAGCCTCTGGGATTAGGGAGCTCTGTCTGCAGTTGGTAACAACATGGGGTCAACAACCAGGGGAAATGACAGTGCTGCTCACCAATCACTGACCAAGTCAGGACACAGACGCATTTTTCACCCTTTAATTCCTGTTGTGGGAAATCCCCTCCCTCTACATTATCCTAGCTGTAAGGTTCTTACATTGAGGACAGTGGAGGAGATTCATCAAAACCTGTCTAGAGGAAAAGTTGCTGAGTTGCCCATAGCAACCAATCAGATCGCTTCTTTCATTTCTGAAAACACCTCTGAAAACTTAAAGAAGCGATCTGATTGGTTGCTATGGACAACTCAGCAACTTTTCCTCTGGACAGGTTTTGATAAATCTCCCCCAGTATTAAGGGAAATGTCAGCAAATACCACCCTATGACAAGCCACACATCCACAAGCCACACCCTTATGGGTATAAGGAGGGGGTTGGGTGAGAATAGGGGCAGGGCACAGGTGGAGCAAGGGGTGATGTTTCACAGGTGGCCCTTGCTTTATATGATCCGGGGCCCTGAGTGTTATCAGTTCCCTCCTTATCCTGTCTCACCTCAGAAGGTACAGTATACTACCAAAAGGTGGAGAGGGCAAGTATGCAAGATGTTATAGCCATAGATGGACTTGATAAAGCTGACATAAGCATAGTTAAACTTAATTGAGTTGGTATAACTGTTGACAAGTGTGATAGAGTTAGTATAATGATACATGAACTCGCTGTTGGTGTAACCAGAACTAAACTTTTTTATTTATGCATCAATCTAAAAACTGTCAATATTAAAGGGGTTATCCAGGAAAATACTTTTTTTTTTATATCAACTGGCTCCAGAAAGTAAAACAGATTTGTAAATTACTTCTATTAAAAAATCTTAAACCTTTCAATAATTATCAGCTGTTGAAGTTGAGTTGTTGTTTTCTGTCTGGCAACAGTGCTCTCTGCTGACATCTCTGCTTGTCTCGGGAACTGCACAGAGTAGAAGAGGTTTGCTATGGGGATTTGCTTCTACTCTGGACAGTTCCCAAGACAGGTGTCATCAGAGAGCACTTAGACAGAAAAGAACAGCTCAACTTCAGCAGCTCATAAGTACTGAAAGGATTAAGATTTTTTAATAGAAGTAATTTACAAATCTGTTTAACTTTCTGGAGCCAGTTGATATATAAAAATTTTTTTTTCCTGGATAACCCCTTTAACCCCCTTAAGGACTTAGCCCTTTTCACCTTAAGGACTCGGCCGTTTTTTTTGCAATTCTGACCACTGTCAATTTAAACATTAATAACTCTGGAATGCTTTTACTTATCATTCTGATTCCGAGATTGTTTTTTCGTGACATATTCTACTTTAGCATAGTAGTACATTTTTGTGGTACCTTGCATCCTTTCTTGGTGAAAAATCCCAAAATTTGATTAAAAAAAATGAAAATTTAGCATTTTTCAAACTTTGAAGCTTTCTGCTTGTAAGGAAAATGGATATTCAAAATAATTATTTTTTTTTGTTCACATATACTATATGTCCACTTTATGTTTGCATCATAACATTTATGAGTTTTTACTTTTGGAAGACACCAGAGGGCTTCCAAGTTCAGCAGCAATTTTCCAATTTTTCACAAAATTTTCAAACTTGATATTTTTCAGGGACCAGTTCAGTTTTGAAGTGGATTTGAAGGTTCTTCATATTAGAAATACCCCACAAATGACCCCATTATAAAAACTGCACCCCCCAAAGTATTCAAAATGACATTCAGTAAGTGTTTTAACCCTTTAGGTGTTTCACAGGAATAGCAGCAAAGTGAAGGAGAAAATTCAAAATCTTCATTTTTTACACTCGCATGTTCTTGTAGACCCAATTTTAAAAGGAGAAAATGTTTACTTGTATTTGTAGCCCAATTTCTCTCGAGTAAGCACATACCTCATATGTCTATGTAAAGTGTTCGGCGGGCATAGTAGAGGGCTCAGAAGTGAAGGAGCAACAAGGGGATTTTGGAGAGAACATTTTTCTGAAATGGTTTTTGGGGGGCATGTCACCTTTAGGAAGCCCCTAGGGTGTCAAAACAGAAAAAAAAAACAACACATGGCATACCATTTTGGAAACTAGACCCCTCGGGGAATGTAACACGGGATAAAGTGAGACTTAATACCCCACAGGTGTTTCATGACTTTTGCAAATGTAAAAAAATAATAATAATTTACCTAAAATGCTTGTTTTCCCAAAAATTTTTCATTTTTTAAAAGGGAAATAGCAGAAAATACCCCCCAAAATTTGAAGCCCAATTTCTCCTGAATCAGAAAACACCCCATATGGGGGTGAAAAGTGCTCTGCTGGCGCACTACCGGTCTCAGAAGAGGAGTAGTCACATTTGGCTTTTTGGAAGCATTTCAGCAGGCATCTGGCTACGGTCCCCAACCGGCTAGCGGTGGGGACCGGAATTCCCACGGGCGTATGGATATGCCCTGCGTCCTGAAGAGGTTAAGGTGCATCTTTCCTACATTGTGACACAGAGTCCTGCTGTATCTATAATAGCCTCTGTCTTTGACAGTCATAGATTATGATATTCAAGGGGTATTCCGGGCAAAAACATTCATCCCCTATCAAAAGGATAGGGGATAAGATGTCTGATCGCGGGGGCCCACAGCTGGGACCCCAGCGATCTCCCTGCAGTGCCCGCATTCTATGCGGGGACTGCGTCTCTAGTTTCGGAAACTGTCACGCCCCTCCCATAGACATGAATGGAGGGGGCGTGGCATGACATCACGTCCCCAGTCCCGGAAACCTGGAGGTTTCCAAAACTGGAAATTCAGCACCCGAATAGAATGCGGGCACTGCAGGGAGATCGCGGGGGGTCTCAGCAGCGGGCCCCCTGCGATCAGACACCTTATCCCCTATCCTTTGAATAGGGGATAAAATATTTTTGCCCAGAATACCCCTTTAAGAGTTTGTTTTGTTCATAACATGAGTGGGTTGAAGATTCACAATCCTTCTTAGTCGTCAGCATAGAAATAATTAAAGACCTTAAAGTATAAGAACACCTATCATGTTAAAGAAGTATTGTGTTCCATAAATATATCGGCCTTCTCCTTTAATCTAAGGCTTTTGTTTCTAACCATTAACCTGAGCCATGAGTCTTTTTGTAGAAGAATATAAAAGTTGCTTAGAGCTATGTCGGTAGCCAGCATATTTTATATCAAGACCCATAGTCGCACATTGATTATATTAATCATTTAACATAGCCATTTTGCACAGTAAATAAAGGAACTCTAATGACACAGCATGAAAGCATGAACAGCCCATAAATGAAGTAATCGTGCTCTTACTCTTTGATTCTTCTGTGTGTCCTGTCTCCATGTTGTCTGCATTCTTCACTTAATTGCACACAAATTAAAGCAGCTAGTTAAAGCAGAGCTCAGCCCTAACTAATCATAGGGTTTGGGGAAAATGCACTCCTGTCCCACACACAACCTTGTCATTCACCTGCACAGATTTCAAAAAAATGTACAAAGTTTTGAAAAGAAGCTTAAAATGCAAATGAACTTTGAGTGTTTTCTGCTCCAAATGACTAAGTTTAGTTGGAAGGTAAATTTGACTGACAAAAATGTTTTCACCCACCCAACTGTAGTACCTTCATATATCAAACATGGTTATCAGACTTAAAAATGCAAAGTAGCTTTTTCTCAATGAAGGGAAGAGGTTGCTCTCTGGTGCCACCTAATAAAATGTGGCTTTCCTTCAGGTCACTGTTTGGCTCATTCAAGAGACTTTGGGTTTTTAAAGAAGAACTATCATGCAGGACAACTTATCCCCTATCAAAAGGACAGGGTATAGTGCTAGATCGCAGGGGATTTGACCCCTGGGACCCCCTGCGATCTCCTACACATCACTCCAGCAGTCCCCAGGAACGGATCGCATTGACCACCCGCACGAAGCGGCAGCCAAAATGCCCCATCTATGTATCTCTATGGGAGAGCTAGTTACCTGAACGCTGTATCTCCGGCTCTCTCATACATCCTTTGAGGGGGCGTGTCAGCGGCCGTTTCATGCAGGGGTTACAACGCTCCCTTGCTGGTGAGAGCTGGGGTTCCATGCAATCCTTTGAATAGCAGATAAGTTGTCCTGTATGATAGTTCTCCTTTAATAAGCCAAGCCACAATGCCTCCCATGAGAACCTACATTTGAATAGGTGGCACCAGAAAGCAAGCTCTTTCTTTCTTTCTTTTTTTCTTTGAGAGCGCTACTTTTTTTTTTTTTCCAGGATTTGTGAAAAGCAAGTATGGTCCATAAGCCTTTCTGGCACTCTCCTCAAGGAGAATTCTTGCCCTATGAGCACATTGAGCACACCCATGTTGCCAATCCTAGTTGAAGCATGAACTGAGCAAAATAATAAGACAGCTTTTTAACCTGCAAACGCGTCTTACTTGTATGTTCTTAGATGTATACACAATAAATGTGAATACCTTTACCATACCGGACTCTATTTGAAATTTGATCTCAGAAGGGCAGCGCCGCTGCAGAACATCTTTTCTCTTCTCAAGCAACATTATCCCCTGCCGATTGCCACCGGAGGTGTTCGGCCAAGTTCCTGCAGGCTGCAGCCCGAGATCTCCCGTCTGACCCCACACGGAGGGGTGATATGCCTTTTCCAAAAGTCCCCCTGGTGAGCGCACATCACACGGGGGTAAAAGTGGGCAACTATACCCACGGAATCACACGAGGCACCGTTCTCTCCTTGTTTTCTCTCTCCTTCTTTTAACGTAGTGGCCAGTGTTAGGCTAAGTGGCAATGTATCAGGTCAACCTCAGCACCAGGGAGTGAAGTAAAGTGTAGACTGGACGCCATGATGATAATAGAGGATTCAGGGAGCGAGGGGAGGAAGGTTGGTATGTACAGGATATTTTTTTTATCATACAGCCTGAGCACATTTCTTACAAAAATATAACAAGTTTTTGTTGGGCAACCCCTTTATTCTGATCAGTGGTATGTGCTGAAAAATCAAGTCTGATCCATGGAGGCCACACCTCAAAACATGCTGCCAGATACCACAGGTCCCCTCCAGATATCTTGTAGATTTGAAGCCTTGAAGGGGTCTGAGTTTTGGCAGCATCAGTAGGATCTACACAAGCTTAGGCAGATGTTATGGCTGATCGTTGTATTGTACACAGGGAATGAGTTTATTTTATTGCGTATTCTGCTTTATTCTCCATGCCCAAAACAAACAACAAAATAAACTCCACACCGTCACCGAGACATTTTTATGGCAGAGTTAGTGATTTGTTTAAGAATTTTAATGCTCTGCTAAAGAGCCCAAAATAAATATGATAGTATCATGTCATATACAAGCATCTGGAGAGAGATTGGAGAGGGAAGATCTATGGAGACAACACTGCAACATCTGCTCTGCTTATCCTAGACACTGTACCAATATCACTTCATTTCCGCTGGGATTTTCCAAACAAGAATTTGCCTTTACCATTCTTGCTATTATTAAATCCATTGTATGTGCCGCCCTAATGCCGACCAGGAAAGTTTCTTTAATTGCTTTTTGTGTCTTACCAGGGTTTTCTTTTTTGTATTTTTTTGTATAATTTTTTTACTGAAAAGCAGAAGCTTTCTAGCTGTGTTCTATACAACTGGGTATAATTAGGATTTTTGCAGAACGAGACATTTATAATAATAAATAAGAAATTGTGAATAAGTAATCAGCATTGGTATCTTCACAAAGAAAGTGGAGGACACATATGGCTTGAGAAAAAAATAGCGCTTGAGAAAACAGCCAATTACAGTATTTAACCCCTTAAGGACGCAGGACGTAAATGTACGTCCTGGTGCGGTGGTACTTAACGCACCAGGACGTACATTTACGTCCTAAGCATAACCGCGGGCATCGGAGCGATGCACGTGTCATGCACGGCTGATCCCGGCTGCTGATCGCAGCCAGGGACCCGCCGGCAATGGCCGACACCCGCGATCTCGCGGGCGTCCGCCATTAACCCCTCAGGTGCCGGGATCAATACAGATCCCGGCATCTGCGGCAGTGCGCGATTTGAATGAATGATCGGATCGCCCGCAGCGCTGCTGCGGGGATCCGATCATTCAGAACGCCGCACGGAGGTCCCCTCTCCTTTATCCGTGCGGCTCCTGGCGTCTCCTGCTCTGGTCTGTGATCGAGCAGACCAGAGCAGGAGATGACCGAAAACACTGATCTGTTCTATGTCCTATACATAGAACAGATCAGTATTAGCAATCATGGTATTGCTATGAATAGTCCCCTATGGGGACTATTCAAGTGTAAAAAAAAAATTAAAAAAAATGTAAAAGTAAAAGTAAAAAAAAAGTGAAAAATCCCCTCCCCCAATAAAAAAGTAAAACGTCCGTTTTTTCCTATTTTACCCCCAAAAAGCGTAAAAAAAAATTTTTATAGACATATTTGGTATCGCCGCGTGCGTAAATGTCCGAACTATTAAAATAAAATGTTAATGATCCCGTACGGTTAACGGCGTGAACGAAAAAAATAAAATAAAATCCAAAATTCCTACTTTTTTAATACATTTTATTAAAAAAATATTATTAAAAATGTATTAAAAGTTTTTTATATGCAAATGTGGTATCAAAAAAAAGTACAGATCATGGCGCAAAAAATGAGCCCCCATACCGCCGCTTATACGGAAAAATAAAAAAGTTATAGGTCATCAAAATAAAGGGATTATAAACGTACTAATTTGGTTAAAAAGTTTGTGATTTTTTTTTAAGCGCAACAATAATATTAAAGTATGTAATAATGGGTATCATTTTAATCGTATTGACCCTCAGAATAAAGAACACACGTAATCTTTACCATAAATTGTACGGCGTGAAAATGAAACCTTCCAAAATTAGCAAAATTGCGTTTTTCGTTTTAATTTCCCCACAAAAATAGTGTTTTTTGGTTGCGCCATATATTTTATGATATAATGAGTTATGTCATTACAAAGGACAACTGGTCGCGCAAAAAACAAGCCCTCATACTAGTCTGTGGATGAAAATATAAAAGAGTTATGATTTTTAGAAGGCGAGGAGGAAAAAATGAAAACGTAAAAATTAAATTGTCTGAGTCCTTAAGGCCAAAATGGGCTGAGTCCTTAAGGGGTTAAGAACCTCATCCTAAAATACATAACATGGATTCCTTTAGAACCTAAGGACCAAAGACATAAACATATATGACTTCTGGTGACCCAGCGGTTAAGATTGCTGTGCTGAGACAAAATATATGGATATTAATTGGCTTCACATGAAGCTGGCACTATCCAGGGCTGTTGTACTGTATGGATAATAGATAGTGAATTCTATTTACTTTAGATTAGCTAAAATTGTCTAATTCTTAGAAAGTATAAACTTAGAGAGTGATAAATCAAATCCTTAGAATGTCTAGACTAAATTCAGAGCAACTATAAGTTGTCTTAAATGCACTGTCAGTTTTAAAAACGTTATATGTTGTACATCTTGGCAAAACATTAATCTTTCTAATATACTTCATTCGGGGCCCCATACCACCCAGAACATAATAATACTGTCCAGCTGCAGTATCATATTTGTACCAGCTGAAGCACAGGCTGCGACAAAGTCCAGCAAGTGAGGGTGAGACAGCACTCTTCTGTGCTCACTCCTGTCCTATCAGACTGCAGCATGCAAACAGAGAAGGGGGCTAGTTACAGAGCAGCCTGCAGTGATTGGATGAAGAGACTCAGCACAGCAGATGGAGGAAGATGAGTCATTCAGAGTGAGGACAAGCCCCCTCCGCTCTGGATGACAAACCATGTGAGCAACATAAATAAGGTATTTGTGGGAGAAATAAAGGTGCTAGACGCATATAAATCATATATACATGATCAGGATTAGGATGATCTCCAAACTGTGGCCCTCCAGATGTTGCAAAACTACAAATCCCAGCATGCCCAGACAGCAAACTGCTGTGTGGGCATGCTAGGAGTTGTAGTTTTACAAGATCTAGAGGGCCACAGTTTAGAGACCACTACACAGTGATCTCCAAACTGTGACCCTCCAGCTGTTTCAAAACTACAAATCCCAGCATGCCCAAACAGCTGTCTGGGCATGCTGGGAGTTGTAGTTTTGCAACACCTGGAGGGCTACAGTTTAGAGACCAGTGTATAGTGGTCTCAAACTGTAGCCCTCCAGATGTTGCTAGGCAACTCATCGGCTTCCGTAGGATCCAGGGAGCCACATTGCCGTCCTCACCGCCGCCGATCGTCGCCTCCACCGCCGCCGATGGTTAAGGGGACCTTAAGCTCCACCCCTCCTCGGTTTACCCGTTCTGCCCCGCCTATTGTGGGTGGGCAGAATGGAGAAACCAAAAGTTAACCCCCCCGCCCCCGATCTGCTATTGGTCATCGCTTCTAGACGACCAATAGCAGGGATAGTAGGGGGGGCACCCCTGCCACCTCACTCCTATCCCTTCAGGGGGATCGTGGGTGTCTTGGACAACCCCAATCCCGCTTATTTTCCAGGTCACTGGGTCACCATAGACCCGTATGACCCAGAATTGCGCAAATTGCCGGTGTGAATTCACCGGCGATTTGCGTTGATCGCCGACATGGGTGGGTCTCATGACCCCCTAGGCATTTGTGTGGGGTGCCTGCTGATCGATATCAGCAGTCACCCCGGTCCGGTCCCTGCGCGGCGGGGACTGGAATTCCCAAGGATGTACCGGTACCTCATGGGTCCTTAAGACCCAGGGTCCCATGACGTAGCGGTACGTCATGGGTCCTTAAGGGGTTAAACTATAAGGAGAATATTGCACCAAAATTCTGGCACATTTTTGGCACACAATGTCACATCTGTAGCAAATGCCCTGTTCTAGACAAAAGCAACACCCCTTTGTCAATAGGAATGGCTCCTTTGTCGGATAATGGGGGAAAAGTTACTAAAAAGTGCTGATAAATAAGCAGTGATTAATAATCCAATTGTGTTTAGATCATTTAACAGTAACCAGGCATTTCATAAATTAAACAGATTAACAATAGCATCCATTCTGCACATAATTGTAGAATTAATGATCAGTGCATTCTGTCTTCTCCTTAGTGAATCTTTTTAATAGGAGTAACAATAAACCAAAACAAGTCCCATAACATAAACAGTATAAAATTATACTTGCTTGTTGTGGATTATGTTTCTCACTACTTTTGAGAAGTTTTCAGCACCCTGCGTGCACTTAAAGGGGTACTCCAGGGAACAAAATGTATCCTCTTTCCACAGGATAGGGGATAGGTGTCTAATCGCAGGGGGTCTGAACCCTAGGACCCCCCCCCCCCCCATGATATCCTGTGCAGGGCCCAGCTCTCACTCTAAACTTACCATTAGGCAGCTTCTTCCCTGAGCACTCCAGCCCCCACCCTTAACCCCTGAAGGACCAAGGACGTACCGGTACGTCCTTGGTCCTGCTCTTCTGATATAACGCGGGGTTACACAGTAACCCCGCGTCATATCACGGCGGGCCCGGCGTCACAGTGAAGCCGGGACCCGCCTCTAATAGCGCGCAGTGCCGAGCGCTATTAACCCTTTAGCCGCACGCTCAGAGCTGAGCCGCGCAGCTAAAAGTGAAAGTGAAAGTTCCCGGCTAGCTCAGTCGGGCTGTTCGGGATAGCCGCGGCTAATCGCAGCATCCCGAACAGCTGACAGGACAGCGGGAGGGCCCCTTCCTGCCTCCTCGCTGTCCGATCACCGAATGACTGCTCAGTGCCTGAGATCCAAAATTCCAAAGTCCAAAATAGTGCATTTTTGGTCACTTTTTATATCATTTATATCAATAAGTCCTATCAATGCAAAAATGGTACCGTTAAAAACTTCAGATCACGGCACAAAAAATGAGCCCTCATACTGCCCCATACATGGAAAAATAAAAAAGTTATAGGGGTCAGAAGATGACAATTTTAAACGTATTAATTTTCCTGCATGTAGTTATGATTTTTTCCAGAAGTCCGACAAAATCAAACCTATATAAGTAGGGTATCATTATAATCGTATGGACCTACAGAATAAAGATAAGGTGTCATTTTTACCGAAAAATGTACTACGTAGAAACGGAAGCCTCCAAAAGTTACAAAACACCGTTTTTGTTTTCAATTTTGTCGCACGATTTTTTTTCCCGTTTCACCGTAGATTTTTGGGCAAAATGACTGATGTCTTTACAAACTGGAATTGGTGGTGCCAAAAATAAGCCATCATATGGATTTTTAGGTGCAAAATTGAAAGAGTTATGATTTTTTAAAGGCAAGGAGCAAAAAACGAAAATGCAAAAACGGAAAAAACCCCGGTCCTTAAAGGGTTAAAGACGCTCTTGTATGACAATCTCTCAGCAAATAGAAACATAGAATGTGTTGGCCCATCTTGTCTGCAGAATAATCTGAAATTTATCAATTGTCCCTGGCCCTATCTTATATGAAGGATAGCCTTATCCTATGCATGCTTAAACTCCTTCACTGTATTTGCAGCGACCACTTCTGCAGGAAGGTTATTCCATGCATCCACTACTCTCTCAGTAAAGTAATACTTCCTGATATTACTTTTAAACATTTGCCCCTATAATTTAAAACTATGCCTCTTGTGGTAGTTTTTCTTCTTTTAAATATGCTCTCCTCCTTTACCGTGTTGATTCCCTTTATATATTTAAAAGTCTCTATCATATCCCCTCTGTCTCTTCTTTCTTCTATACATGTTAAGGTCCTTTAACCTTTCCTGGTAAGTTTTATCCTGCAATCCATGTACTAGTTTAGTATCTTCTCTGAACTCTCTCTAGAGTATCTATATTCTTTTGGAGATACGGTCTCCAGTACTGCGCACAATACTCCAAGTGAGGTCTCACCAGTGTTCTGTACAGCGGCATGAGCACTTCTCTCTTTCTACTGCTTATACCTCTCCCTATACATCCAAGCATTCTGCTAGAATTTCCTGCTGTTCTATTACATTGTCTTCCTACCTTTAAGTCTTCTGAAATAATTACTACTAAATCCCTTTCCTCCAATACTGAGGTCAGGACTGTGTGAAATATTCTATATTCTGCCCGAGGGTTTTTACGCCCCAGGTGCATTATCTTGCACTTATCCACATAAAATTTCAGTTGCCAGGGTTCTGACCATTCTTCTAGTTTGCCTAAATCCTTTTCCATTTGGCGGATCCCTCCAGGAACATCAACCCTGTTACATATCTTTGTGTCATCAGCAAAAAGACATACCTTACCATCGAGACCTTCTGTAATATCACTGATAAAAAATATTTTAAAAATGGGTCTCAGTTCAGATCCCTGAGGTCCCCACCGGTAACAAGACCCTGCTCTGAATATACTCCATTGACTACAACCCTCTGTTATCTGTCACTCAGCCACTGACTAATCCACTCAACAATATTGGAGTCCAAGCTCAATGACTGTGTTACGCCTAGCGCTCCGGGTCCCCGCTCCTCCCCGGAGCGCTCACGGCGTCTTTCTCCCTGCAGCGCTCCGGTCGGTCCCGCTGACCGGGAGCGCCGCACTGTCATGGCCGTTGGGGATGCGATTCGCACAGCGGGACGCGCCCGCTCGCGAATCGCATCCCAGGTCACTTACCCGTCCCGGTCCCCTGCTGTCTTGTGCTGGCGCGCGCGGCTCCGCTCTCTAGGGCGCGCGCGCGCCAGCTCTCTGAGACTTAAAGGGCCAGTGCACCAATGATTGGTGCCTGGCCCAATTAGCTTAATTGGTTCCCACCTGTTCCCTGGATATATCTAGTCTCCTCCCTTGCACTCCCTTGCCGGATCTTGTTGCCTTGTGCCAGTGAAAGCGTTTAGTGTGTCCAAAGCCTGTGTACCTGAACTTCTGCTACCCATCCTGACTACGAACCTTGCCGCCTGCCCCCGACCTTCTGCTACGTCTGACCTTGCCTCTGCCTAGTCCTTCTGTCCCACGCCTTCTCAGCAGTCAGCGAGGTGAGCCGTTGCTAGTGGATACGACCTGGTTGCTACTGCCGCAGCAAGACCATCCCGCTTTGCGGCGGGCTCTGGTGAAAACCAGTAGCCTCTTAGAACCGGTCCACTAGCACGGTCCCCGCCAATCCCTCGCTGACACAGAGGATCCACTACCTGCCAGCCGGAATCGTGACAGTAGATCCGGCCATGGATCCCGCTGAGGTGCCGCTGCCAAGTCTCGCTGATCTTCCCACGGTGGTCGCTCAGCAATCGCAGCAGATTGCCCAACAAGGACAGCAGCTGTCGCAGTTGACCGCCATGTTACAGCAACTTCTGCCTCTGCTACAGCAGCAACCATCTCCTCCGCCAGCTCCTGCACCTCCTCCGCAGCGAGTGGCCGCTCCTAGCCTCCGCTTGTCCCTGCCGGACAAATTTGATGGGGACTCCAGACTCTGCCGTGGATTTTTGTCTCAGTGTTCCCTGCATATGGAGATGATGTCGGACTTGTTTCCTTCAGAACGGTCTAAGGTGGCGTTCGTAGTAAGCCTTCTCTCAGGAAAGGCCTTGTCTTGGGCCACACCGCTCTGGGACCGCAATGATCCTGCCACAGCCACAGTCCAGGCCTTCTTCACTGAACTCCGGAGTGTCTTCGAGGAGCCAGCCCGAGCTTCTTCTGCCGAGACTGCCCTGTTGAACCTGGTCCAGGGTAATTCTTCCGTTGGCGAGTATGCCGTACAATTCCGTACTCTTGCTTCAGAACTATCCTGGAATAACGAGGCTCTCTGCGCGACCTTTAAAAAAGGCCTATCCAGTCGCATCAAGGATGTGCTGGCCGCACGAGAGATTCCTGCCAATCTGCAAGAACTCATCCATCTAGCTACCCGCATTGACATGCGTTTTTCTGAGCGACACCAAGAGCTCCGCCAGGAAAAAGACTTAGATCTCTGGGCACCTCTCCCACAGTATCCGTTGCAATCTACGCCTGGGCCTCCCGCCGAGGAGGCCATGCAAGTGGATAAGTCTCGCCTGACCCAGGAAGAGAGGAATCGCCGTAGGGAAGAAAATCTCTGTCTTTACTGTGCCAGTACCGAGCATTTCTTGGTGGATTGCCCTATCCGTCCTCCTCGCCTGGGAAACGCACGCACGCACCCAGCTCACGTGGGTTTGGCGTCTCTTGGTTCCAAGTCTGCTCCTCCACGTCTCACGGTACCCGTGCGGATTTCTTCTTCAGCCAGCTCCTCCCTCTCAGCCGTGGCCTGCTTGGACTCCGGCGCCTCAGGAAATTTTATTTTGGAGTCCTTGGTTAATAAATTCAGCATCCCGGTGACCCGTCTCGTCAAGCCGCTCTACATTTCCGCGGTCAACGGAGCCAGATTGGACTGCACCGTGCGTTACCGCACTGAGCCCCTCCTCATGTCTATTGGACCCCACCTTGAGAGGATTGAATTTTTCATTCTCCCCAACTGTACCTCTGAGGTTCTCCTCGGTCTGCCTTGGCTCCGGCTTCATTCCCCCACCATTGATTGGACCACCGGGGAGATCAGGAACTGGGACTCTGCCTGCCACAGGAAGTGCCTCTCCCCCCCTCCCAGTCCCGTCAGGCAAGCCTCTGTGCCACCCCATGGCCCCCGTCCTGGTGTCACACTGCCCCGTGCCAGGTCTCGCCCTCTGCCCTCCCTCCCCATTCCCACTCCTGTTGTACTGCCTGCCGTTGAGGAAACCCTCCATTCTTTCCCGGTGTCCTCATCCCAGGGGAGGCAGTTACTGGACAAAGAGAAGGGGAGACCTAAGGGGGGGGGTACTGTTACGCCTAGCGCTCCGGGTCCCCGCTCCTCCCCGGAGCGCTCACGGCGTCTTTCTCCCTGCAGCGCTCCGGTCGGTCCCGCTGACCGGGAGCGCCGCACTGTCATGGCCGTTGGGGATGCGATTCGCACAGCGGGACGCGCCCGCTCGCGAATCGCATCCCAGGTCACTTACCCGTCCCGGTCCCCTGCTGTCTTGTGCTGGCGCGCGCGGCTCCGCTCTCTAGAGCGCGCGCGCGCCAGCTCTCTGAGACTTAAAGGGCCAGTGCACCAATGATTGGTGCCTGGCCCAATTAGCTTAATTGGTTCCCACCTGTTCCCTGGATATATCTAGTCTCCTCCCTTGCACTCCCTTTGCCGGATCTTGTTGCCTTGTGCCAGTGAAAGCGTTTAGTGTGTCCAAAGCCTGTGTACCTGAACTTCTGCTACCCATCCTGACTACGAACCTTGCCGCCTGCCCCCGACCTTCTGCTACGTCTGACCTTGCCTCTGCCTAGTCCTTCTGTCCCACGCCTTCTCAGCAGTCAGCGAGGTGAGCCGTTGCTAGTGGATACGACCTGGTTGCTACTGCCGCAGCAAGACCATCCCGCTTTGCGGCGGGCTCTGGTGAAAACCAGTAGCCTCTTAGAACCGGTCCACTAGCACGGTCCCCGCCAATCCCTCGCTGACACAGAGGATCCACTACCTGCCAGCCGGAATCGTGACAGACTGTAGTTTATTGATAAGTCTTCTATGTGGGACAGTGCCAAAAGCCTTACTAAAATATAGATATGCAATGTCTACTGCCCCTCCGCCATCTATTATTTCAGTCACCCATTCAAAAAAATCAATAAGATTTGTTTGACATGATCTCCCTGAAGTAAACCCATGTTGTTTTTCAACTTGCAATTCATTGGATTTTAGATGTTCCACAATCCTATCCTTTAGTAGGGTTTCCATAAATTTCCTCACTATTGATGTCAGACTTACTGGCCTATAGTTGCTTGATTCCTCCCTACTACCTTTCTTGTGAATGGGCACAACATTTGCTAATTTCCAATCTTCTGGTACGACTCCTGTTACCAGTGATTGGTTAAATAAATCTGTTAATGGTTTTGCCAGCTCACCCCTTAGCTCTTTTAATAATTTTTGGTGTATCCCATCCTGCCCCTGTGACTTATTTGTCTTCACTTTAGACAGCAAACGTTGAACCTCTTCCTCTGTAAAGACACATGCATCAAATGATTCATTAGTCTTCCTCCCTAATGGAGGTCCTTTTCCTTCTTTTCATCTGTAAAAACTGAACAGAAGTATTCATTAAGGCAGTCGGCTAGCCCTTTATTCTCTTCTACATACCTTCCTTCCTTTGTTTTTTATTTCGTTATTCCTTGTTTTAATATCCTTTTTTCATTTATATATCTGTAGAATGTCGTATCCCCTTTTTTTACAGACTGAGCTAGTTTTCCTTCTGCCTGTGCTTTAGAAATTCTTATAACTTGCTTGGCTCTTTCTGCCTAATCTTTTAGATTTCCCTATCTTCATTGTTCAGTTTTTTTTCATCTATCTATCCATCTATCTATCTATCTATCTATCTATCTATCTATCTATCTATCTATATATATATATATATATATATATATAAAACTCAACGTGTGTGTGTATGTATGCATGTTCAAGCATCACGTCCAAACGGCTAAAGATATTAACATGAAACTTGGCACACATGTTACTTATATGTCAACAACAAACATAGGATAGGTGATTTAACCCTTACTCACCCCCATTTGCCAGGGTCGGGTTTTTTGTTTAAAGTCCCATACAAGTCTATGGGAAATATATGTTCCCACATAACTTCCATACCGCTGGAGATATTTCAATAACTGGTACACATATTACGGGTCAGGATAGGAGGTCGGGATAGGAGGTCGGTATAGGAGGATAGGATAGGAGGACGGGATGGGAGGACAGGATAGGAAGAAAAGGATAGGAGAACGGGGATACGAGGACGAGGATAGGAGGTCTGGATAGGAGGTCGGGATAGGAGGTTAGGATAGATGGACTGGATAGGAGGTCAAGATAGGAGGACAGGATAGGAGGTTGAGATAGGAGGACGAGATATGAGGACGGGATAGGAGGACGGGATAGGAGGTCGGGATAGGAGGTCGGGATAGGAGGTCGGGATAGGAGGATGGGATAGGAGGACGGGATAGTAGGTCGAGATAGGAGGTCGAGATAGGAGGACGGGAAAGAAGGACAAGATAGGAGGTCGAGATAGGAGATCGGGATAGGAGGACGGGATAGGAGGTCAGGATAGGAGGAGGGGATAGGAGGTCGGGATAGGAGGTCGGGATAGGAGGTCGGTATAGGAGGACGGGATGTGAGGATGGCATATGAGGTCGAGATATGATGACGGGTTGTGAAGTCAAAAGCTTCCTCCTTTGTTTATTTTCCTTCCCAACAAGGATTAGAAAAGAAAAACCAGGCTACGCCGGGTACTCAGCTAGTATATATATAAAACTCAATGTGTGTGTGTGTATATATGTGTGAGTATGTTCCAGCATCACGTCCAAACGGCTAAAGATATTAACATGAAACTTGGCACACATGTTACTTATATGTCAACAACAAACATAGGATAGGTGATTTAAACCTTACTCACCCCCATTTGCCAGGGTCAGGGTTTTTGTTTTTAAGTCCCATACAAGTCTATGGGAAATATATGTTACTGAAGAACTTCCAAATGGTTGGAGATACTTCGATAATACTTGGTCACATGTTACTTATATATCCACTTAAAATACAGGATAGTTCATTTAACCCTTTGTGAGGGTCAGGGTTTTTGTTTAAAGTCCCATGCAAATCAATGGGAAATGTGTGTTCCCACATAACTTCCGTACGGCTGGAGACATTTCAATACCTGGTACACATATTACTTATATGTCAAATAAAAAGATATAATAGTTAAATTAACCCTTACCTATACCCTTATATAAAAGATGGGTTTTTGTTTCAAGTCCCATGCAAGTATGTAATGGGACTTTCAGTACCTTACTCCACAAGCTCCGCTCTGCATCTCCTGGTGAATGTGTCAATCCAGCTTGCAAGCCACACCCCATCTCAGAAAGACACGCCCACCTTTTAAGTCCCACCCCTTTAATTATCTACCCTTTTTGTGCATCGGTCTGGCTTGCAAATCAAGCCCAGTCCCACAAAGACACGTCCCCTTCTATTTTCAGCTTACAATATCTTCATCACAAATCAGTCCCACCTGAGGACAGGATATGAGGATGGGAGATAAGGACGGGATATGAGGACAGGATATGAGGTCGGGATATGAGGACGCGATATGAGGACGGGATATGACAACAATATATGAGGACGGCATATGAAGTCAAAAGCTTACTCCTTTGTCGATTTTCCTCCCCAACAAGGATTAGGAAGGAAAAACCGGGCAACACCGGGTACTCAGCTAGTACCTACATATATCTATATATAAAACTCAATGGCCCTCATTTACTTAGAAAAAATCGGGTTGTAAATCTATGTTGCTTTCTTACCCGATTGCTTTTTTCCCCTGGTATTTATTATTATGTCACATCCTGTTTGTCGCATGTGCGTCTTTTTGGCTTGGTTTCCAACTCCGCTGAGTTGTCGGGAAGAAAGCCACAACAATTGAACAAATTCGGGTTGGAAAGCTTTATAAATACGTGGGAAAGCTCAGAAATGTAGGGTTACGCCCCTTTTTTGGGTTTGTGAGAATCCACATCGGGTCCGTCGGGAAAAAATGTTGCATCGTGTCGCAGACTGGCGCACGATGTCTGCGACATATCGCAGACAAAGATGCGACAAAAAAACCTGACAAAACAAGTCGGGTTTAGAATAGTAAATGAGGGCCAATGGCCCTCATTTACTATTGCAAACCTGACATGTTTTGTCGGGTTGTGCGCCAGATTCTGTCGCATTGCGCCAGAAATTCTGTCTGCGCCAGATTTTGCACCAGAATTGAAAAAAACCCAGACTAACTCTCCATTTTGCTAAGAAAACCTGAAAAGGGGCGTGGTTGCCGGGAAAAGGGGGCGGGGTCTCATAAAAGGGGCGTGTTCCCGACATGTTAACAAAAATCCAACATATTTACTAAGGTTTCCACAGAAAATGTGGTGGATTTCAGCAGAGGAAAACCAGACAGATCAGAGCATGTGTAAAAAAAAGTAAAGTGTAGGGAAAGTGGAAAATGTAGGGAAACCTTAGTAAATACCGTGGAAAATAAATTGTAGGGAATTAAAACCCACAAAAAAAAAACACTCCACTCTTAGTAAATGAGGGCCAATGTGTGTGTGTGTGTGTGTACAGTAACCCCCCGACATGCGATGGCCCCGACATATGATAAAATCGACATATGATGGCCTCTCAGAGGCCATCGCATGTCGATGTCAGCATCGACATACAATGCTTTTATATGTCGGGGCCATCGCATTAACTGCTATCCGACAGCGCAAAATGCTTAAGCTGCTGTCGGATGCAGTTTAAGCATCCCGGGCAGGTTCGCTTACCTATTCCCGCTGCTCCGGGTCCACTTCGCGATCCTCCGGCGTCTTCTGCATCTTCTCCGGGGTCCGGGCCTCGCTTTCCGGCGTCGTTATTACATCACTACGCACGCCGTGCCGGCGCAGCAGCGCAATAACGTCACCAGAAAGCGAGGCCCGGACCCTGCAGAAGATGCGGAAGAAGCCGGAGGATCGCGAAGAAGACAGCGGAGCAGCGGGACAGCATCGGGAGCCCCTGGGACAGCATCGGGAGCGGTGAGGACTTGGTCCGGAGCGGCAGGGACAGGTGAGTACAGCTTCCTATACTTAACATTGCACGGATCCCTCAACATACGATGGATTGGACAAACGATGGGTCATTTGGAACGAATTACCATTGTATGTTGAGGGACCACTGTATATGTTCCAGCATCACGTCCAAATGATTGAAGACATTAACATGAAACTTGGCACACGTTAACTTCTATGTCAGCAACAAACATAGGATAGGTAATTTAACCCTTACTCACCCCCATTTGCCAGGGTCGGGGGTTTTGTTTAAAGTCCCATACAAGTCTATTGGAAACATATGTTACTGCATAACTTCCAAACGGCTGGAGATATCTCGATAATACTTGGTCACATGTTACTTATATGTCCACTTAAAATATAGGATAGTTAATTTAACCCTTAACTACCCCCATTTGTGAGGGTCAGGGTTTTTGTTTAAAGCCCCATGCAAATCAATGGGAAATGTATGTTCCCACATAATTTCCATATGGCTGGAGATATTTCAATATTACCTGGTGCACAAATTAATTATATGTCATATAAAAAGATATGATAGTTATATTAACCCTTACCTACACCCTTATATAAAATATGGGTTTTTGTTTCAAGTCCCATGCAAGTATATGGGACTTCCAGTACCTTACTCCACAAGCTCCACTCTGCATCTCCTGGTGAATGTGTCAATCCGGCTTGCAGGCCACACCCCATCTCACAAAGACACACCCACATTTTTAGCTCCAATACTTTTGTTATCTACCCTTTTTGTGCATTGGTCTGGCTTGCAAATCACGCCCAGTTCCACAAAGCCACGTCCCGTTCTATTTTCAGCTTGCAATATCTTCATCACAAATCAGTCCCACCTGAGGACAGGATATGAGGATGGAACTTAAGGAGGTCGGGATATGAGGATGGGACATGGGGATGGGATATAAGGTCGGGATATGAGGACGGGATATGAGGTCGAGATAGGAGGACGGGAAATGAGGTCGGGATATGAGGATGGGAAATGAGGTTGAGACATGAGAACGGAATATGAGGTCGGGATAGGAGGTCATATAGGAGGTCGAGATATGAGGATGGGATATGAGGATGGGCTATGAGGACAGGATATGAGGTAGAGATAGGAGGATGGAATATGAGGTCGAGATAGGAGGTCGGGATATGAGGACGGGATAGGAGGACGGGATATGAGGTCGAGATATGAGGACGGGATAGGAGGTCAGGATATGAGGTCGAGATATGATGATGGGATATGAGGATGGGCTATGAGGACAGGATATGAGGTAGAGATAGGAGGATGGGATATGAGGTAGAGATAGGAGGATGGGATATGAGGTCGAGATAGGAGGTCGGGATATGAGGACGGGATAGGAGGATGGGATATGAGGTCGAGATATGAGGACGGGATAGGAGGTCAGGATATGAGGTCGAGATATGATGATGGGATATGAGGATGGGTTATGAGGTTGAGATATGAGGACGGGTTATGGGGTTGGGATATGACAATAATATATGAGGACAGGATATGAAGTCAAAAGCTTCCTCCTTTGTTGATTTTCCTCCCCAACAAGGATTAGGAAGGAAAAACCGGGCAACGCCGGGTACTCAGCTAGTAATGATTAAATGCTAGATTTTTGTTTTTTATTATTTTGGCCACTTCTGCTGAGTACCACAGTGGTCTCTTCCTTTTTCTGCTGTTACTGACAAGTCTAATGCAATTTTCTGTTGCCCACAATAATGCATCTTTTAAGTAGTCCCATTTCTCCTGTACTCCATGTAATCCGTTCCAGTCTGATAGGGACTCATTTATGACTAATCTCATTTTTGAAAAGTCTGTTTTTCTAAAATCTAAAACTTTTGTTTTTGTGTGGTGTGACTCCTTCACTGTTCTTATGTTAAACCACACTGACTGGTGATCACTAGATCCCAAGCTTTCTCCTACAATAACATCATATACCAAATCCCCATTTGTGGATACCAAATCCAAAATGGTTTCCCTCTGGGTGGGCTCCTCAACCACTTGTTGTAGAGATAATCCCAGTAGAGAATTTAGAATATCTGTACTCCTGACAGAACTAGCTATTTTGGTTTACCAGTTTATATCCGGAAGATTGAAGTCTCCCATAATGATAACTTCTCCTTTCATTGTCATTTTAGCTATTTACTCAACTAGTAGATCATCTAATTCATTAACTTGGTCAGGTGGTCTATATAACACACCTACACGAGTTACTGCATGATTGCCAAACTGCAACGTAACCCAAACTGACTCAATGTTGGATTCACTAACTTGTATTAGGTTAAATTTTATGCTATCTTTCACATACAGGGCCACTCCTCCTCCTTTCTTGCCTTCTCTCTCTTCTGTATAAAGAGTTCCCTGGTATGGTTATGTCCCATTCATTACTCTTATTGAACCATGTCTCAGTAACAGCCACTAAATTTACAGCCACTAAATGCCATTATTGACCCAAGTTAATTGATTCTATTACCTAAACTGCAAGCATTTGTAGACAGGACTCTGAGCTTGTCATTTCTTAACCTCTGTGCTATTGATATGTTCTGGCAGTGTTTCGGGGGCAATTGGACTCATGAATTTTAACTATTTTGCCCCCCCCCCTTCCTAGTTTAAATACTTCTTAGCAAATTCTTGGAATTGTTCACTGAGTATATTCGTTCCTTTGAGAGAAAGATGCAAACCCTCTTTTTTGTACAGTTCCTTTCTATTCTAAGTAGAGCTATCATGAGACACAAAGCCAAATCCTTGCTCTTAACACCATTTACTAAGCCATAAGTTGAACTCCTTAATACGCCTCTGCCTATAATTCTGAACATTATGCACAGGCAGAACTTCAGAAAATTAAACAGTGGATGCAAAATCCTGTACACCATTACCAAGTGTGATAAAAGGTTCCTTCACCTCTGAAACTTCATTGCAAGCCAGGTAATTTGTCCCTAGATCGACAAGAACATCCATGTCCCCTTCCTGCTTTGCTTGCATAACAATATTAAGAATAAGTCGTCTAACTCTTCTAGCAGTAGCACCAGGGAGACCTCTCACAAAACCATTTTCCTTAAGCTCCACAACAGCTGCTTCCTTTCAGACTCCACTTTATCTTTTTTTGTCCTTGGCTGCAGTCTTGCATACATTAGACATAGGAGTCGATGGTTCCTCACCCTCTGTGCTTGAGCCAATATCCATTTTGCCCTTACATTCTGAGAGTGCTGCAAATGAATTATGGAGAACCACAGACTGTGGGACATGTCTTCTATCCACAACTCTAAATCTTCCAGAACCTACAGTAATCCATCTGCAATTTCTAGGGGTCCTCCGTGGCAGTGGCATTGCAGCAGTCCCAGCCTGAGTTTAACAGATAATTTTAACATCTCAGATTTCAAAAATGCTATTTCCTGCTGCAGTAAGGAGAACTGTCCACAGATCGGACAGCATCCAAACCTCCAAAGAGTGGAACATTAAATAAATTCACAACAATTCCTGCATTGAACCAGGTCTGTCATTTTAAAGAGGAGAACATTTAAAACATACAAATCTTACCATTTTTAGATTGTATCCACCTCCAGCTGCTGAATAGTCAGCTGAGTAAAAAATGCCTGAGCCCCGTACAAGAACCCCATACAGCACTGCAATGGAACTGCAACATGTGAACACTGCCATAACTGAGTTGGATTGGATTGTTAGCCAATCCAAAATAAACTCATGGGATAGGGGATAAGTGTCTGATTGCGGGGGTCCGACCTCTGGGAACACCCATGGATGAGACACTTATCCCCTATCCTATGAGTTCATTTTGGATTGACTGAACAATCCAATCCAATGCAGTTATGGCAGAGTTCACATGTTGCAGTTTCATTGCAGTGCTGTTACAGTACTGCAGAATTACAGTTAAAATGATAAAGCACCACAACAGTACTTCATAGTACTTCATTGAAACTGCAAGGTGTGAACAAAAGCTGGTTTTAAAGACATACAAAAAGAGTGCAAGACAGTTCTGTCCTCCCCATCTCCTGTTTTACCTCCTCTGTCTCATCCCGGAAATATGGAGGCATATCGCAAGCAGTCCAAGCCTGCACTGGAGCTAATGTGCCAAGAAAAGGACATCCCTACTGCAGGAAAGAACAAGGAACAACTTATTGCTGATCTTGTGGAGTTGATGCCCGTGCAGAAGAGCTGAGTGACATGAGGCAAAGTCCTACAGCTGGAACTGCCATCCAAGGACTGATATCTCCTGGGGAATATAACATTACTCCCCATCAGGACAGTTCTCCCCATGAGGCCTTGGACTCTTATATGCGGACTGCCTTACAACACCTTGGGAATGTGGATGCTAATATGAAACTCCAACTGCTTCTCCAGTACCAAACTGCAGAGAGAGAGGCATGAGGCGCAGAAAGAGAGGCCCAGGCACGAGCCACAGAAAGAGAGGCCCAGGCACAAGCCGCAGAAAGAGAGGCCCAGCGAAGGCATGAACTGGAGGTTCTGAGGCTGAGAGGGGATGCTTCATCCGCACGGAGTGTTGTGCAGGATCAAGGAGACCACAAACCCCGCTTGGAACATTTCCCCATGTTGGAGAAAGATGGTGATCTGGATGTGTTCCTGAGGGGATTTGAAAAGGTTTGCCGGCAGTTCCATCTACCTAAGGAACAGTGGGGACGATATCTAACCCCGCGGCTGCGAGGGAAAGCTCTGGATGTGTTTGCTTCGCTTCCCTCTGAAAGTGACCAGGACTATGAGGCAATAAAATCTGCCCTGCTAAAAAGTTTTAATCTGACTCCAGAGGCTTATCGGAAAAGATTTAGGACTTTGCAACAAAGCGCCACAGAAAGCTGCACTGGACATGCAGGTCAGCTAAGGACTGCATTCAGGCAATAGACCGGGGGCCTACAAGTCACTACCTATTAGGCTCTGGAGGACTTGATGGTCCTGGATCAGTTTCTCCAAACACGGAGCTTTGAAGCCAGAGAGTGGATTTTGGACCGCAAGCCCAAGAAAGCCATGGAAGCAGCAGAACTAGGAGATGACTTTGCCAACAACCAGGCGCCAGCAGCAAAGCGTGGATCTGCACAAGCTGGAGCAAGTACCTGGAGGGGAGCAACACAACCCCAAAGCACCACCAGGTCAGCCGGGAATTTCTTGCCATCATTCCCAAAAGCAACAGGAGCCACATTGGGTCAGGGGGACACCCGCCGATGTTACACTCTGTCATTATGCTCCAGAGGACACTACCTGCACACCGGATGGGCTAGGAGAGAGCCCGTTCATTCTGAGGTACTGTGCGAGACTTTGGGAGACACTGCGAAATGTGGTAACTGGGAGGGAGTGCAGGGGATTGATAATTGTTTACCTGTGACTGAACCATTAATGTTTTCCAAAAGTGGAATGGGGTGTATTGTAAAATGTGGTGACAATGCATTGCCAATGCCAAAACCTAGTGGAGATGGGCTAGGGAGAGGGGTTGGTGTGCCTCTGGTGACATGTAAGGATGAGGGACCAGCAGTGAGTGATATGTCCCAATCCTGTGAGCCTAAGGAGGAGGAGGGAAGGAGTAATATCCCTGTGTATGATGCCTGTATTGTTATGTCTGGAACTGAGGGGGAGGAAGGTAAACCCCAGGGAGGCATACCAATGGTGGCAGTGGTAACGCGTCAGCAGCATGCCAGGGCTGCAGCTTTAAAAGGAAGGGAGGATGGTGATGCAAGGGGCAAGCTGTGTGACTTGCAAGCCCCAGCAGAGGAAGGTGGAGATGCTAGTTCACCTGGGGGAAATGTGCTCCCTGATACCACGAGATGGGGGGAGGGAAATTAGCATTTCCGGGAAGCTCTGAGCAGTGACCCTTCCCTTGAAGGGCTGAGACAACGTGCTCAACATACAGGTGTTGACACAGATGGGCATCAGGTATACTGGGAAAATGATATATTGTACATCCCTTTCCAAAGGCATGCTAGGGGCCCAGGAGAGAGAAAGGCCGTTAGTAGTTCCTAGGCAGTACAGGAAAGAGCTGCTGAGCCCATGAGACCCCCCTGGCAGGACATTTGGGAGTGGCCTATGCGGTCATAGAGAAAGAATGTCTAGCTGTGGTCTGGGCTTTGCATTAATTACAGCCATACCTGTATGGCAGGGATTTTACTGTCATAACTGATCACAACCCTCTACATTGGTTGGACAGAGTGTCCGGTAACAATGGCACCATGAAACAAATGCTAAAAACATTTGTAGAATCGGAGGGCAGAGACTGGGAAAAGTATTCACCCCATCTGTTATTTGCTTACAGGGAGGTACCCCAAGAGTCTACAGGTTTCTCGCCCTTTGAGTTATTATATGGTCACAAAGTGCAGGGACCCCGAGATTAAGTTAGGGAAGAATGGGAAAGGGGGCTACCTGCCCCTGAGACTTCTGTGGTGGAGTATGTTCTGAGATTCAGGGACAGGATGCAGGCATTGACTGGGCTGGTACAGGACAACCTCATAGCAGCACAGTCCAGTCAGAAGTACTGGTATGATCACAATGCAAGGGACTGGGTCTATGAAGTGGGAGAGAAGGTAATGGTTCTGAATCCCATCAGGCAGAATAAGTTGCAGGCTGCCTGGGAGGGTCCCTTCCCCATTTTGCAGTGCCAATATGTAGTTGCCATTAATGAGAAAGATCAGAGGCAGAGACAGTACCACATTAATATGGCATACTATGACCCTGAGAAGGTGGTACTCAGTGTATGTAGTGAACCAGAGGAAGGGCTGGGTAGTGATCCCCTACTAGACCTAGTGGAGGAAGCCAAGAGCCAGGGATCCCTTCAGGATGTAGAGATCAATCCACAGCTCTTAGCTGCAAAGAAAAGGCAGCTAAATGAGGAAATATGCCCCTTCAGTGCCATCTTTGCCTGGGAATGCAGGGCCTGTGGTGTCAAGAAAAGAAATAGACGGTTAATGGAGACAGATCTATCAGCCTGGAGAGGCAAGATCTCTCTGTCCCCATCTTAAGGGGGAGGTGTCAGGCCCAAGGCCTGATTATTAAAATCCTATATCTGTATTATAATTATAACTGTGTGTGATGTATTATCCAAGATATGGGTGAGAGGTCATTCAGACGGTGTATCCTTTTTGTGTATTGCATTTTATTGGGGGTCTGGCTGTTTGTTTACATCTCCTATGAAGTCAAAGGCTCTTTTGAAGCAGCAGGATGTAAGGGGCACTCTGGTCCCATCATATAATCAACCAGATAAGAGGGCCAGGAACAGAGATGCCCCCCTGGTGGGATCAGAGGGGAGGGGGAATGGAGTCCCTCCAAAAAGGCAGATATATAATACTTAATGCTAGACTCAGGTTGTTCAAGGCTGTGCAAAAGCTGACAGGAGCTGGACTCTCACTCACAAAGGACTGCTATATCATCATGCTGTAAGAACTTCATTTTTGTTTTCTGAACTTGTCTTGCAAAACTCTTTTATATATTTTTGTACCTGTATGTAATTTGTTCCTGTATTTTTATATATTTAGCACTGTGATACCTTTTATCAGATTAAATGTTTAATTAAATCAGCTCTGGTCTTTGATCTCTAACTATATGAGCTCACCTTTCTGAAGGAGGCTCTGGTAAAACACGTTTATCTAAGGGTTAATTTGGTGACTTGCTGGGACTAGTAGTGTATACCCAGAGGTCTGGTGGCCTTAACCCTTGCACCATCACACTCTCTCTAATGTCTTGGCTGGACCGATAGGGTGTGATTGTGACAATCATATTATTGCTTAATGCATTATGGATTAGAGCATTTTGTGACTTTTGAAAAAGTGGCTCCTTTTTAGGCTAAAGGCTTAAAATGATGGCCATGGTGCAAAAAAAATGGAGCAAATGCTTGCTAGATGTGTCTAAAAAGTCAAAGACAGGAAAAAATACAAACTGTTTGTTTCATACAAGCGTAAGACATGTTTTTGAATCTATATTATGGCTGCAAGTCCCTGTCTGATGAACCAATGTCCCCTAGCTCTAATGAAGCAAACTTACTAGCCTAATAGCCAAATGTTTATGGCAGACCTGGAAGCCTTATTTATAGTAAACTATCATAGATGTGCCATAGTAAATCATGGAAAGTTGTCTGATCATGGGAGGGTCTGACTGCTGAGACCCCCTGTGATCTATAGAACTGGGCCAAACTCTTACCCTGGAGAGCTCTGGCACTCACTGCTCCACATTCACCAGCCACAGCAATGTACGGCCTATGCCACTGATCGGCAGAGAGGGCCATCACTCCCAAGATTAGTTCGTCACAGATGGTGGAGGATGGAGCACTCCAAGGTAAGAGATTGGCCCTGCTCTGGAGTTAATGGGGGTCCAGCGGTCAGACCTCCAGTGATCAGAAATGTAATCCCTATTCTGTAAATAGGGATAAGTGTAATTTGCTGGATAACCCCTTTAGAGCTATCTTTTAGAAATATGTAAAAATGTGCAACAAGTTAGAGATGGACAAATTTATAAAATGAATCTGCTGTTGATTAATTTAGTCTTGAAAAATGAATTCCACTTTCCCAGTGTTAAGATTCCCTGGAGAAGCCTGGAATGACCCTCTGAGGTCTACATGGACTGTGTCATACCTGACTTCTCCGCTGAATCTTATAACAAATGAAGGCAAAACTAAACAGATCAACGGCCATCTCAACAACTAAGGTTTGATTTTATTGCTCCAATGTAATTAAAGTAAAAAACTAAGTAACTATGCAAATAGCCTTGGCTCAGCTTTGGGGTCCCTAGATGCTTATATGTAGACATGACAGTAGGTAAGGGAATGGATGCAAGTGGGTGACACGTGATGGCAGAAGATGACTTCATGCCTAAATTTAGTTTCAGTTTCTTATTTTAGCTACATTAGAACAATACAAAAAAAAAAAAGGGATGCAAAGTGGATATAGCCATTAAAAGTTCTTTCTTCAGACATTTTCTTCTTCATGATAGACCCAAAGCAGTTGTTTCCCTTTAAAGCTCATAATAATACCACATCTATAATTAAAACAGTCCTGAATTTCATTCCAATTTTTGTACGCTCTAATATTCTGTCTGCCAAAGCATTAGAAATGCAAAGGACACTGATCTGCTCAGTGCATCTATGATTCGTTTTTGATCGATTAGTGTATTCCGCTGGCAACAAGGAAAATTTGTAGGAAAATGTATTTGTACAATATTAAATCAATACCATGTTTTTTCCTAATGACACAAAAGCTAAGAGGACAGCAAAAATCAACAGAACACAGATCAGATTTGCTTCCCATATCTTCCAATTATAGAGGTTCGCGAAGAAGGAAAGGCGCATCAGACTTTCAGGAAAATAACATCTACGATTTTTAGATTAGCATAAAAATAATTGACAATATGTCTGGAAGAACACTAGAAGCAATTTGTAGGTACAAAGATAAAATCCATTTTCAAATACCCTACTATGGATTGCTGAGTTTATAAAGAGGGGCCCTGTTTAAAACCCTCATCTATTGGCCAGAGTGAAAAGTAGCTACAAAGAGCAGATCGGGAGGACAGTCTATTGATTTCAATGCTAATTCTGTAGTTCCTCAGTCCCCCTGTGATGGCGCTGCAGGAATAAGAAACACTTACTAATGTGTTCTCCCACATTACAGCTGCCTACTTAGAGGTCCTAGTAACAAGAAGACCCTGTTAACAAAAATATATTTTTAGGAAATTCCAGGAGATTTTAGCATTGTTATAAATTATTTCCAAATGAGTCAACACCACTTTGTTATCTTTTTCCGTATAAATGAATTACAAATTTCATTAGCAGATACAGATGTAATTAATATGAGATGCAGCATTAAGGAAAATGTGATAACACAGCTTAAAAAGGTTTTCCCATCAGAGAAAAAGATCCCCTATCCCCTATCTATTAACTGTTTCCTGGCTCCCATAGAGAATGAACGAAGGGACAGTATGCATGTCAAAAGCTGTTTTGATTGATCAGGGTCTCAGTGCAGAGACCAATAAATGGCAAAAAACACGCTAGACAACGGGACTGCTATATCCAACATTTTTTTAAATCTTTTTCTTCTCATGTATAACATGTATTGAATATTTGACATGCAGATATACAATAGTTGGTGGACCTGTGTTCCGATTTACTTACTATTGCTCAGTGCAGATACCCCTGATGATTGCTAGATATAGCAGGGTAAAGTGTGTGGCAGCTTATTCTATTATATAGCCTATAAAGCACATCACCTGCAATATGATGGATTAAGCCCCAAGTTGCCAAGATCTAGAGATTGGCGGGGGTCTCCATAATAAGATGAGGGTTTGAAGGGTCTTCATATTCGAAATACCCCATAAATTACCCCATTATAAAAACTGCACCCCTCAAAGTATTCAAAATGACATTCAGTAAGTGTGTTAACCCTTTAGGTGTTTCATAGGAATAGCAGCAAAGTAAAGGAGAAAATTCAAAATCTTAATTTTTAAAAACACTCACATCTTCTTGTAGACCCAGTTTTTGAATTTTTACAAGGGGTAAAGGGGGAGAAATCCCCCAAAATTTGTAACGCAATTGCTCTCGAGTAAGGAAATACCTCATATGTGTATGTCAAGTGTTTGGTGGGTGCAGTAGAGGGCTCAGAAGAGAAGGAGCGATAATGGGATTTTGGAGAGTGAGTTTTTCTGAAATGGTTTTTGGGGGGGCAATTCCCCAAAAATCCCCCACATGGCATATTATTTTGGAAACTACACCCCTCAAGGAAGGTAACAAGGGGTACAGTGAGCCTTAACACCCCAGAGGTGTTTTACAACTTTTCATTAAAACTGGATGTGTAAATCTTTGATTTATTTATTTTCACTAAAATGATGGGTTTTTTTCCCCAAATTTTACATTTTTACAAGGGGTAATAGGAGAAAATGCCCCCCAAAATGTGTAACTCCATCTCTTCTGAGTATAAAAATAAGTCAAGTGTTCTGCTGGTGCACTACAATGCTCAGAAGAAAAAGAGTCACATTTGGCTTTTGGAAAGCAAATTTAGCATTTATGAAGCCACTATGGTGCCAGAACAGCAAAAAAAAAAAAAAAACACATGGCATACTATTTTGGAAACTACGCCCCTCAAGAAATGTAACAAGCAGTACAGTGAGCCTTAACACCCCACAGGTGTTTGATAAATGTTCTATAAAGTGGCATGTGAAAAGGAAGAATTTGATTTTTTTTACACTAAAATGCTGGGGTCACTCCAAATTTTTCATTTTCACAAGTGGCAACAGGAGAAAATGTCACCATGAATTTCTAAATACATTTCTTTGGAGTAAGGACATACCTCATATTAGGACATCAACTGCTCTGCGGGTGCACAACAGGTCTCGGAATATACTCCTAAAGCAGTTTTTAATGCAGAGGCCCGAATGATCGGGGCAAGTGTCACATTGAGTGGTGGTGTCCTTCCGTATCCCATTCTTGTGACACACTCTGCATTTTTTCTGGGATCGTCCCTTCTTTCCAGTATAGGGCACCTCACCTAGAAAGTGCAGGCCTGGGAGGATCCTGGCACCTATAAATCCAGTTCCTTGGGAACTCCGGCCTGCTCTTACCGGGTCACCAAAGATCAGGATCTTTAGGACTTCTTCTTGGAACTGGAGGTATGTCCCTGTGTTGCCAGCGTACTGGGACAGTACAGAAGAGTTGTACATGGCAACCTGTACCAAGTAGAACGCAACTTTTTTGTACCATACCCGTGTTTTCCGCCTGGCGTTATATGGCTTGAGGACATCAGAGAGATCAACTCCCACCCTATACTGATTGTAGTCCAGAATACAGTCAGGCTTGAGGACCGTTGTTGTGGTACCTCGCACAGGGACAGGTGAGCTACCATTACCATGAATTGTGGTCAGCATGAGGACATCCCTCTTATCCTTATACCTGACCAGCAACAGGTTTTCATGGGTAAGGGCACAGGACTCACCCTTGGGCATAGGTGTCTGGATCAAATCTCTGGTGGACGTGGATCTGGCGGCAAGGGATGTTAACAGAGGGATGCTGGTATGAAAGTTGTCCACGTAATGGTGGTAACTTATCCAGCAATGGGTGCACAAGGTCTCAAACGATTTTCTCGCTAACACCCAGAGTGGGGGAGACATTCTGGGGGTTCAATACGGGAATCTCCTCCCTCATATACTCTAAACTTGCAAGTGTACCCGGAGGTTCTCTCACAAAGTTTGTAGAGTTTCAAGCCATATCATGCCCGCTTGGAGGGAATATACTGGGGGAAGTTGAGTATCCCCTTAAAACTGATAAGAGACTCATTGACCGAGAGCTCCCTGAGGGGTACGTAGGCCTCCAAAGATTTGGCCCCAAAGTGATCTATGACCGGCCTCACTTTGTAAAGCCGGTTATAGGTGGGATCACTTTGGAGGGGACATGCTTTGGAGGGGACTGATAATGATCAGTGTAATGAAGGCATTTCCAAATGGCCTCAAACCGCTTCCGTGTCATATCCATACTGTAGAGCAGGGTCTGGTAGAGGACGTTCCTGCTCCAGTACTGCCTGACACTTGGTTTTTTGACTAGGCCCATATGTAGCACGAGGCCCCAAAATGTCCTCATTTCAGATGCATTGATGGCGCACCATTCATTGGACCTAGCCAGCAACGAATCAGGGTGGTGGACAATGAACTGTTGAACATACAAGTTTGTTTGCTCCACCATATGATTGACAAAGTCATCACTGAAATAATAACAAAAATAGTCTATTTCAGTGTATCTGGCTGTGTCAATCCCGATTACTGAGTCGCCAACAAACTCAGGAATCCGTGGCTTATATCCCTCTGGGGGTCTCCAGACAGATTCACTGGAGGGGGTCTCCAGAC
The DNA here is from genome assembly GCF_029499605.1 of Hyla sarda. NCBI lineage: Eukaryota > Metazoa > Chordata > Amphibia > Anura > Hylidae > Hyla > Hyla sarda. The sequence continues at coordinate 127,000,639 of NC_079197.1, read as the reverse complement.
AGATTCACTGGAAGCGGGCTCCAGTACGCTTGTCTGGGTGGTCGGACTCCTATTATGAGCGGCATGGATGCTCGTACTAGTGTCGACCACTGGGTCACTATCATGGGGGTGTGTGGCCTCGCCTGGTCTCCACCACCTTCTGGGGGGCTCATCATCAGTGCTAGATGATGATGAGGAGGACAAGGAAGAACACAGAAATGTAGGATCTTCCTCACTGGCAGATTCGAAGTCGGTGGCAAGTAAAGCATATGCCTCCTCCACTGAAAATGCCAGGTGGGCCATCACCTTGGTGTATGTGCTTGGTGTGAACTATATTTAACGGTGTGTGATTATAAATCACACATCGTTATGAAAAAAAGAAAAAAAACGCTGCGGCCCAAAAAAAAAAAAGGGGGGGGGGGGGGGGAATGCAGTGTCCTGAAAGCCTGAATATCTGCGGCGGACCCTTGAGGACGTATTAGGGGGTCAAGGGGGGGGGGTTACTTTTTTTTGTTTTTTTTTGTTTACCTCCTACCAATCCCTGTACACTGAAGCTCACCCTGCACTACACAGCTCTTCTTCAGCCCTGAGGGGCACAGATCTTGGCAGAGGAGGGGTCCCTGGCTTTTTCTCTGAGCTCTGCCCGCTGACTGAACTCAGTGGGCTAGCAGAGCTGAGAGAAGGGGACATTAACCCCTCCTTTGCCAGCTGCTATTGGTCGGACGATCGTATACTACACTGCCGATCACCTTCTAATTCCAGGTCATCAGGTCACAGGTGACCCGTATGACCGGAATCACTGCAGATGTGCGGGACCCCCTTGGCGTTGTCACGGGATGCCTGCTAAATGATTTGAGCAGGCATTTCGCTCCGGTCCCCACCTAGCGTGCGGCGGAGACCAAAATTCCTTAAGTACCGGGGCATCAGGGCTTACCTGTACGCCCTGGGTCCCTAAGTGGTTAATGGCTGCAGTGAACCATTACTACCATTGCTTGGCTAAACCGACTTGCTACAGTTATCTTCAAATCTGTATTTATTCCAAATACATGAGCAGAATTTACAATGAATATCGTTCCTTGAATTCTTCTGCATGTTGCAGTTCATGTACTCTATTCTTTTGTTTTAAAATCATTTTTATAATTTTTCAGTCAACAACATGAATGCAACAAAAACTGGGTACAGAGAATGGTTTTCAGACATAAGAGATAAATTGTACAAAGGTTATCAATGAATTGGAGTGTTACCATTTAACAGTAGAATTGTTATAACATCAGAATTAGAAGCTAATAACTGTATTTGAAACCAGACCTGTCCGGGGTGGGGTTTCATTGGTCACTCAATGTGTTATGGTCTGGCATAATGTGTTATGGTCAAAACCATTCTACAGTGCCATGTACTCTGTTCTAGCTAGTATTCTATACTAGTATTTTTTAGCCTTCAAAACTTAAGATTCAATGTAGTTGTTTGCTATATAAAAGTGTTCCCCAACCAGTCCTTAAGGCCCAACAACATTCCAGGTTTTTTCGGTTTCTCCATTGGAATAGAACAGGGAAATATTCTGGACAGTTGGTGGGCCTTGAGACCTGGGTTAGGGTATAATTTTGAATACTTTACTCAGAATATCAAAAACCTATTTAAAGGAAATCTGTTATCAGTTTCACCTGCCCTAACCTATTGGTATAGACAGGTAGTGCAGGTGACACTGATGACAACAATACTTACCTGGTCTCGTTCCGTGCTCTGGTTCTTTTCCAATATTCATTCCACCGTATCTTCTGTTCCGAGGCCAACTTGGAGCATGAGCTGAGGTTAGTGACATCACCGCTGCTGTTCTCTGCTGGGTCCCGCTGCTAGCAAACATCATTTGTTTACTAGCAGCGGGGCCAAGTCGGTCCTGGAGCAGAAGATATGGCAGAAGATTGCAGAAGATGCGGAGCACAGAACCGGACCAGATAAGTATCGTTGTAATCTGTGTCACCTTCACTACCTGTCTGTACTGACAGGTTAGTGCAGGTGAAACTGATGTCTAAGTTCACCTTAGTGAAATGGAGAGTTGGTCGGGTTTTTACATTTTTTGGGGCAAATTCTGGCATAGAATCTGGCAGGCGCAATGCACCAAATTCTGGAGCACAACCTGACACAACAGGTCGGGTTTATAATAGTAAATCAGGGCCACTGTGTGCGAACAAAACCACTTTCCCATAGACATATGAATATGAATTTTTGCATATGAATTTTTCCAAAAATGGACACACTGTTTTCGACGATTTTATCGACGACTATTTACATAACAGGCACTGTGTGAACATAGCCTTAGTCTTATGTCTGATAGCTGGAGGAATGATAAATTGTAGCCATCAACACTTTTCCATTAGAAAAAAAATACAAATGATAGGGTATAGGGATGATGTGTAGTCTAAGACTACCACACTATCAGGCACTGTAATAACAAACAGAGACCTTTGAAAATTGTAGAACTAACTGTTAATTATAGTTTTTACTGTCATTTAATGTTCATTAACAATAAAGATTTTATCTTAACATTGATTTTTTTAGGCATACCTGTTATATTACCAAAAAATTGTTTAGATGTTACTCACTAGGTCATGTTACTCACTAGGTTCTTATGTGTCTAGCTTCTGTATTTCATTCCTAAATCCCTTTGTTCTGCTGCTCACTCATTCTGACACCCACTGCTCAGGAAGGGGCATGTCCGAGGCAAGCACTGAGCCCGCCCTCACTCACCATGCATTCACTTCCTCCCTGAGTCTTCTGTGATGTGCTGGGTCTCTTCATCCAATCACTGCAGGCTGCTCTGTAGCCCTCTGCTCTCTGCTGCAGTCTGATAGACAGGACAGGAGTGAGCACAGTGAAGTGCTAGTCGCTCCCTCACTTACTGGACTTTTCACCAGCCTATGCTTCAGCTTGGACAAAGATGATGCTGAAGCTGGACATTACCATGATCTGAATTGTATGGGGACCCCTAGTAATCTTTTTATAAGCCATGATTTCCAGTAGAAAAAACATTTTTATAAAGTATTGTAGAAAGGCTAATGTTTTGCCAAAATGTCCAACACATAAAAAGTTTTTGAATCTGACAGTGCCCATTTAAGAACAGTCTGCTTGGGTAAGTTGCATGACTTTCGTAGTTTCCAGCCAAACATCCCAAGTTATACATCACAGAATCTGGAATAGATTAAATAAGTACAGTACAACTGGAACAACTTACACAGCGCAGGGAAAAAAATCATCTGAAGCCAGAAAGATAATCTGTCTAAGCAAACAACCCCCATTAATGTGCAATACTGCAGCCATGCACAATGGCTATCATTTTTTAAGTACAGAGGAGAGGTGGAAAAAATTTGAAAAAAAATACAATTCTGGAAAGAAGGATTTTCAAATAACTGGAAATTTCCTACTGTGTGTGCCTCAGAGGAATATAAAACGACACAAGAAAGCAGATGTAATACGATGCTCACACTGGGCTCTGTAATCTAATTGTTCCTGGAGCACATTATCTTGACATTTAGAAATATTGTTTTTGAACACTATTATAACACATTCAAAGTTCTTGCCTATTTGTGATGAATAAAATCTGCAGGGCTTCAAGGGAAACAATGACTCATAATTACTTTTTTTTTCCCCTTTTTTCCTTGCTAAACTTCTTGCTCTTGTTTTTTTTCTCTTGGTTAATGGTAAAATTAATCCTTTCCATGCAGCTGCAAAGATTTATCTCCCAGGCATCATGTTGAGTATCTATAAACGATAAACAAATGAATACTGATGGGAGATTGTCTGTACATCTACTTGAATCTAAGTAAATTGTTTTGTACTACACAATTGGTTGACAACAATGCCATGCATGACTTAATTCTTTGGGTTTCTATTGTTTTATTTTTTTGGGTCTCACAGGAGTTTAATGTAGTTGACATGAACCATCGCTGGCTTGCGTTTTCCAAAGAGTCGTAGATTGTGCTTCTGTTTAGCAGGATGCAGCCTAGCATGTGGTATTCAGGTCTCGTACACCATTCTGTTACGTATTCATTTAGTCTTGTTTGCAAGAAGAAAAAAAATGTATTTGAACAGAGAAAACAGTGAAACAAAAACCAGATGAAAGACAACGTGGAGACAGTGAGCGGCCACTGAGCATGTTGTAAGACTCATGTCATCCAATCCATCCAGACACATTTAATGCAGCCCTGCTCTACTGAAGCATTGCCTACTTTATTTTATGAACAAAAAAGGGTTAAAAAATTAGATATAGAAACCCATTACACTACTATTTTCTTTATCTATGTAAACTATCATCATAGTTTGGACACCATTTTACAATGTGTACAAAGAATAAATCTACTTAGTAAGTTAAGTAACTTGTGGTAGCTTGGGGGGTGTAGGGTGTAGGTGGTGTAGCTGTGCAGTGATGAAAGGGTGTTAGATTAACCCTTAACTGTCGTGACACTAGGGTGCGGGTTCTTCCTCTATAGATATATATCCTACCGCCACCCGTCCCAGGAACGATAGGGAGGAATAAAGGATTGTCCACAGCCAGAGGTTTAGTAAACTGTAGATAACTTTACTGCAACTTTTATGAAGGTTGATAATGGCAAACAGTCTATACATGAGAGTAGTCTGTAAGTTCCTCACAGTTGGTTGGGACCTTGTAGTATATAAGCTCTGAGTCTGGAATTACGCTGTTCCACTGGATTTAGGGGAATTATTTAGGTCCAGCAGTCATGCAGGATTAACGGGATTTAGATTTAGTAGACTCACGGTTAGTAAGCTGCTGAATTGGTAGGCTTCAGGCCTAGTCCTCTTGCAGAATTGTATAGAGTGATGCTTTTTCTACAGATGATCAGGAGCACGAGATGTTACTGCTTTGCAGTACAGGAAGAAAGAGAGCGATGATTGGGTAGCAACACCCTTATATGGCAAGGGGCAGGCTCAAAGCTTATTGGTTCCCACCAGCTGTCAGTCCTTTCACAAAGCATTTTGGTACCTCATGTGACCACATCACGTGCCCTGGAAGGTCCTTAAGCTTAGCTTAACATTAGACTTAATAGTCATGTGACCTAAGGTCCTGGAAGTACTATACATATACATTAATTATATAAATGATATACATCAAACAACATAAAATTAAGGAAGGAAGAGGTGACAAGGGGTTATCCCACTAGGAGGATCCTACCGGTACATAGGAACTCTGTCTTTGGGGACTTAGCACACAAGGTATGGTACAAGGGACGGTACCGGGATACCACAAACTTTGCATCCTGTGCAGATCCTGTGTTATGGCCTATACCAGTGGTCTCCAACCTGCGGACCTCCAGATGTTGCAAAACTACAACCCCAGCATGTCCGGACAGCCAACGGCTGTCCGGGCATACTGGGAGTTGTAGTTTTGCAACATCTGGAGGTCCACAGGTTGAAGACCATTGGCCTATACATTACTCCAGCACAGTATTTACAAATCTGAAGGCTTCAGAGCTGAACTCTCCTATCTACCCTTACTGGTTTCCATAGACATTAGATTCTTGAAAATATACAAACATCAACAACCTATCTTCCTCTGTTGGAAACAATTATTTTACCATGGGTAACAAGCAACTCTCATAATCCTTATCCTACAAATTGATACCCAAATAGGACTGGATCTGGGTATATATGCATAGATAAACATGGAGTACACCTCCTGATGAAATGGCATAGCCATGAAACGTGTCGAGGGTACAGTGATGGATCCCGCATGGTGTTTAGCAATATGCCTACCCGAGGTTTGCTTATAATTTCATGCACATATCATACTTATGGTGAAAAATAGGATGCTGTTTATATGGAGGTACCCCCATTTCTTTGGGGTTAGTGTTTTTTTTTTTTTTTTTTAATGGGTTAGGGGCCACAGGGGACATTGAATATATATATATATTGGAGATATCTGTTTGGGTATCCTTTTGTAGGATTGGTATTATCAAAAACATAGCCTTTACATTAGGCACTGTAACGTATTAAATTAAGTATTAACTAACTCATCCATCACGTTATAGGAGTTCAATAAGGAAAGTGTCTGCTGACAAGCTTGTTGACTGTTTCAAGTAGAAAACAGAATTGTGAATGCAGCTCTAGACTATAACACAGGCTAAAACTCAATTTCAATTCAGGATGCACTGCAGGTATTCATGTATTCAAATTGTGTTTTTTTTTTTTCTTTATACAAATTAGATACTTATAGTGCTGCATAAATCAGAGGAGACCACCTAGGAAACATCAAGGTGAATGCTGCAGAGGGTGCTAAATATTGTGAGGAGAGCCCCACACTGTTCTGAATTTTTTGTAAGAATGGACTGAAGGTAGGTATATGAGCCAGAGACCCCGCATCGGTCTCCTGTTCACCCACATTATAACCCGGTGTATTAGGTATAGTGTGGGTGAACAGGATGACTTTGTTCCTTTAAGGCAACAGAAGATCTATGCCTATAGGCTCCTGAAATATAAACCCAATACTATATGACAACAAGAGATGGTAGCATTCAAGTAAACAGACTTGAACTAAAAAAAAAGACATCAGAAAAAGCAGAGAAGAGACAAATCCAACACTGAAATGTAGTAAGGTCGGATTGAGGAGTTTATTCTACTCCAGTGCAGAGGGTGCTAAATATTGTGAGGGAGCCCCACACTGTTCTGAATTGTTTTGGAAGAACAGACAAAGTTTAAAGCCAAACATGACTTATGCTCTGCCCTATCTGATGAAGTTTTATGCCCCCATATACATTGAAATAATGTTGGCTGAACTCACCAATTTCAGGCTTAGGAGAAATATGTATGGGAGCCTCTCAACGCTCCTTTGATAGGTGAAATTGAGAGAGTGAAGGATTGCCCATGTTGGGCTTTAAATTCCAATACTTTTTTTGGAGAGAAAGAGGAGTCTGGGAGTGCCTTACCTGTCCTCTCTCTATCTCATGTATCTGATGAAGAGGTATGTAGCCTCAAAACGTGTTAAGTATTGAAATAAGTGACTGAAATAAATTTAGAATTTGCCTTTAACCTGATATAGATTCCAGTTCTGTTTTTATCCTCAGAGGGCGTTCGTCAACATTTCAGGCATTTACTCCTAAACCTTTTCTTTCTATTAAGAGTCCATGAACATTTGCATGAGCATAGCATGTATGTCAGCTGAACAAATGTTAGGCCGACAGCTATTGCTTGTGTATAGGTACCTTACAGAAAAACGGTCATCCTGTTCACCCACACTAAACCCAATACATTGGGTTACAGTGTGGGTGAACAGGAGACCGAGGCGGGTCCCTGACACATATACATACCTTCAGTCCGGCACCCAGTCCCTCTGAAGATCAGCTTCTATCTTCAGTGAATTGCGTGCTGGAGACGGGCCCGCCGGCTGAATTTGAATATTCATAGTCGCTGGTCATGAAAATTCTAATTTAGCTAGCAGGCCCACCTCAAGTGTGCAATTCACCGAAAATAGAAGCTGATCTTCAGAGGGACCGGGCTCGGACTGAAGGTATGTATATGAGCCAGAGACCCCGCATCAGTCTCCTGTTCACCCACATTATAACCCAGTGTATTAGGTATAGTGTGGGTGAACAGGATGACTTTGTTCCTTTAAGGCAACAGAAGATCTATGCCTATAGGCTCCTGAAATATAAACCCTATACTGAATGACAACAAGAGATGGTAGCATTCAAGTAAACAGACTTGAACTAGAAAAAAAAACATCAAAAAAAGCAGAGAAGAGACAAATCCAACACTGAAATTTAGTAAATTCAGATTGAGGAGTTTATTCTACTCCAGTGCTTGGTATGGACATTATTAGAAGTCCTCAGGTAACTAACTATCTGGTGCTAGATAATTGCAATTCTCCTTTCTCTATTTATGGTGACCAACTTCTTTACTTCACTATTAGGCCATAAAGAAATGTTTTGTGCTAACTTTATGCACTACTGACTAGGCCATAGGCACTCTTCTATCATCTGTAGACAGTATATGAACACTGTATGCTCGCGCCTTTCATTTATTCAGAAAATAACTTGATTCAGGATAACGTATTAGTGGGCTGATTTTCATTGCAATATTTTATGGAACAGAAGGTTTGAGAACGAGTTGAGAAGAAACATAGTAACTGGATAAGACAGTAAACACAGGAAGCAAAAATCCAAAGAGGGCAGGAAAATCAATTGATGTGGTAGATTAATGACAAGAGGCCACAAGACCAGCAATAAAGTATTATGTCTACAGTAATGTCAATACTGGAGCCTCAATACAATTATACAAATACGTTTCTACACAAGGATACAGTGCGGGGACATTCACCAGATGACTTGTACCAGGAAGTAATGTCCTAAGGCTACCTTTCTTTTTTATTTAATTTAATGGGAGTCTATTGAAATAAAAAAGTTTTAATATAATTTCTTTTATATTGAACAGAATTTTTATTAGTTTTTCTGTTAGGATTACTATTAAAGAGACTGTGTCATCAGAAAATTATCTATTGTTTAAATTATGATTTTATGTTTAATATATTTTTAAAGAATTGTTGGAATTTTAATTTTCTATGTTACGATATATATATATATATATATATATATATATATATATATATATATATATATATTATTATTTAAAATTTTAATATACTGCTGAAATCTTCCAGTTTTTATTCTGGTCACTCAGCTTAAAGGGGTACTCTGGCGCTAAGACATCTTATCCCCTATCCAAAGGATAGGGGATAAGATACCGGATCGCGGGGGTCCCGCCGCTGGGGACCCCGTGATCTTCCACACCGCACCCCGTTAGAATCAGCCCCCGGAGCGTGATCGCTCCAGGTCTGATTACTGGCGATCACAGGGATGGAGCATAGTGACATCACGGCTCCACCCCCATGTGACATCATGCTCCGCCCCCTCAATGAAAGCCTATGGGAGGCGGCATTAAAATGAAATGTGTGATAGCAAAACACAATTATTCTCGCAAAACCAAGCACTCATATGGCTCTGCGGATGGAAAAAAAAATTGGCTGTGTCCACAAGGCATAACCAGGCTTTGTCCATAGAGGGTTAAAGAACTAATTGGAGAGCAAAGTTTATATATAAATATATATATTTTTTTTTTATTTATTTATTTATTTTTTTTAAAGTATGCTTAAGTTTGGTTTAAAAAGCTGAGATAAAACTAGGAACCTGTTGTGAGATAAGTTGAGAAGCATTACACAGGAGTCTGATAAGCACTTGGAGCCAGTGCATCAATAGAACAGGAGGGTATTTATGAAGCAGCCTCATTAATCATACAGGGAACAAATAAGGAAAATGTTTTCCCTGAAAAGAATCTTCATGATTAGGATCCATCTGCCCTGTTACATTATTATGAAAACTACTGGAAAAAAAGCATTAAAAAGACCTTGAGAGTGTATTTATAGATATGGTAAGCTTGTAGACGGCCTTCATCTGCAGAGAACAAAGCCCTTTCATGTATTGTAGATTATCTTTTCCTTGTCAGACTTTAAATGTAATTTGATTTAAGTATGAAAGTAATGTAGCAATAATGCAGAGCACTTATAAGTGTATACATGTCTTGGGATCTAAAACATGCATTACAACATAATCGCTCTATACAAAGTGATTTCATTGGAAAATTGGATTGTGGGTAACAACACGAAAATGTTCCCTTCGTTTACAGAACAACAGGAAAGTCTGTTATGTTTTACAAAAACTAGTATGTTTTTTTTTTAATGTATTGTATTTAATAAATAAGACTCTGTTCCCCTTTGAGCCTTTTGTAGGAAGTATACATTGAGTGGATATTCTTGACATATTCCTCCAGGGGAAGGCTACACTTAGCATCGCAGCATGTTGGGTCCAGTGCGCTCTAGTCGGAGCTTGCTGGGAAAGTTCCTATGCGCAGGTAACAGCTGCTAAAAAGTACTGAAAGGATTAAGATTTTTTTTAATAGAAGTCATTTCCAAATCCGTTTAACTTCCTGGCACCAGTGCATTTAAAAAAAGAAAAGGTTTTCCACCGAAGTACCCCTTTAAGTTATTTTACCTTTATTTATCTGTCTTACTCACTCTTTTACTCTATAGTTAATCTTGGGTAGAAGTAATGAGCTGCAATAATTTAAGACTACAGTGGTCCCTCAACATACGATGGTAATCTGTTCGAAACGGACCATCGTTTGTTGAAACCATCGCATGTTGAGGGATCCGTGCAATGTAAAGTATAGGACAGTGGTCAACAACCTGCGGACCTTCAGATGTTGCAAAACTACAACACCCAGCATGCCCGGACAGCCGTTGGCTGTCCGGGGCATGCTGGGTGTTGTAGTTTTGCAGCATCTGGAGGTCCACAGGTTGTAGACCACTGTTAAAGGAAGTTGTACTCACCTGTCCCCGCCGCTCCGGACCGTCACCGCTGGCCTGGATGTCGCCGTCCATCGCTGTCACCATGTCCCCGACGCTCCGGCAAGGCCTCTGCTTCCTCGGCATCCGCGCTCTCCGTCGCCGCCATCACGCCGCTACGCACGCCGCTCCTATTGGATGACGGGATGGCGTTGCGCTGCATCGCGATGACGTCGATGGGGAGCGCCGAGGATGCAGGGGATCCAGAAGAGGACGCGCCGGAGCCCCGAGGACAGGTAAGAGACATCACCGGAGCTCACAGGGCACCGTAAACGGCTATCCGGCGGGAGCTGAAACAGTCTGCGCTGCCGGATAGCCGTTTATGCGATGGCCCCGACATAAAAAAGCATCGTATGTTGATGCTGCCTTCAACATGCGACGGCCTCTGAGAGGCCATCGTATCTTGAAATGATCATATGTTGGGGCCATCGTCAGTCGGGGGTTCACTGTATTCTATTCTGCTGCTTATTGAAACTAACCAATTCTGCAGTCGGCAGGTAAATGAACCTCCCAAAGGGCATGGAGCACTCATTTTTAATTCTAGATTAGAAGCCTGAATTCACACACTGAGGTGCATATTCTAACAGGAGATTATAAAGGTTCTTAAGTGGACAACTGTCAAAATGCTTTAACTAAGTACACTATACATTGTTATATGTTTTTTATTGAATCCTGTGATTTGATAAATCGCACACTCATGAATAGTGTTGGTCAATCATGCACTAGCTGCCCTTACTAAGTGATATATTTACCGCAGTGACATTACTGAAACAACCTTTTGGTTGACACTACAGTTACTGTGGCTGGTTCTTCACTACTATTTCTGCACTTTCACCTTATTCGTTCGTCTTTTAATTTTCAGTGAACAGAATTTATGATTAGGGTTCACCTGCATACTCATTTTATTATAAAAACTCCGGAAAGGAGAATTAAAAAATGTAAGTGTATTTATAGATATGCACGAGGGCTTACTTTGTATGTAGAGAACAAAACCCTTATATGTCTTGTATATAGTCTTTCCCTTGTCAGACTTATTTCTCAGGTCACAGGGAACCTCAAGTATCTTCAAAATCAATGCCAGTAAACCATATTAATGCAGAGTCAATATGAACTGAGAAGTATATCAAGAGAGGGCAGTTGGCGTAATTAAATCTTTTTGATGAAATCTTTTTGACACTGACTGCTATTCCAATTCCTCCACTCAATGGCCCACTGTCAACCACCAATTCATAGTTACATCTTGACAAACAGGAAATGCCTGCTAAGGCAATGACTGGCTAAGACGGTCGTTGCTTCACTTAAATATAGCCCAAATGAGATTATCTATTTTTATTTGTACCCCATAAGGTTTAAGGGTCATATTTTAATCTGGTGGTTCCACAATGTTACATCTAACTATGTATGGCCAGACACATGAAAAGGTGGAAAAAGCTGAACTTACTAATTGGATTGGGTTAAGGTTTTGCACAAAATAGGGTTTTACCAAGGTACAAAGGGAATTTGTAGTCGACGATTGAGCAATTTCACCTACAAGGTCCAGTTTCCATAAACAGACACTAACATTTCTTTAGTTTTGCTTAGATGCTACGTACTTATCATACTATCACAGGGGGTTGATAAATTTGAAGCACATTAGCAAGACAAAAAAAGTCGCAGCTAAGACTGAGAGTGAGACTTTTTTACGACTTTTTAAATTTGCTTAATCATAAATGTGTGACCACTGCGAAGTGTTAACTGAAATTTGCTGAAACAGATAAGGCTGTGTTTGCCTGCCCACAAAAGTCGCACAAAAAAGTGCTTAGGCGCACATGCAACTTTTTGTGCACCTGGAGGAAGGAAGAAAAATGTCCACCTATATGGCCAAAAGTACTGGCCCCTACCTATTAATCACTAAATTTCAGCTGTTTCATTCAGTTCCATTGCCACAGCTGTATAAAACCCAGCCGCTACCAAAGCAGGATGGCATTAAAATGATTTGTAATAGGATAGGTCATTCTAAAGAGCTCCCTAAATTCCAGCGTGGTACTGTAATCAAACACAAATGCTACAAGTCAGGTTGTAAAATCTTCCCTCCTAGATCTTTCTCGATCAACTGTGAATTGTTGAGCACATACTGCAGAAAAGTTCCCCACGCTCTCCAGATGAAAACTGTTCCCTGGCATTGGTTTCCATGGCCAAGCAGCTGCATGGAAGCCTTACATCACCAAGCACAATGCCAGGTGTTGGATGGAATGGTGTAAAGCCACAGCCACTGGACTCTGGAGCAGTGGAAACCTGTTCTGTGGAGTGACAAAACACCTCTCTATCTGGCAGTCTAATGTAAATGCCAGGAGAACTTTACCTGCCTGACTGCACTGAACCTTTGTCCATATAGTGTATTTCAGGTAGAGCCTCCAAAGCAAAAATCTGGTGAAAAATGGCATATACAAGTCATATTATGGCCAGAAGTAGTGCTGCTCCTCATGCTTACACAGATGAGAGCTCTGAAAAGTCATAAGTAACTACAGGCTTACAGTCTTTTAAAGGGGTACTCTGGTGGAAAAAAAAAATTTTTATTTTTCAATTAACTGGTGCCCCAAAGTTTTAAACAGATTTGTAAATTACTTCTATTTAAAAATCTTAAACCCTTCCAATGCTTATCAGCTGCTGTATACTACAGAGAAAGTTGTGTAGTACTTTCCAGTCTAACCACACTGCTCTCTGCTGACACCTCTGTCTATGTCAGGAACTGTCGAAAGCAGGAGCAAATCCCCATAGCAAACCTTTCCGGCTCTGGACAGTTCCTGACATGGATAGAGGTGTCAGCAGAGAGCACTGTGGTCAGACTAAAAAGAAATTCAAAAAGAAAAGAACTTCCTCTGGAGCATACAGCAGCTGATAAGTGCTGGAAAGATTAAGATTTTTAAATAGAAGCAATGTACAAATCTACTTAACTTTCTGGTACCAGTTGATTAAAAAAAAATTCCACCAGGGTACCCCTTTAAAAATAATTTAAACTTTTGATATGTCAAACTTTTTGATCGGTTGGGGTCTTTGAGCTAATACACCAACCAATCTATAAATATAGTCAGGAGAAGTATGCAGCTTCTCCTGGCTATATCTAGAGATTATTAGGGTTTTAGCACAGACCCCAACCGATCAAAATTTCTATCATGTCTGTTCTTAAAAAGACAGTAACGATTGAAATGGGCACTGTCAGAATCTAAAACTTTTTATATGTTGTACATATTGGCAAAACATTAACCTTTCTAATATACTTCATAAGAACATTTTATCTCCTTTTTATAGAAATCATGACTTATATAAAAAGACTACTAAGGGTCCCCATACCATTCTGAACACAATCCTGGCCGGCTGGAGCACCACCTTTGTCCAAGCTGAAGCACAATCCAGGACATAGTCCAGTAAGTAAGGGTAGAGCTAGCATTCCTCTATGCTCATGCCAGTCCTATCTGACTGCAGTATAAAAACAGAGAGGAGGGGGTTACAGAGTAGCCTTCAGTGATTGGATGAAGAGACACAGCACTGCACAGCAGATTAAGGGAGGAAGATAGGTAAGGCAGATTGAGGACACGCCCCCTCCACAGAATGACAAACCAAGTGAGCAACAGTTAGAAGGTATTTGTGAGAGGAATATAGGTACTGGACACATAAAATGTATATGTACATGGTCAGGATTAGGTACTGAGTAACTTTTCTTTTCTTTGTGAGATATGACAGTTACTCTTTAAATTCTAGATCCATTAATATTTTTCACTAAGTCTTATTTTCATATCCATAACGAGCCAGAGGAACCTCTTATGTTGAATCATTTTTGGAAAATGAATCCAGCCTAAGTTTTCATAAGAAGCAACAAGCGTGTGCTATGCATAGCTTACCAATTTTCATATACTGACTATAATATGTATACCTGCAAAACCTGTAACTGTATGAATGTTGCTTTTGTAATACTGTATACACTTACTTAATTTCTGGGTGCTGTTCAGGCCCCAAAAAATTGTTACAAAGAAATAGCAATTTCTTGTGAAGGAATAAAAAAACGAAAGTTATGGAAACCCTGTATAGCACAAACCATGAAATGCGAAGCACAATGATTAAAGTCAAATTCCTGCTGTTCACAGATTTGCATTAAAAACTAATTACTTTATACAATAGCTACTATTTATTCTCATAGGCAATGTGAAGTCTTTTTCTGTAGACATTGTTTTTCTTTGTAACTACAATATTGATGTATGATGTGCCAATTAATCATTCCATTAAAGATTAAGCTTATTTTTAACAAAACAAAGTTGTATTATTCTGGGTAATAATAGAATTTATATGTATTTTCTGGGTAAGGATCAAATGAAGATCTTTAGAAATATCTCCTGCTTTGTTTGGCATTATTTGAATTCTTTATTATTAGGGTATATGTATCCTGCAATCCTGAAAATATAGGTATGTGCACCTGCTAAAATAAATGCTGCTGTTCTGAACAAATAAACTATCGAAGCAACACAATAGGTACTTTTATTAGAACATTCAGTGTTGGTTTTACATTATATTCTGTTGCGAACTGTTCAAATTACTAGAAAAAATCCATGTAAAAAGCTATGTTAGATGTTACCATTCTCTAGTCAGGATGTGCATGAAAAACACGGATTAAAAAAGCGCCACAATTTTACAGTAACGCTTTAAAGACTTGCTGCGGCCTTCTTTTGGCTCTGTCTGATAGAGACCAAGTGGCGGTGCATGGTGCATTCTTGCAGCGCTCTGTTGCATCTACTTTTGCATAAGTCAGGATATTTAAAGGGGTTGTGTGCTGCCCTAATTTTCGGAGCTCCGCTCACAGCGTCCGGAAGTTCATTACTCCGAACGCTGTGTGCGGGCTTCCGTGTTCGCGGCCACCGGGCGTGACGTCACTCCCGGCCCCTCGCCCGCCCCCTCGTGACGTCTCGCCCGCCCCCTCGTGACGTCACGCCCGCCCCCTCTACCAAAGTCTATGGGAAGGGGGTGTGACAGCGGTCGCGCCCCCTTCCCATAGACTTTCTTTGAGGGGGCGGGCGAGACGTCACGAGGGGGCGGGCGAGACGTCACAAGGGGCCGGGCGTGATGTCACGCCCAGCGGCCGCGAACACGGAAGCCCGCACACAGCGTTCGGAGTAATGAACTTTCGGACCCTGTGAGCGGAGCTCCGAAAGTCAGGGCAGCGCACAACCCCTTTAAACAAGACCATCCAGTTTCTTTGATAAAATTACATAGGACTGACACTTTGTTGGGTTCAAACTTTTTGTTCAGGATTTCGATCTGCATTAAGTCAATATTTTTTGCTAAAACCAGGAGTGCGTTTTCTCAGTATCAGTTCCACTCTTGGCTAAAAATACTGTCCAAAATACTAATGTGAACCCAGTCTTACAGTTCTATTCAAGTTCTGAGTTTTATTATAATATAGTGGCAATGTTATCCTACTGAGGTTTCCTTAAGGGGTATTACAGGAAAAAACTTTTTTTTTTATATATCAACTGGCTCCAGATAGTCAAACAGGGCGGTTCCCGAGACACGTGTCATCAGAGAGCACAGAAAAGAACAACTCAACTTCCGCAGCTCATAAGCACTGAAAAGATTAAGAAGCAATTATAGAAGTAATTTACAAATCTGTTTAACTTTCTGGAGCCAGTTAATATATAAAAAAAATGTTTTTCCTGGATAACCCCTTTAAATGGTACCTGTCATTAGTAATAAAAAAATTTATGTTACAGGTTCACCTATTTGAATTACTTTTCTAATATTCTTCTAAATAAAATTTTGAAGCTTTCTGTGTTAAATTAACCCCTAAATTTTTGGCCCCCACGGGTCCGCCTTCTGGTCATACCTGTAGTCATGCTTTCAGAATGTCTCCTGCAGCAGCCTGGATGAAACAAAAATCAAGCAATAAAGGCAGCTCCCTTTTTCTCTGAGTTGAACTAGACTGTAAAGTCCTGATGCCTTAGTGTATACTTCAGAATATTGTGGTAAATATTGTGCTGAATATTTCTGCTCCCTTTGTAAGCTGCTGGGCAGAGCTGAGCACAAAGTAGAGGGTTCAGTGCTGAGAGCTGAGGGAGGAGGGGGGGGACTGGGGCTGTGGTCCTAGTCAATGACAGCTGATCACACACTGAACTGCTCTGGGTTATGTGTAGCAGAGTAAGGGAGGAAATTCTCCCAAAAAGGGCTTCAGATTATGTCATGGCTACTGCAAAACACCCCTTCCCAGGCTGTGGAGCTGACTGAGACTGAGCAGAAGATACAGAACAATATCAAGGTAGAGAACGAAAACATAATAAAAATAAAGTCAGGGGTGGTTTATCATGATGGGGGAGTAAGCTGGGAGGATGAAAAAAAGGATCAAGCTCATGACAGGTACTCTTTATGGTGAGCCTCTCGCAATTAAACTAATTTAATGGTTGACACGCAGCATTTTTTTTTTTTTTAAATGGATAAAAGAAAATTTTAAAGTACTAACTGAGATGTAAAAAGTCCTCCCACTTACCATGTACCATTTACAATACTGATGTTTTCTTATGTGGTAGCAAAGTCCCCCTCAGGCACCAAGACCAAGGTGCGATTACTACCATCTCCATCCCCTAGTACTCCAAATACTAAAAATCTTCACATAAGAGGTCTGGTCAAGGCTTAATATTCTTATTTATTTATATATTTTGAGGAAATACTCAGTAAACCTTGTAGTACAAAACTTTGTTGGTTCTCTCTTTCTGCCTCATGGATATGATTGATTTTAATAGCTTCTATGGTGTATGAAATAAACTATCAAAGAAAATATAAACATGAAGTAAACTTCAAACTGTATTTCAGGCCTAACAGGAGAAAACTCTTTGATTTACTTCTCCCCTCCATAAGTCCCCAATGAAGCAGGCAAATATCCTCTCCCGCAGCGAGCACACTTTGATCCCAGTATGGGATCATCACTTCCTGCAATATAATGTCTTTATGCTAATGCCACAGCCCAGTATGCATGACTAATGCTTTATAAATAAGAATATACAGTCATTTAAACAAAGCTCATTCAACATCTCCTGCTTCCTGAAAGATAATTTTTCGAGGTGAAGACTTGAGCAACTTGAGATTTCTCAAGGGGAAGAAAAGAGGCTACAGAATCCTCAATGAGAATTCAATAAGATTTATCATCTGTACATCATCTCTGTATCATTCCTTTGCTTGAAGTCACCGAAGGACATCTTAATAAATAAGATAACCACACCGTCTGCAAATGGAGTTGTTTTGGATTTGGGTTGTAAACAAGAAACTAATCGGGGAAAAAAATTACAGAACATTTTTAAAACAAAAACAAAACAAAACAAGGGAAATAAAGAAGTTAAAATCTGCACAGTAAATGTGTATGACCGGAATTAAATCCATGTAAAACAGGCTAACAGTTCATTTTTGACCTGAATATAGTCTCTACCTGACTATAAATCAATGGTCTATTGAAACTGTCTCAAATAAAATTAACCTATGTGGATCTAACACATGGGTGAAGGTCCTAGGCAGCCAAAAACAGACTTTATCTATTGTAATAAGCCCGTGTCAGTAAATGGAATCGTTTATGCAAAGATTTCTGGGAAAGTGTTGCATTTGCAGGTTATTAATAGAGGTTAGGGTTTCTGTGCACAACAAAGTGCTAAAGTCGCTTTTTAAAAGGATGTCTAGGGATTAAAATGCATTGAGCTGCAATAGTATCATACTTACTTTAAACTTATATTTAGGACTGACACCTTCCAATGCGCCTCCTTGTTCTGATGCATTGTGCCTAAGCAACTTTCAGTTTTCACTTTGCTGTGGTTGCGAATTTATGATGTGTGAATGTTGCATGTAGGCATCATAAAAAAGTTGCAAACCCCTATAAAATATGGCAAGTCACAGCTAGGTCAGACCTGGCTTAGGGTGCATTCACGCCACGTTTTGTACATACGGGTGCCGGATCCGGCGGGGGAGGGGGAAACCCGGCACTCCCGTACCATAGTATACTACGGTTTTGGGTCCGGTCCAAAACCGCATACGGGTCAAAACTGAGCCGACCGGAGTCACCGTTTGACTCTGGTCGGGTCATTAAAGGGGTACTCCGGTGAAAACCTTTTTCTTTTAAATCAACTGGTGGCAGAAAGTTAAACATATTTGTAAATTACTTCTATTAAAAAATCTTAATCCTTCCAGTACTTATTAGCTGCCGAATGCTACAGAGGAAATTCCTTTCTTTTTGGAACACTGATGACATCACGAGCACAGTGCTCTCTGCTGACATCTCTGTCCATTTTAGCAACCGTGCATAGCAGATGTATGCTAAGGGCAGCATGGTGGCTCAGTGGTTAGCACTGCTGCCTTGCAGTGCTGGGGACTTGAGTTCAAATCCCACTAAGGACAACAATAAATAAAGTGTTATTATTATTATTATAACGTCAGCAGAGAGAACTGTGCTCGTGATGTCATCAGAGAGCATTCCAAAAAGAAAAGAATTTCCTCTGTAGTATTCAGCAGCTAATAAGTACAGAAAGGATTAAGATTTTTTAATAGAAGTAATTTTCAAATATGTTTAACTTTCCAGAGCCAGTTGATTTAAAAGAAAAAAGGTTTTCACCGGAGTACCCCTTTAAAGTAAATAGAGTCACGGGCCCAGTTTGCCCCTCCCCCCACCGTATCTGGCACCCGTATGTACAAAACGTGGTGTGAATGCACCCTAAGCCAGCCAGCTCACACAACTGCCTTTGGAGAGCACCTTTAAAAAGTCACACAAAAAAGTCACAACGGCAACTTTTTGTGCAGAAATGTCACAGAGAAGAGAACCTGAAATTAGAGACAGAGGCGCT
Source organism: Hyla sarda (assembly GCF_029499605.1). Classification (NCBI taxonomy): domain Eukaryota; kingdom Metazoa; phylum Chordata; class Amphibia; order Anura; family Hylidae; genus Hyla; species Hyla sarda. The sequence goes on along the minus strand of NC_079197.1, from coordinate 126,981,415 downwards.
CCATGTGGAGTATCACACGTGCACGATAGAGAGATCACGGAGAAGGGAGCAGATGGTCTCTTACCGACTCCGGTTGTGTACCTATATATATACAACAATGGATAGCACGTAGTGAAATATAGTGTCGAAAACCCATCTGCAGCCTTCCTGATATTCTTAGAATGCGAAAACTAGACTTCAAGGGTAGCAGAAATTTTGTTTCCCTGACCGGGACCGAACATCAAACAGGTGCAGTAGCTTGGAGGTAACCACTTTATTTACCAGAATGCAACGTGTTTCACTGTGCAGACGCAGCTTACTCAGGCTGCGTTTGCGCAGTGAAACGCGTTGCATTCTGGTAAATAAAGTGGTTACCTCCAAGCTACTGCACCTGTTTGATGTTCGGTCCCGGACAGGGAAACAAAATTTCTGCTACCCTTGAAGTCTAGTTTTCGCATACAGAGAAGAGAAGGAACCATACAAAATAGTTTTCTAAAGTGATTTATTGTTTTCTGGTTTTGTGCGCTAAAATTATCAGCGAGCCAAATTTATCAACCCCCCTTGATAAATGTGTCGTACGTAAGCAAAATTAAAGCAAAAAAAAACAATGACTTCAAAACTCACAGTCCAAACACAGCAAAGATAAATGCCCCCCCCCCCCCCCCATAGTGAATGTGTTGCTGTAGTTAAAGGGGTACTCCACTGCTCAGAATTTGGACAAACTGTTCCGAGCGTTGGAGCCGGTGTCAGGAGTTAGTGACATCATAGCCCCACCCCCTCATGACGTCACGCCCCGCTAATGCAGCCAAACAGCAAACACAAAGATGCAGCAGAACTAAAGCTAAACATTTTGGTGCAATCTCAGCACAAGTCATTGCTTTTTCCATCTGGTTCACAGGACTTTTGGTATATGTACATGGCACCAGGGTCGATCTTACCAAGGGCCCCACTGGACCAAGGCGGCACCTTGTAAGGGGGTCGAATTTTTCAATTATCAAATGCAAATTTGTTTGCTCTTGGCAAAAAAACATTATCTGAAATTTGTATGCAAGATCCAGCTTGGTTAGCAGACAAAAATTGTACTTGAAATCTGTACTGGAGATTTCTTAGCCTGTCTCCTACGCGGCTGGACTTATCAAGAGGTGTGTGTCTCTTAAAAAATGCGTCTAACTCCTGCACTAGCAGGGATTTATTTAGACCGTGTGTAATAATTTAGACTGTGGTGTCTCACATGCTGATCTCGATAAATCCCTCGCTGTGTGCAAAACCACTTTTACTGAAAAAGAAACCTCTGTCTATCTAATGTCTACAGGTACCATAAGTGAAGATCCATAATTTGGATAAAATTATTTTTGGGGACTGTGTAGAATAGATTTTCCTCTATATTGGGTGATTTTTGCTCTTTCTGCTCCTCTATCTTATGTTGACAACTTGACATGTATCATCAATCTAACCTGGGGATGGGTCCATTAGTGTCGGGCACATTTGCATAACATAAAATGTATAAGGTGACAAAAACATGGCACATACCGTATTTTTCGCCATATAAGACGCTCCGGCATATAAGACGCACCCAATTTTAAAGGGTGAAAATCTAGAAAAAAAAAGATTCTGAACCTTCAACCTGCGGACCTCCAGCCCGCATGCCAGGAGTTGCAGTTTTGCAACATCTGGGGGTCCACAGGTTGAAGACCACTGGTATAGGAGGTAATACTCACGTGTCCCCGCCGCTCCGGACCCGTCACCGCTGCCCTGGATGTCGCCCTCCATCGCTGTCGCCACGTCCCCGGGGTGTCCCTGTCATTCCGGAACGTCTCTGCTGCCCGGTATCCTTGCTCTCCGTCGCTGCCATCACGTCCCTACACATGCCGCTCCTACTGGATGACGGGACAGCGTGCACGACGACGTGATGACGACGAAAGAGAGCGCCGACCATGCAGGGGATCCCGGCACGGAGCAGACACCAAGGAGGCATGTAAGGTCCCTCCCGGTGTCCTGTAAGCTGTTCGGGACGCCACGATATCCCCGCGGCGGTCCCGAACAGCCTGACTGAGCAGCCGGGTTAGTGTTATTTTCGCTTCAGACTTGGCGGTCAGCTTTGATTGCCGCATCTGAAGGGTTAATGTCACGATGCCGGCTGGCAGGTAGTGGATCCTCTGTGCCAGAGAGGGATTGGCGTGGACCGTGCTAGTGGACCGGTTCTAAGCCACTACTGGTTTTCACCAGAGCCCGCCGCAAAGCGGGATGGTCTTGCTGCGGCGGTAGTGACCAGGTCGTATCCACTAGCAACGGCTCACCTCTCTGGCTGCTGAAGATAGGCGCGGTACAAGGGAGTAGGCAAAAGCAAGGTCGGACGTAGCAGAAGGTCGGGGCAGGCAGCAAGGATCGTAGTCAGGGGCAACGGCAGAAGGTCTGGAAACACAGGCAAGGAACACACAAGGAACGCTTTCACTGGCACTAAGGCAACAAGATCCGGCGAGGGAGTGAAGGGGAAGTGAGGTGATATAGGGAAGTGCACAGGTGTAAACACTAATTGGAACCACTGCGCCAATCAGCGGCGCAGTGGCCCTTTAAATCGCAGAGACCCGGCGCGCGCGCGCCCTAGGGAGCGGGGCCGCGCGCGCCGGGACAGAACAGACGGAGAGCGAGTCAGGTAGGGGAGCCGGGGTGCGCATCGCGAGCGGGCGCTACCCGCATCGCGAATCGCATCCCGGCTGGCAGCGGAATCGCAGCGCCCCGGGTCAGAGGACGTGACCGGAGCGCTGCCGCGGGGAGAGTGAAGCGAGCGCTCGGCGTAACAGTACCCCCCCCTTTGGGTCTCCCCCTCTTCTTAGAGCCTGAGAACCTGAGGAGCAGACTTTTGTCTAGGATGTTGTCCTCAGGTTCCCAGGATCTCTCTTCAGGACCACAACCCTCCCAGTCCACTAAAAAAAAATTTTTCCCTCTGACCTTTTTGGCAGCTAAAATTTCTTTGACCGAGAAGATGTCCGAGGAGCCGGAAACAGGAGTGGGAGGAACAGATTTGGGAGAAAAACGGTTGAGGATGAGTGGTTTGAGAAGAGAGACGTGAAAGGCATTAGGGATACGAAGAGAGGGAGGAAGAAGAAGTTTATAAGAGACAGGATTAATTTGACACAAAATTTTGAAAGGACCAAGATAGCGTGGTCCCAACTTGTAGCTAGGGACACGGAAGCGGACATATTTAGCGGAGAGCCATACCTTGTCTCCAGGGGAAAAAACGGGGGGAGCTCTTCTTTTCTTATCCGCGAACTTCTTCATGCGTGATGAAGCCTGTAAGAGAGAATTTTGGGTCTCTCTCCATATGATGGAAAGGTCACGAGAGATTTCATCCACAGCGGGCAGACCAGAGGGCAAGGGAGTAGGGAGGGGGGGAAGAGGGTGACGGCCGTACACCACGAAAAATGGGGATTTGGAGGAAGACTCAGAGACCCTGAAGTTATACGAGAATTCGGCCCATGGGAGGAGATCTGCCCAGTCATCCTGGCGGGAGGAAACAAAATGTCGCAAATAATCACCCAAGATCTGGTTAATCCTTTCTACTTGTCCATTGGACTGGGGATGATATGCAGAAGAAAAATTTAATTTAATCTTGAGTTGTTTACAGAGAGCCCTCCAGAATTTAGACACGAATTGGACGCCTCTATCCGAGACAATCTGCGTAGGCAATCCGTGAAGACGAAAAATGTGTACAAAAAATTGTTTAGCCAACTGAGGCGCAGAAGGAAGACCAGGAAGAGGGATGAAATGTGCCATTTTGGAGAATCGATCAACGACCACCCAAATAACAGTGTTGCCACGGGAAGGGGGTAAATCAGTAATAAAATCCATACCAATCAGAGACCAAGGCTGTTCTGGGACAGGCAGAGGATGAAGAAAACCAGCGGGCTTCTGGCGAGGAGTCTTATCCCGGGCACAGATAGTGCAGGCTCGCACAAAGTCCACAACATCCGTCTCCAGAGTCGGCCACCAATAGAAGCGGGAGATGAGTTGCACAGATTTCTTGATACCCGCATGACCTGCGAGATGGGAGGAGTGACCCCATTTGAGGATTCCGAGGCGTTGGCGAGGAGAAACAAAGGTCTTTCCTGGAGGAGTCTGCCTGATGGAGGCAGGAGAAGTGGAGATCAGGCAGTCAGGTGGAATGATGTGTTGCGGAGAGAGTTCAACTTCTGAGGCATCCGAGGAACGAGAGAGAGCATCGGCCCTAATGTTCTTATCGGCAGGACGAAAGTGAATCTCAAAATTAAATCGGGCAAAGAACAGAGACCACCGGGCCTGGCGAGGATTCAGCCGTTGGGCAGACTGGAGGTAGGAGAGGTTCTTGTGGTCGGTGTAGATAATAACAGGAGAACTTGATCCCTCCAGCAGATGCCTCCATTCCTCAAGTGCTAATTTAATGGCTAGAAGCTCTCGATCCCCGATGGAGTAGTTCCTCTCCGCTGGAGAGAAGGTCCTAGAGAAAAAACCACAAGTGACAGCATGCCCGGAAGAATTTTTTTGTAGAAGAACAGCTCCAGCTCCCACTGAGGAGGCATCAACCTCCAATAGGAAGGGTTTGGAAGGGTCAGGTCTGGAGAGGACGGGAGCCGAAGAAAAGGCAGACTTGAGTCGTTTAAAGGCGTCTTCTGCTTGAGGAGGCCAGGACTTGGGATCAGCATTTTTTTTGGTTAAAGCCACGATAGGAGCCACAATGGTAGAAAAATGTGGAATAAATTGCCTGTAATAATTGGCGAACCCCAAAAAGCGTTGGATAGCACGGAGTCCGGAGGGGCGTGGCCAATCTAAGACGGCAGAGAGTTTGTCTGGATCCATCTGTAGTCCCTGGCCAGAGACCAAATATCCTAGAAAAGGAAGAGATTGGCATTCAAACAGACATTTCTCAATTTTGGCATAGAGTTGGTTGTCACGAAGTCTCTGAAGAACCATACGGACATGCTGGCGGTGTTCTTCTAGATTGGCAGAAAAAATTAGGATATCGTCCAGATATACAACAACACAGGAGTATAACAGATCACGAAAAATTTCATTGACAAAGTCTTGGAAGACGGCAGGGGCGTTGCACAGTCCAAAGGGCATGACCAGATACTCAAAGTGTCCATCTCTGGTGTTAAATGCCGTTTTCCACTCGTCCCCCTCTCTGATGCGGATGAGGTTATAGGCGCCTCTTAAGTCCAATTTAGTGAAGATGTGGGCACCTTGGAGGCGATCAAAGAGTTCAGAGATGAGGGGTAAGGGGTAGCGGTTCTTAACCGTGATTTTATTAAGACCGCGGTAGTCAATGCAAGGACGTAGGGAGCCATCCTTTTTGGACACAAAGAAAAATCCGGCTCCGGCAGGAGAGGAGGATTTACGGATAAAGCCCTTTTTTAGATTCTCCTGGACGTATTCGGACATGGCAAGAGTCTCTGGGGCAGAGAGAGGATAAATTCTGCCCCGGGGTGGAGTAGTGCCCGGGAGGAGGTCGATAGGGCAATCATAAGGCCTGTGAGGAGGTAGAGTCTCAGCTTGTTTTTTGCAGAAAACATCCGCGAAGTCCATATAGGCCTTAGGGAGACCGGTTACTGGAGGAACCACAGAGTTACGGCAAGGGTTACTGGGAACCGGTTTTAGACAGTTCTTGGAACAAGAGGACCCCCAACTCTTGATCTCCCCAGTGGACCAATCCAGGGTAGGGGAATGAAGTTGAAGCCAGGGAAGTCCAAGGAGAATTTCCGAGGTGCAATTGGGGAGGACCAAAAGTTCAATCCTCTCATGATGAGATCCGATGCTCATAAGAAGGGGCTCCGTGCGGAAACGTATGGTACAGTCCAATCTTTCATTATTTACACAATTGATGTAGAGGGGTCTGGCGAGACTGGTCACCGGGATGTTGAACCTGTTGACGAGAGAGGCCAAAATAAAATTTCCTGCAGATCCAGAGTCCAGGAAGGCCACTGTAGAGAAGGAGAAGGCAGAGGCAGACATCCGCACAGGCACAGTAAGACGTGGAGAAGCAGAGTAGACATCAAGGACTGTCTCACTTTTGTGCGGAGTCAGCGTACGTCTTTCCAGGCGGGGAGGACGGATAGGACAATCTCTCAGGAAGTGTTCGGTACTAGCACAGTACAGGCAGAGGTTCTCCATACGGCGTCGTGTCCTCTCTTGAGGTGTCAGGCGAGACCGGTCGACCTGCATAGCCTCCACGGCGGGAGGCACAGGAACAGATTGCAGGGGACCAGAGGAGAGAGGAGCCGAGGAGAAGAAACGCCTCGTGCGAACAGAGTCCATATCTTGGCGGAGTTCCTGACGCCTTTCGGAAAAACGCATGTCAATGCGAGTGGCTAGGTGAATAAGTTCATGTAGATTAGCAGGAATTTCTCGTGCGGCCAGAACATCTTTAATGTTGCTGGATAGGCCTTTTTTGAAGGTCGCGCAGAGGGCCTCATTATTCCAGGACAATTCTGAAGCAAGAGTACGGAATTGTACGGCATACTCGCCAACGGAAGAATTACCCTGGACCAGGTTCAACAGGGCAGTCTCAGCAGAAGAGGCTCGGGCAGGTTCCTCAAAGACACTTCGGATTTCCGAGAAGAAGGAGTGTACAGAGGCAGTGACGGGGTCATTGCGGTCCCAGAGCGGTGTGGCCCATGACAGGGCTTTTCCGGACAGAAGGCTGACTACGAAAGCCACCTTAGACCTTTCAGTGGGAAACAGGTCCGACATCATCTCCAGATGCAGGGAACATTGGGAAAGAAAGCCACGGCAAAACTTAGAGTCCCCATCAAATTTATCCGGCAAGGATAAGCGTATCCCAGGAGCGGCCACTCGCTGCGGAGGAGGTGCAGGAGCTGGCGGAGGAGATGACTGCTGAAGCTGTGGTAGTAACTGTTGTAGCATAACGGTCAGTTGAGACAGCTGTTGGCCTTGTTGCGCTATCTGTTGTGACTGCTGGGCGACCACCGTGGTGAGGTCAGCGACAACTGGCAGAGGAACTTCAGTGGGATCCATGGCCGGATCTACTGTCACGATGCCGGCTGGCAGGTAGTGGATCCTCTGTGCCAGAGAGGGATTGGCGTGGACCGTGCTAGTGGACCGGTTCTAAGCCACTACTGGTTTTCACCAGAGCCCGCCGCAAAGCGGGATGGTCTTGCTGCGGCGGTAGTGACCAGGTCGTATCCACTAGCAACGGCTCACCTCTCTGGCTGCTGAAGATAGGCGCGGTACAAGGGAGTAGGCAAAAGCAAGGTCGGACGTAGCAGAAGGTCGGGGCAGGCAGCAAGGATCGTAGTCAGGGGCAACGGCAGAAGGTCTGGAAACACAGGCAAGGAACACACAAGGAACGCTTTCACTGGCACTAAGGCAACAAGATCCGGCGAGGGAGTGAAGGGGAAGTGAGGTGATATAGGGAAGTGCACAGGTGTAAACACTAATTGGAACCACTGCGCCAATCAGCGGCGCAGTGGCCCTTTAAATCGCAGAGACCTGGCGCGCGCGCGCCCTAGGGAGCGGGGCCGCGCGCGCCGGGACAGAACAGACGGAGAGCGAGTCAGGTAGGGGAGCCGGGGTGCGCATCGCGAGCGGGCGCTACCCGCATCGCGAATCGCATCCCGGCTGGCAGCGGAATCGCAGCGCCCCGGGTCAGAGGACGTGACCGGAGCGCTGCCGCGGGGAGAGTGAAGCGAGCGCTCCGGGGAGGAGCGGGGACCCGGAGCGCTCGGCGTAACAGTTAATACAGGGCATCACCGCGATCGGTGATGTCCTGTATTAGCCGTGGGTCCCTGCCGTTGATGGCTGCAGGGACCGCCACGATAGGAAAGGTTTTAATGTGTATTTGCCGTATGAGACACACCAACTTGCCCCCCCCCCCCCCCCCCCCCCACAGTTTTGGGGAAGAAAAAGTGCGTCTTATACGGCGCAAAATACGGTATATTCTGCGGATTTTCCTAGTGGCAATGTATTTTAATGCTTTCTTGTCTGTCATATGTCATCGAAAGCCTCATATACACATTTATATGAAAGTTTTCAACAAGGGGTTAAACAGGACTACAATTTAGCTGAAATGAATCTATCTTTGCTAATTACTCCCTGGGACCTGGAGAGACTTTCTGAGAAACTAGATCTTTGCCTCTGACAGGAGTGAATGCATTATTTTATGTTTTGTGGTATTGCCTATATTTCTTCTGTTTGCAAAAATAATAATAATTTCGTAGTTCATGGAAAAGGAAGAAAAATGATGCAGAAAGATGTTTGATGAACCGTTGAAAAAAGTGAAAATTGAGTTTGTTTGGATGAGTGCATTGCCACCGGCCCATTAATCTAGACTGGAGGACGGATTGGAGTATTCCGCCTTCTGCAAACTGTATTTTATCCACAAGTTGCTTGGAAATATCTATTACATTGTTTAGTGGTGAAATTCTATTTCCTCCCCCTAACAGTAAGGGATATGTGCAAGGTGACCTTGAAAGTAAATATTGCTAAAATATGTGGATTTTTTTATTAGTCCATAAACATTCTTGTAAATAAATTCAAGTTGAATTCCAGGTATAGTATGGCTAATAAACACAGCAGGACATCACCTCCTCAGAACAGAGCCTCGGGACATAAGGAATGACTAAGAAAGAAAGCAATACAAGGTTCCCGCATGCAGTGGAGGTGACTTGTGGAGAGAGGTTTCTCAAGCGACTGCTCTTAAAAGAAGACAATCACAGACAAAATAATTTCAGCTAGTTTTCTTTTTCAGATACAGTGGCACAGAAAACTCAAATGGTCCCTGTCATTTCAGACAACTTCCCTCCATTTAATAGCTTATGTGACCCCTAACATTTTTGTAAATCATTAAATTTATAAAAAATAACCCCTTACTCTATAAAAACAGCTCTAAAATTGTAACCACTAGGCGTCTCCCTTTCCAGTCTGCTGTTCACTGCATCTGTGAATGTCCACAGGATCTGCACTGTCCATGCTAGGTAAATCAAGGCTTTCCTCTCATCTTAGCAGCAGTGCTTAGGGTAACCCTTACCTTGTTTTGATGCTGCTGTTTATTTCCTTTCTGCTCACAGCACCTTGCAAAGCCAGTGCATCATTAACCTCTTCTTCGACATTCTATCTATAGTAATGTGCCGCATAAATCATCCCCCAACACAGTGCTTAGGGAAGCAGGTGACGAAACAAGGAGTTGTTTGCTGGGACCAGTAGTGCTCCTAATATGTCAACGGTGCTGCGAGCCCTAGGTGCACATAGCTTTGTCAATGGAGAAGCTGCACATGTTAGTACTATAGCAGGACTCTCGGGGCATAGTCAAGTGTACTGTGTACTGGTGAAAATGCTAGGGATGCCCTTGGTGTTTGTTATGCATATAGTTAACCAGGCACAGGGAAAGGAGGAGAAGGTGCAACTCAACTTTACCTTTAAAACCTCAGATGTAAACAGCAATAACAGTTTGTTTCACTAAGTCCTAGGCTGCAATCGTCGCAAGAGTTTTCTTTAGTGTGCAGAGGGAAAGTGCTCGTTGCAGTGTATCAGTGACTCAATAGACTTTGCTTGGAATAAAGACTTCCTGGTTGAGGAGTTTTGGACTATGTGGTCAGGTCTATCCCAGGACATGAATTGGTCCCTGATCAGAGTATAGCCAGGCTTATTCCTTGACTCTGAAAATATGTGAATAAGACTTAAATGACTTGTGGGCTCTCTAGCGCAATCCCAAATTGTACTTACTGAAGATTTGTCCACAGGATCCCATATCAACGGTGTGGATTTACTGAAACATGTCCCAGCTGCGCATCCAGATGAGTATCCTTTGACACAAAAATCAGTACTGCTAACCGGACCAGGACCTCGAGGAATGCAACAATGGGTTTTCTCTGCGTGGCATCAGGCCCTTTAACTAAACTTCTCCTTAAAGTTCCCTTCTCGACTGTAGTGGAGACCCTGTCAGCGTGGAAGAGGCTAGCTGGTAAACTTGGTCTCTCTCTCTGGTTTCCCTTGTGATCCTCTCTCTATCTCAACTAGTATTTGGCTAAGGACAGGTGAACAGGGTACCTAACTCTAGTGTATATCCTGCATCACGTGTTGAGTAGTGCTTTAACCTTGGGGTGCCTTGCAGCGTCAGCTATACTAGGCTACATACAATGAATCACAGAGTAATCGAGTAATGGAGGGAGCTCTTAAGGACTCAATAACTGCAGTGTGAGCACTAAAATTACCTTTTTAGCACTCTGAAAGGTTAATCTAATACCACTTCAAGACTATGTTTTAAAAAATGTGTACAACAAAAAATTGTAACATGACATGAGTATTGCATACTTGAATACCGGGTGCCTATCTTTTAGATCTTTTGGCGTAGATCCAATCATTTCTGGCCATCTGCATGAGTGCTGTGTGCTTTGGTGGTTTGAGACACAGCCCCCTGCTCTTGAATGGGACAAAGCTGCAAATAGCTGCAGCACCAGGCACAGGCACTACAAAGTACAGGGCTATGCATGGTTAACAATGAAGAGGCTGCTGAGCTCACTGGAGCAGTCCTTCCAATCAGCTGATAGTGAGGGTGTCGAGAGTCAGGCCAAAGTAGATCCGGTCTGTCTGGGCCTACTCTACATCCACATCTCCACCCTGTAGTAGACAGTCAAGAAGACAATCATTCCTGCAGTCAGCCACACCAACTTGTCTCCGTAGCATTGTGGACTATTACACTTGTCATTCTAACAGGCTGAAATGTAAAGCCAACATATATACAGTACAAACAGTCACACATTTACATAAATACAGTGTAGAAACAAATACACTACTAAGCAGTCCAGTGATAGAAAATGTATCCCATATCCACAGGATAGAGGATAAATGTCTGATCGCAGGGGGTCCGCATGGGGCCCCGACTCGGCCTGGCTAAGCTGCTATGTGTGGCGTTTCTCACCACTGAGACCCCCTGCAATCTCCCGTACGGGGCCCAGGCTGTGCGCTGCTAGAGCACGTTTCGTACCCACCACGTCAGCAGGTACAAATACACTCACTCCATTCATCTTTCTGGGAGCATTCCTGTGTCTCTCCCTCTCCCATAGAGATGAATAGAGGTGGAGTGTTTTGACCAGCTGACGTGCTGGGTACCAAACGCACTCTAGCAGCACACAGCATGGGCCCCGTACGGGAGACCGCGGGGGGTCTCAGTGGTTGGACCCTCCGCCATCAGACATTTATCCCCTATTCTGAGCATAGGGGAGTACATGTCTTAACACTGGACATCTTCTTTAAAGAAATGGGCAACCAATAAAAACCATTGCAAACACTGTACATGTTCTGCATGACCTCACATACATACACATATTTTGTTCAGCATCCAAAGTATTTTGGGATTACTTGAATGCTTGCTTATGCCAGTAAATTGCAGTGTATGACTGATCTACAGATTACTGGAGGTACAAGAAACCTTGAGAAGCATACAAGAGGTTCCATTTTAACATTAGAGTCTCCCAGTCATTCTATGATAAAGATGTATGAATTAGAGAGGAATTTAAAGATTTCTAGAGTGGATATTAGGTATCTTCTATGGGCACAGAAATTTCAAATTGTAACGCCCTCCTCAGTCCTGGTATGGACTAAAGCTGGCCATAAAAGGATAGACAAAAGTCAACAAAACTTCCAATTATGTTAGGATTGACCCAAAATGTTGTAAATACAGTGGTACTTCAAGTTACAATATTAATTGGTTTCAGGACGACCATTGTATGTTGAGTCCATAACTCTATGGAAACCTGGTAATTGGTTCTGAAGCCCCCAAAATGTCATCCAAAAATAGGAAAAAGTGAGGCTTTAAGAAAAATAAGTAGATAACTAATATAGATAAAGCAAGTCCTTATATATAAGTAAGAAAGATCTGCTGGGAGCTGTAAAACATGTAGTCTATCAGTCTATGTAGAGGAAAGGAGCTTCTTCAGAGTCCTTTTACAGTACATAAAATGTCCTAAAAAAGTAACATGGAGCCGCCCTCACCTTGTGTAATACAGAACATGTAATACCTCCCTGTTCTGTAGGGGGCGCTACCAGACAGGAATTCAGTGCATACGCTTCAGTAATACAGGTGTTATACCAGTGAATGCCCATTCTGATTGGTTGGTTCTTCTAGTCATTGACACGTTTCACAGATCAGGACTGTCCATAGCATTATATGTTGAGTCTGGTTTCAAGTTACAATGGTCCAGAAAAGACCACTGTATGTTGAAACTATTGTATGTTGAGACCATTGTAAGTTGAGGGATCACTGTATTGGGACTTTTTAACTGCTCCCGGACAGATGTTGGAAAAAGAGGCCCTATTTTACTCTCAGCAGTGAAATAAACATGCATGCTTGGCTAAGTTATTCCTATCACTAAAGAGTCAATGTATAACAAAGATAAAACTGAACTGGGAGCTTAAATGTACTGTACTTGTGTAGAGGAGCTTCTATAGACTCTCAGCTTACAACTTTATACACTCAACTTTTTGTAGTATCAACAAATTAACAAATTATTTTTATGAGATTTGTTGGCAAGAATATAGACTAAGAGGTACTATACGGGTGTATTAAGCTGCCAAGACAGTTAATAAATACATTTTTTAGGATAATTTAAGGCTTTAACAAGTTAATGTTCAGTTCATAAAATTGTGTCACCAGAAGAGGTAAAAAAAAAAAATAGCATCAACCTTTGACATATCTACAGGCGCTAACAAAGAAAGGCTCCAGGGAAGACATTTTTTAATTTTTCACCAAAGGGTACATATTGCTGGTGGGCTTTCAGAAAATGGGGACACGTCCCTCAGTGAATCAATAATTCTTTGTTTAAATGAATTGCCTTAAGTCTGTTTGTCCTTCTTTTGCCAAAAATATATCCAGCTCTGCTAGTGAATTTTAGATCTTTATGATCCTAACTGATGGGTACATCTGTTAAAGGCAGAACCTTGGTGCCCTTTGTGTCACTCGTCCAGCCGTTATGAGGACGGTATCCCCAGAGCTCTCTCTATTGACCTTGAATTTATTACTAAGCAGCAGTCATATCTTTACGCTGCTTTTCATTTTTCGTAGTCAACAAAAACAGCTTTATTTGCTTTCCAATACTCCTGTCAGTTCAAATATAATGCTGTCTAGTTGGAGAATTAACTTTTACGAGCCAGTGCTTAGAACTGTAGTAAAACTGTTTTTTTTTTTTTAGAAATAAAATAACTTTGTTGTTTAGCTTAGTAAAGTGAAAGGGGAAAATCCATGAAATTTACTTATAACAGTTAACATTTAACCATACATTTAAAGGGATTGTCCACTTCAAACAATGCCATTATATTATAAGAGTCCCTTAAAAATAAACTGATCGTTTGGTCTCTTACTATGACACTCAATGTCAGCTGCAATCTGCAGGAGGATCTGGTAGTATGTGTTTAATTCCCTGCAGCACCCCCACAGGAGATATTAAGTATTGCATAGTTGATACTTTGAATATACCATGTCTAGAGTTAAAGACTATCTTTGCAGCTACAATCGAATTTAGCTTATGGGGGTCACAATAGAGCATTTAAAAGTGTATTTTCTAAAATTAGACAAAACAAAATATCACTGTTGTTTCCGAAAGCATCTGATAAGTTCCTTAAAGGAGTACTCCGCCCCTAGACATGTTATCCCCTATCCAAAGTCCATTCTCGGCTGTGGCACCCCAGGCATCCAGTCCACGGAGCGAATTTCACCACTGGCCATGCAGAGCGGATGCTGGTGATGTCACAGCCACGCCTCGCTCATAATGTCACGGCCACGCTCCCTCAATGCAAGTCTATGGGAGAGGGTGTGAGGGCCGTTGCGCCCCCTCCCATAGACTTGGATTGAGGGGGTGTAGCCGTGATGTCACGAGCAGGCGTGGCCCTTTGGATAGTTGATAAGATGTCTGGGGGCAGAGTACCCCTTTAAGCTGTGGTTGGCTTTTTAAGCCAATCTTGAGGAAGGAAAGGTTTCTGTTGTATAAGCTCAAAGACTTTTACAAGTTCACACACTGTTTTTCTTGCACAAAGCCAACCACTGCCAAAGGGGCATGACACTCACCTGAGCTCTTCTACCAAGGGAATAGCTATAGGGGGTGCAAAGGTAGCAGTCGCACTGGCACCCTGGTGCCTAAGGGGGCCCCAAAGCACATCTTCCCCATGAGAGACCAGTATTATAATTGGCGCATAGGGTCCTGTTGCAGATTTTGCATCAAGGCTTCAAAGCTACAAGTTACACCTCTGCTTCTACCCCTTTTTTGGGGGTCTTAGCACCCATATTTCTGTTGATCAAAACTATTGACTTTACTTTAAGAAATATCAGAAGGTTTTATTAAAACCATAGTGACACTTAACAATCAGAAACGGTAAGCTTGACATTTTTAATAGCCAACAAGAAAAGAAAACAAGCTAATGAGGGGCTCGTTTTTTGGGTACAGTGATTTTCGTACACTTTATTTTGTATAGAAATTATCTAAAAAGAAATTCCACATAACAAACAATTTAACAAATACACTTCATCAAGGTAACATCTGTGCACCAAAACCTGCTTAGACTCCCCACTCCCTGCTTAAATGATCCATCCGAAGCTTCAGGGACCATTACCCTCTATGTAATTTATGCACCTGAAACCTATTTTTCAGTGTTGTCTTGAAGAAATGGCATTGTTTTATTTTTCTTTACTTTTAGTTTAAGAAAGCATTCTCGAGAAATGATTGTACTTTAATTTTGACTGCTAAAAAAGGGGCTAGAAAATGTTCCATATGCAGAACACACAGCAGTACACAAATGTGCACAACATAACCACATGAATGGGTTTATCTGGATTTAGAAATGGAAAACAGTATCAAAGGATGCCCCATATTTATCACACAATATAAGCCATAGTGATAAATCTGGCAAATGATCAGACTACCTGGCCAATGTTTTCCCTGTCTAAGTATCAGACTGGTTAAGTAGATCTCTGCTTTCTGTAAGTTCAGTCAACTAAGGTATATGGGGGCCCCCCGACTCTTCACTGACACATGATATTAGTAGAGAAGGGTCAGGCATGTTACATCTCTACCACCAAACCCTATTTTCTAGGCGAGATAACCTGACAGCAGAGCAGTCTGACTGTGGCTTACCCCTCCCTATAGAGAACACACGAACGGTGAGCCTTGCTGAACGTCCAAGCATATGGGGAAGTCAGGAGAGATAACATCAGTCAACAGTTATTGAAAATAGATGGTCACACTAAGGGCAACTGCTAGTAACATAGATCATGGTTCCTATGCATCTGTAACTTCACGCTTCTGTAAAACAGTAATGGGTTGGTTACATATATTTATACAGACTGAAAAATGTGACAGCCAGAAGTAGGCTATCCACCTTGGGAGTATCATTAAGAAGGAGATTTATCATTCTTTTCAAACGTATGGCTTTTATATGACATTCTTTTTACTTACTTTTGCTTACATGCGACCTATTTATCAAATAGTCACACGACCTTGATAAATAAATTGCGCGTAAGCAAAACACGGGAAACCCGCTTACAAAAGCATTTTTTAAAGCAGAAAAGTTTCCCTTATGTTAATAGCTGTAGTTCTTTATCTACCCTTTATTACCAGTAGCGTTGCTAGATAGTGACGGGGAGGGGGGTGTACCGTATCAGGTGACACCCTGACTGGCCTGCCCGGCACTAAATAACTGCACTCCAACTATCCCGTAACAACCCATCCACCCTCCTCAGAAATAAAAAAAATATTAATAACATACTATGCCACACCATGAATATATCTACTCTGGAGGCTTTTTTTGTTTCATTTTGAGCCCACATTTTGTGACATTGGTAGGCGGAGTTTTGTGTCGCTCCCCTGAGTTTACGTCAGGAAGGAAGACAGCGCAGCACCAACAGGCACATAAACAATAGTGAAGCCACAAAAAAAACAAAAAAAATTATGACAGGGGGGATGATGTATTTGCCACCCTAGGCTTATAGTCGAGTCAATAACTTTTCCTGGGTTTTTGGGGTGAAATTAGGGGCCTCGGCTTATATTCGGGTGGGCTTATACTCGAGTATATACGGTAACTTTTAAATTTAGTGGGTACGCCAGCATGTGCGTGTCCTAAAATTAACAAGGTGTGCAGTGTGTATTTTCAACCTTTGTTATTAGTTATGTAATTAAGTTTTTCTATAATTAACATTAATTTAGTAGGTTTGTTTCATGATGCAGAAGAAGAACAGTTGTTAAAGTGGGTGTTAATGTCTTTTTCTGGGGTTGTATGCACTTTCAGTAAGCCAGGTTGGACTTGGAATACATATGCAACTTTTAAATGGAGATGCAACTTTTTTTCTTCATAAATAGCGACTATCGCATTTGATAAATATATGACCACTGCAAAGTAAAAAATAAATACTACGTGAGCAGAATTCAGAAATGTGCTTTGGAATAAGCAAAAATCAAAAAGTCGCAGCATGTATAGAAAAGTCGCATGTGCACAAGTAAGTTTTTTACGGGAAAAAAATCTACTACGGAGCTTGATAAATAGTTTTAAGGATTGTTCAGAATTGAATTGACCTATACAGTATGAGTGATATAAGACTACTTGGGAGACTTCATGTCACACTGCATAGAACAGTAGTAGTAGAGAACTGTTCCATGAAAAAGTAAAGGAGGGTGGACATACCAGGGAGAACTGTATAAATAAGGGAAGGAACCGAAAGAGAAAATGAGGGTTGAACATTTGTGTTAACAGAATAGCAGAAAGCCCTCAGCAGTGGAGACTGGTACCATTACAATGGCATCTTCCGATGACAGGAGGCATTTTGGAATACAGTTTTTTTTTTCTTTTACATTTCACTCAGAGCACATCTAAGTGGAAAATTAAAGCGGTACTCCGGCGCTAAGACATCTTATCCCCTATCCAAAGGATAGAGATAAGATGCCTGATCGCCGGGCTCCCGCCACTGGGGACCCCCGTGATCTTCCACGCCGCACCCCGTTAGAATCAGCCCCCGGAGCGTGCTCGCTCCGGGTCTGATTACTGGCGATCATGGGGACGGAGAATAGTGACGTCACGGCTCAGCCCCCGTGTGATGTCACGCTCTGCCCCCTCAATGCAAGCCTATGGAGGGGGCGTGACTACTGTCACGCCCCCTCCCATAGGCTTGCATTGAGGGGGTGGGGCGTGACGTCACACGGGGGCAGAGCAGTGACATCACTATGCTTTTAAAAATGATGATTTTTAGGCCTGCACAATCTATACAATCAGCCATTGAAGGAGCGTTTGTCATTTGTTGGCTGATTGCTGTATCTTTTACCTGTTAGGTTGATAAACTCCCATGTAAAAGAACCTTATGATATGTTGAATTTATTAAGAGGCTGCTACCCTTCTCCTAAGAGTCTTCCTTACGAACATTTTTTCGTTTTCTTTCAACTTAGCTCAACCAAGTGAGAAAGTCCTTACCCAAATTGACCCAAATAATTAACCCCATAAAGCATGATACTTGTAAGTGTCATCATGAGAATGCAATAGACCAAACCGGCTTGACTGTAAGTAACTACATGCATTTAGTGTCATCAGCTAAATCCCTAATTTGCACAAAATACACAATCATGTACACATACAGCGACAGCCTGTTTCATGGATTCCCTGCTTCTTCTGGCCTGAAGGCCAGAACAAGCAGTGACTCTGTGAAACAGGCTGTTGCTTTCTTGCCTCCGGCTGGAGTTGTTCTTTCCCTATCGGTGGACATAATTTTAATGAAGAAATAAAAGCTATGTTTTACAGGGGGTGAGTGCCAATGCTATCTCTTTTTTCTATATAAGTTGTTGGTTATTTCTTTTTTATTTTTTTTAACACCTTTCCAAAACATGTTCATCCCTCAAGTACAAAGTATTCAGGTTCCATGAGGCTAATATAGAAACAGGCTATGCGATTATATTTCATGAAGTAGTGCCACTCGCATATTCCTTCTGTGCCTATTGATACTTTAAGTAATACTGGTGCCAACATTTTTACAGATTAGTCCTTTAAAGGTCACATCATAATTAAAGCTTGCCCCACGGTGACAGCTAGGGCACCAGGGGCGCTATTCAAGTGGTAAGAATCATATTAAATAATTCATATTACAGTTAGATTGTATGCTTTGATCAATATCAATAAGCTCTTTGGTTGCCGCGTGAGCTATAATGTGGTTTACCATGTGCACCTAATGATAAGCACATATTCCACTACAGCCAAGCTACATAAGCTATTGAGAAAAATAAAAATGTGATGGTAATGATGTGCATAATGATACAAGGAGCATGAAATGTAATCCAAGCTCCATGAACACTTGACCATAGCCTTCCCTGAGGGCAGATCAGTGTCCAGGGCAGTTTCCCGCCAGTGCACTGGTAATCTCAGAAGTCAGTGCACCTATTAACTACTTAGCAGGGCTCCAAGTGTAATACTATACAAGCCAGAGAGCACAGTCTGAGCCTGATAACATCTTCTGCCTTGCTTTCAACATTTCGTTGGTGTTTCAAGTCTTGCTGCGTGCTTAATCTACCTGGAAAAGCAAACAGCCTTGTAGATTTTATCACAGGGCCCTCTGAGGATCTAAAAGGCAGCTGTGTGTTACAGGGGACCTGTGGTTTGATTGGGATAAAGGAAGCGTTATTGACTTTGTGGACTAAAAAGCATCCAAGGCAACATGTCACTCTTTTACTTTCTTGTTACAAAGAAACAGGAATATGTACTGTGTAGGAATTACTTGTAACACTACCACAGGGGAACACTGGGGTCATCAAAAAAGACAATGCTGAGAACATGGTGACCATATAGGAAAAAATGTTGGAAAATGTGATGAACCAATTTTTCAGTAAGAAAGAGGATTGTATGGGATAAAAGGTCAAGGGCACCATTGGGCTGTTCAAATGAAAGTTATACCAAACCTAGGGACACAGGTAGATATGTTTGTGGGAACAAATATTATACAATCCAATGACCAGAAATAACAACAAAAAGGGCTATTTACTAGAACAATAAGTAGATGTATTTAGTACAGAATGACCTATAATACTATTAAATAAGTTATTATTAGTGGTTTACCCCAAGGTTAATTTCTGGGCCCACTTTTATTTAACTTATTTATTAATGATATAGAGGATGGGATTAACAGCTCTATCTTTATCTTTGCAGATGACACCAAGCTTTGTAGCGGATACATAATGAAAAAATATATATATACAATACACATACATACACACACATTATAAAATTAGACAGTTACCTAATAACACCGGTATGTAAGGAGGAAATATTACTGTTACTGAGCAAATCCTGTATACTGAGAACAATATTACCAATAATACCAGTATACAAGGAGAAATATTATCACCATACATATTACCATTATACAGTTATGGAGCGAATCTTGTACACTGAGACCAATATTACCAATAATACCAGTATAAATGGAGGAATATTATCACCATACATATCACCATCATACTGTTATTGACCAAATCCTGTATACTGAGACCAATATTACCAATAATACCACTGTGCAAATAACAGAAATACCCCATAAATTACCCCATTATAAAAACTGCACCCCTCAAAGTATTCAAAGTGACATTCAAAAGGTTTGTTAACCCTTTAGGTGTTTCACAGGAATAGCAGCAAATTGAAGGAGAAAATTCAAAATCTTCATTTTTTACACTGGCATGTTCTTGTAGACCCAGTTTTTGAATTTTTACAAGTGGTAAAAGGAGAGAAATCTTCCTAAAATGTGTAACAATATTTCTCTCGAGTACGGAAATACCTCATATGTGTATGTCAAGGGTTCGGCGGGTGCACTAGAGGGCTCAGAAGGGAAGGAGCGACAGTGGGATTTTGGAGAGTGGGTTTTTCTGAAATGGTTTTTGGGGGGCATGTCGCATTTAGGAAGCCCCTATGGTGCCAGGACAGCAAAAAAAAAAAACACATGGCATACTATTGTGGAAACGACACCCCTCAAGGAACGTAACAAGGGGTATAGTGAGCCTCAACACCCCACAGGTGTTTGACAACTTTTCGTTAAAGTTGGATGTGTACATTTTTTTTTTTCCGCTATAATGCTAGTTTTTCCCCAAATTTAAAATTTTTGCAAGGGGTAATAGGAGAAAATGCCCCCCAAAATTTGTAACCCCATCTCTTCTGAGTATGAAAATATCCCATATGTGGAAGTCAAGTGCACTGCGGGCGAACTACAATGCTCAGAAGAGAAGGAGTCACATTTGGCATTTGCAAAGCAATTTTTGCTGAAATGGTTTTTGGGGGCATGTGGCATTTAGGAAGCCCCTATGCTGTCAATACAGCAAAAAAATACACATTGCATACTATTTTGGAAACCACACCCCTCAAGGAACGTAACAAGGGGTATAGTGAGCCTTAACACCTCACAGGTGTTTCACGACTTTATGTTAAAGTTGGATGTGTAAATGAAAAAAAAAATGTTTTCACAAAAATGCTGATTTTTCCCCAAATTTGACATTTTTACAAGGGGTAATAGGAGAAAATGACCCCCAAAATTTGTAACTCCAATTCACTTGCGATTTGCGCCGATCGCCGACATGGGGGGGTCTGATGACCCCCCTGGGCATTTGCATGGGATGCCCTCCACATAGGTTTCGATCCCGGGCTGGGTTCTTCATCAGGCAGGGTGTATACATATTCATATATCCCCTGCCTGACGAACCAGCCCGGGATCAAAACCTGTTGCACCCCTAAACTTTGTACCAATAAAGCCAATTTGTTTTTACCAAAACTTTTGGCTCATTGGTTTCCTGGGATCTGGCGCCATCAAACTCGTCCAAACTCTTTCTTTTCCACTATCACTTCACTGCACCGTACCTGGAGGTCACGCTGAAGGACGTTGAGGCTGCCTCCCTTCACTTCTGGATCACCTACATCAGCGAATCTACAGGCGAACAGAGGTGTTGTGCCCTTAGCACAACACATTACGGTAAGGTTCAACTTGTAGCGCACACCTTTCCCCATCTAAATAATACTCCATTAGGAGCGCACCTCATCTTTTTCATATTTTCCCTCACCCTTAAAACTTGATTTTATTTGTGCTCTTTAAATAGAGGGAAATTTATCTATTATACACACAATGATTTAAAATGTTCAGTCAGTGTGTTACCTTGTCATTGCTCCTATCCACGGTTTGGTTTGTATAGGCATAGTGCTTCACTCTAACAACTTAGTCAGGAACAAACCAAATAGGAGAAATAAAAGGGCAGATCTCCAAATAAATATAAGAAAGCACCATCTTATGGGCATAGAAAATATTGAAGAGAACACATTGACTGAACATGTTAAATAATTGTGTGTATAATAGGGAAATGTCCCTCTATTTAAAGAGTACAAATAAAATCAAGTTTTAAGGGTGGGTATCTAGTGTTGGTTCTTGCTCCCCAGTGGGGGTGGGTGATTGGTAAATATATTGTTAATCCCAAAACCTGTCAGGAATAATTGTTTTGTTAGATTGCATTTAAAGTTTATGTAGAAATATAGTATTACATTCCCGCCCTTCATCCACCCATACCTCTTTTCTTTTTCTACCCTCTTCTGTTGAACTTAATGGACATGTGACTTTTTTAAACCATATTAACTAGTAAACTATGTTTTTCCCCTGACATCATCTGCCAGAAGAGAGTCAGGAGACCACCATACACATTAGACAAGCTCTCCTGCCAAAGTCGGTGGATCCAGACAACTTCTGATTATTGTGTATGGGGACTTTAACGTGTCATTGTCAATTAAAAAAAACGTATGAATCACAGAGATGTGCTGAAACCCCACGATCATTGGAATGAGCAGGGAGAAGCACTCTGAAGTGTTCTTCACTCTATTCCGACGTGATCTCCATCGAGCATTATTAGTCGGCCCCATTATAAGTCTATGGGGCTATCTAGGGAACCTGGACAGATATCCCTGCACTGTTCCCTGCTTGTCCTCCTGTTTGTCCTCCTGGGGATCTCAGCACTACATTCTTTGGGTTTATTTTTAATTGACAGGGACACTTTAAAGGGGTACTCCCGTGGAAAACTTTTTTTTTTTTTTTAAATCAACTGGTGCCAGAGAGTTAAACAGGTTTGTAAATTATTTCTATTAAAAAATCTTAATCTTTCCAGTACTTTTTAGGGTCTGTATACTACAGAGGAAATGGTTTTCTTTTTGGAACACAGAGCTCTCTGCTGATATCATGACCACAGTGCTCTCTGCTGATATCTCTGTCCATTTTAAGAACTGTCCAGAGTAGGAGAAAATCCCCATAGAAAACATATGCTGCTCTGGACAGTTCCTAAAATGAACAGAGATGTCAGCAGAGAGCACTGTGGTAATGACGTCAGCAGAGAGCTCTGTGTTCCAAAAAGAAAACCATTTCCTCTGTAGTATTTAGCAGCTGATAAGTACTGGAAGGATTAAGATTTTTTTATAGAAGTAATTTACAAATCTGTTTAACTTTCTGGCACCAGTTGATTAAAAAAAAAAAAAAGTTTTCCATGGGAGTACCCCTTTAATGGTAATTCTCCACATGACTCTGCCTTCTAAGATATGGTAAAAATCTACTGCAAAGATTAGGTTCCAAGCATTTTTTGGGATGGTTAGTTGAGGCTTTTTTCATATGGAGGCATAATGATATTTTACTGGAACTTGTGGATGACATTGTGTCAACGTAAAAAGCCATAACCTAAATTGATGCTGTCCTGTTACAAAAAGTCTGCGATTCTTTAAGGGCTAAGTGAAATTCTTGGAATCATTAGGTACATTTCTGTTTCCTTCCTGTTTCATTGTCACATCATGTATCTGCTAATGTAAATTTATTCAGTCACATTGATACAATGAGCAACATTGGTCATGGATTTTCAATAAACGATCAAGCAGCCTAGTAATTTACCTTATAATATATTGGGCATTGTTCACACATAGTTTTTGGAGTGTATTTTGAGGCATAAAAATCAGCATTTTATGCCTGCTAAAGAAATTAGTTTTTCACGTTATACTGCCATTCTTGGCACTTTTTTGACGGTAGATACTTCAAAACATTTAAAACTGCAAGCAAAGAATTGATTTGCATAAAGTTCCCATAAAACACTATGAAACCCTTCTGTCAAAAAAAATGCACCTTAAAAGCGTATTCCGCCCTTAGGCATCTTATCCCCTATCCAAGGGATAGGGGATAAAATGTCTGATCGCGAGGATCCCGCAGTTGGGACCCCCCGCAATCTCCGTGCAGCACTCCGCATTCTTTGGAGACAGAGACGTGATGTCACGCCACGTTCCCACTATTCATGTCTATGGGAGGGGGCATGACGGCCGTCACACCCCTCCCATAGAAATGAATGGAGGGGGCGTGATGTGATGTCACTAGGGGGCGTGGCATGAAAGTCACATGTCCATCTCGGAAACCCAGGGTTTCTGTTACTGGAGAAGCACCCGGCACAGAATGCCGGGTGCTGCACGGAGATCACAGGGGTCCCAGCGGTGGGACCCAAGTGATCAGACATCTTATCCCCTATCCTTTGGATAAGGGATAAGATGTCTTAGGAAGGAATACCACTTTAAAATACCTAATTTTGCTTGCAAAATAAGCGTTTTAATAGCCTCTAAATACACTTAAAATATACTATATGAGCATAGCGCAAAAATGTGAGAGCATTCATAGCTTTGACAAAACTCAATACATCTACCATCACTTCTAAGTTATCTTCTTTCAACCCAGATGACCACCAGGACACAATGGACATCTAGAAGTTTTCAGCTCGTTGCTGATAAGAAGAAATTCCGCAGCAATGCCAGGATACCTAACATTTTCTTATCACTTAATTGAATGTACCCAAACACCGAGTCAGACTTGTTTTTCTTTTATGCTTTATTTTTTAGTTCTTTTTGTCATTTTTTTGCTGTTGCTAATTAGGCTCCAGGAAGAAACATCACATGGATGACAATATCAAGGCTCCCAACAACAAAGCCGTATACACAACACCGAGGACATTCAACCAAGGTTTATTATATGCCTGCAATGTTATCTCAGGTGAATTCTTTGTTATAATCTATCGCTTCCGTAACAAAAAAAACAAAAAAAAAAGGTTAATAAAAGGCTCTCCCTGTAGGTGCCCTTTCTGGCTCCTCCAGTATTTAGTCAATGTTTTGGTCAGCTTGTCACTATGGGAAATTGGCAGGATAATTAATTTTTCAGTAAAAGCCGAGTCATTTTTTATTTTTTTTACTTCCTCTATGAAGCATAGACACTTTCGTAAATGTCAAAAGTGTCAGAACACATAAGTGGAAATAAAACCGGTGTTCTGTATTCCTATTAAAACTGCATGACCTCTTCAACTGTCTCACTTAGCCGAAGAGTAACTGTGTAACCCAGAAAAGCAGAGCACATGGCTGTTCTAAGACACATAATGTGCGCAAATCGGCGCTCGATGAGCAGGCAGTACACAGACGGTCTAGCTCGCCGATGATGAATGTCTCTATTTAGGATACAATCAATTCGGCTTTATTTTCGGCTCTGTTTCAGTAAACAAAAAGCTCACATTATTATGGACACAATACTTAAAGGGGGAGATTTATCAAAACCTGCCTAGAGGAAAAGTTGCCCAGTTGCCCATAGCAACCAATCAGATCGCTTCTTTCATTTTAAAGAGGCCTTATTAAAAAGGAAAGAAGCAATCTCATTGGTTGCTATGAGCAACGGGGCAACATTTCCTCTGCACGTGATTTGCTAAATCTCCCCCAAAATGTTTAAAGGGGAGTATACAGCACATAAATAGTGTGTGACTCAATGACTACATGTTAAAGCAATACAGTACAGTGTGTTATCACTAGGGCAGGGCCTGTTGGGACACCTAGACTAGACGGACCACAGTGTGGACCAGTGTTTCCCAACCAGGGAGCCTCCAGCTATTGCAAACACTACAACTCCCAGCATGCCTGGACAGCCATAGGCTGTCCGGGCATGCTGGGAGTTGTAGTTTTGCAACAGCTGGAGGCACCCTGGTTGGGAAACACTGGTGTAGACTAAAGCATACTAAAAGAGCACCAGTCACCATGAAAATGTTATCTAATCTATCGTTATCATGTTATAGAACAGTAAGAGCTGAGCAGATTGATATATCTCTTTGTGGGAAAAGATACAGTATAACCTGTAATTTATTGACTAAAATATCCGATCTTCCCATGCTTAGGAGTCCAGTGGGTGGTCCTATCCTTTTTAGACACGGTCCACTGGACTACTAAGCATAGAAAGAGCAAGGATTTAAAGTTATACAGAATATTTTCCATCAAAAATATATATATTAATCTATTCATCTCTTACTTCTCTATAACATGATGCCAATAGATTACATAGCATTTTCACAGTGACAGGTTCCCTTTAAATATGATGTGGGTTCAGGAGCTGAGCCGAACCATATGATGCAGCTTCTTGCCACTATCCATGGCTGGTACTGGAGATAACTATGATTCTGAAAGTTTAAAGGGGTTATCCACAATAAGGTGATTATAGTACTTACCTGCCAGACAGTAATGAATATGCTTAGGAAGGACCCCTGCTTGTCTTGGGGCTAAATGGCTGTGTTGTGAGTCCGCCATAACACTGCTGCATTCTTTTTGTTAAATGGCTATTTCCTGTTCTAGTTCCATCCCCCAACTACAAGTCCCAGGATCCCTTGTTTGTAAGTGTGAGATCACTTTTTTTCCTCCCACACATAAGCCACCCCACACATTGCAGCACACCTGAGCTATACGTTCATGAAACTACAATTGCCGGCAGCCCTATGTAGAATGATCTCCTTCCCACCCAGTGGTGGCTCCACCTGTTTTTAAAGCAATATAAATATTTTAATATATTAATAATATTACTATCATTTTCCTAATAACTATGAAAATCTCTTACACTTGCATTGGGATGATGAGTTGCCATGGGGTTGGTGCATATTTTTGTAGATATTTCTTTTTTTTGTACTTTGAATTCAATAAATAAAAAATAATTAATTTAAAGGTCTCTTATTCTGATACAAATTTTAGATATTTTAACACATTAAAGGACAAGCCTCATGCCCGACAGTACAGAATAGGGGATACGTTTTTTTTTTACTGTCAGGCATGAGACTTCTTCTTTAAGGACCTTGCCAATTTTCATTTTTGCACTTTCGTTTTTTCCTCCTCCCCTTCAAATAATCTTGACGCTTTCAATTTTCCACCTACAGACCTATATGAGGGCTTGTTATTTGCGCCGCCAATTGAGAAAAAAAATTCAATTTTTTAACTATTGGGGGCTTCCGCTTCTACACAGTGTACTTTTCAGTAAAAATGACACCTTACCTTTATTTCGTAGCTCCATACAATTACAACGATACTCAATTTATATAGGTTTTATATAGATTTTATTTTACTACTTTAAAAAAATGTGAACTTTTTGTACGAAAATTTGTATACTTAACATTGTCCCCTATAACTTTTTATTTTTCTGTATACAGACATTTGTGAAGGCTCATTTTTTCCCTGCCGATCACCGCCGGTGAGCGGCAATGATCGGAAATGCGGAGGGCATACAGGTACGCCCTCCGTCCTTAAGTGATGGGTTAAACAAAAAATGTATTTATGGAGATTTTGTTTGGTTGAATTCACTTTTATTAAAGAGTACCTGTCACCAAATAAAACACTTAATGTAGCGTTCCTTATGTTATTAGCAGACACTTTCCCATTCACTTGCTTTTTAAATTATCAACATAAATATGTTTAAAATGTAATATAAAAAATGGCCACTAGGTGGTTCGGTCTCCTTCCCCAGACTCAGGAAGTGCTTCTCTGCACTGAGCTTGATTGTCAGCTGCACAGAAAGTGAAAGCTCCACAGATTCTCACAGAAAGCCACACAGACTGACAGCTGCAGGACAGCCTCACTGAAATCTGCACAGACTGAAACATGCACAGAGCTTGAGGTCTTCTATTCATCACAATGCTGCAACAATGTGAGGGCAGAAGTTGTCCCCCAGCAGGCTTTAGTGATGTCATGCCAGCTGGGAAACTGCACTATGCCTGCTCATAAAAAATTCTAAAAATGTTTTGGACAGGGATGTAGATACAAGATAAAGGGGAATGGGCATACATTCAAAGACCCTTCTGACACAAGAAAGCTCCAGTAGGTGGGGGGACCTGTTGCAGATTTAGCATTGGAGCCCAGGACCTTTACCTTGCACTTCTTGGTATGGAGGCCTTTAAAGAAAGAAAGAAAGTTTCTAACTTACACATTACTGTATGAGGACCCAGTCAGTCAGTATTATGCCTGATATATGCAGCTAACGTCTAAATTGAAGGCATCAGTTACAAGACTGCAAAGTGATAAAGCCTTCACGAAGCCAGACTCACATAAATATAGGTGTTAATCTAAAAATATTGGAGTCTGCAATGTGAAGTGCTAGACAGGAAGAAGGAACATTTTTCAAATAACTAGAAGTGACCCAGCCACACACGCAATATAGTATCTTGAAGAAATTTAAGATAAAGCTGACGTTTTTAATAAGCAAGGCTCCACATCGTTCCCATACCCTGCCGTGCTTTTTTCCGATTACTTTGACACTTGACTTGCCCAATTAGATGAAAAATGTGAATTTCCTGCCAGCAGGTGTTATAATAACTATGAATTATCAGCAAGAAAAAGGACAAGAAGCTGCCATTTACACCAAGAAAAATTTCCAATAAACGTAAAGGCCTGGAAGTGACCTGTGCTTTGTATTACAGAGAATTTACAGATTTACGGTCATATGAGGGAGAGGTAATGCTGATCCACAGCAAAACAAAACTACATGACTTCATCCACATCTCCTACTGCAGTAACATATAAAACAGTTTCATGTAATGGATTGTTGTATTACTACACTGTCGGAGTGTTTTGCCTAGTCTTTTTCCCAGTGTACAATGCGGAGTATGTGCTTGTGCCAAGCTGGGGCCTTGGATCTGGGCTGGATGTAGGAGAATCTTAATGGATCATTTGCTTATGCAGTGTACTACTCTCATCTAGTGTTGAGCGTGAATATTCAAAATGCTAATTTTTACCGTGAATATCGGCACTTCGCGATTTTGCAAATATTTTGAATATTGCGATACAGATTCGTAATGACAATTTTTTTTTCTTCACAGTACACATCACAACAATGATGTGTACTGTGTAAAAAAAAGAAATTATCCCTCCCTGCTTCCAGCTTTAAGTCCAAAGAAGGCTCCAATATGATTTACTGTGTGAGTCGGTATGGAGTGGGAATATTTCATATATGCAAACATTCACGAATATCAGCACTTCCAGAGGACACTGGTGAAAGATATACAGTAACCCGCCCGACCTACGATGGCCCCGACATACGATAATTTCAACATACGATGGCCTCTCAGAGGCCATCGCATGTTGAAGGCAGCATCAACATACGATGCTTTTGTATGTCGGGGCCATCGCATAAACGGCTATCTGGCAGCCCAGACTGCTTCAGCTGCCACCGGATAGCCGTTTACGGTGTCCCGTGTACTCCGGTGATGGTCTCTTACCTGTCCCCGGCGCTCTGGACCATCCTCTTCGGGATCCCCTGCATCGCCGTCGCTCTCCATTGTCATCATCACGTCACCGTGCATGCCGTCAATAGGAGCGGTGTGCCTAGCGACGTGATGATGGCGATAAGGAACGACGATCCCGGGCAGCGGAGACGGTCTGGAGCAACGGGGACACCACAGGGACGCGGGGACAACGATGGTCGGCGACATGCAGGGCAGCAGTGACGGTCCGGAGCGGCAGGGACAGGTGAGTATACCTTCCTATATTTAACATTGCATGGATCCCTCAACATACGATGGTTTCAACAAACGATGGTTCATTTGGAACGAATTACCATTGTATGTTGAGGGACCACTGTAATCGCGTATGCGCACTATGCGAGTTTCATTCCAAATTTTTGCACGCAAAAAAAGGGAACATAGAAAATAGTCAAATTTAGCGAACATTGGACAAATATTCGTCCATATATTTGCAAAATATAGCAAATTTGAATATGGTCCCTGCCGCTCATCACTATTCTCATTCTTCTTTGTTGACAAATATCTCTTGGGCTAAAAACAACATCAGGTTGGATATTATATTATCAGGTAAGTCAGTCATTGGAAAAATAGAAAAACAGGCGCTTTAGAACAAAGGCATTTAACCTAAATAGCCTGACTGTTTTAAGGCAAAATTTGCTAAAAACTTTCTATTTGGCTGGGGGCAGCATTAAAATAGAAGTCATACTTACCTACCTGATGCCATTCATTCCCATTCTGCTTCTTCGTAAGACTGACCCATCTCAGCAGTAACATTGCATTCTACCAATTACTGACTAAGGTAGAACATCACATATTGTACAGGAGAACAGCATCAGAACAATGTTCTTCTCACATGTCAGGACCCGGGGCTGGTGAGTTGGGCATCAGTGACCTAGCAGGTACTCTTTAACCCACTCCCACTCTATGATGTATATAGACATAATTACAGCACTTGTTTCTGTTGAGAATTGGTCTAAAGAAATTCAATTCTAAAATTTCACCTCCACTTTGCTTTAATTCCTGTGAACTACCTAAAGGTTTAACAACACTCTTAAATCATGTTGCGAATTCTTTGGGGGGCACTTTTTAAAATTGAGAGTTTTATAGGGGGGCTTCTAGCATACATGCTCTCAAATCTAGTTAAGAGATAAATTGGTCCCTTATGAGGCCAGATTGAAAACTGCAAGACTATAGGATTTTTATATATATATATATATTAGTATGGATTAACTATTAAAAAAAAACAATTATGAAAAATAATAAAAAAAAAAAAAAAAAAAAAATTTTTTAAATAATATGTATAACATGAAAACCAGTGGGTCATTTTTAAGCAGACATTGCCTTTTAAGTGTGAAGAAGCTTATACACATACTTGGGAGGCACTGATACATAGTGATGAATGAAAGCAAATCTGACGTTTCTTAGTTTTTGGCATGAGGTGTTGTTTGTGAAAACACCAAGCAATGTCTTATCTTCAGGTTGAAAAATAAGCAGTCACTGCGGTTGGCAATAAGCACCGCAATTCGAGCACACACACTAAGCAGTCCCCTACATTGTTTTGTGCTTCACCCATATTTGGGGTGCTTGAATCCCGTAGATACAGTGTCCATATAGGATTCTCATTTAAAAAGAAATGGGCAGTACTCACCAGTACAGTGTGAAAGCAGATACTTCTTTATAGTGGTGCAAACTAGGTACAGCATTGGCCGGACTTGGACGCCAAAAGATCAAATCAAGCTGGGTGATAGATGTTGCCCATGTGGAGTCCGGCCAATGCTGTACCTAGTTTGCACAGATATAAAGAAGTATCTGCTTTTGCATTTTACCGGTGAGTGCTGCCCATTTCTTTTTATTTGCGAATGTCTTATCTTCAACTGATCACAGTGCCCATGATAAAATGGTTGAATACCCAGTTGTTGCACTTACTGCAATTTGGATTTGACGTAGGATCAAGTGTCAGTCACACGCCACATTATGTTCTTCTCATAGCGACACCATTTTTGGATCCATAAAAACCCCTTTAAGTGTTTAACCAGTTTCATGAATTAGGCATCCAACATATGAAAGCCTGGAACCTTTTCTTATAACAAAGCATGAGGAGGAAAACCAGTGATGGAACAATGCTGACTCTGCATGTCATCTGCGCAACGTGAAGTTAGTCAACTCAATTAAGATGTCAATACTCAGCTTTCAAGTCCTCCGCAGCCAGCCAGGTCACTAGCAGCCTGTTAGACAACCAGACATCTTTTTAACACTAATGCAAATTCTGTCAAGAAATTTATGGTCTCCAGAGCCATACTCACTCAGTCAGCATAAATATATTAACAGCATCAACTATCATATAAATCGCAAACTAGGAAATCCTCCTGGATTTTTATTTAACTTGTCCTACAGAGAGAAAATAACGTATCATGCACAATTCTCTTTCTTATGAGTGGTCTATTTTTTTTTTTTATCTCTCTAAAATTTTGATAACATTGGAAATTGCATTCAGCTAAAGTGTAATATTATTCTTCATCATAGACAGAAATAGGGAGCCCAGGGAGCAATAATATTCCTTTTATAAAAGCCATAAGAAATTACTATGTGTCCAGGAATATTCATACAGTGATTGACCAAACATGCAGTACTACCCTTCTGCCTTCATCACTATAGTGTACATTATATTTGATCTTAAATGATTTTCCATTATATCATGCTATATGTTTGCTTCTTAAACTACAAAATTTACACCGGGATATTTCAGATTTTTTTTATTTCACTTATTTTGATCTACTAGTGAAATGCTTTTTATAAAATGTAGGAAATGACATTATATGTATATTTGTAATGTACATTGGTTAAAAAATGTGTTAATTTTTGTCCCTGCAGCAATTGCCTGTGTGTCTCTCTGAGGAGACCAAATACAGGAACTGTGGGTGGACAAGCAGGGCTCTGCAAACTGAGGCCAAGCAGGGCTCTGTACACTGAGGACAAGCAGGGCCCTGTACACTGAGGACAAGCAGGGCCTTGTACACTGAGGACAAGCAGGGCCCTGTACACTGAGGACAAGCAGGGCTCTGTACACTGAGGACAAGCAGGGCTCTGTACACTGAGGACAAGCAGGGCTCTGTACACTGAGGACAAGCAGGGCTCTGTACACTGAGGACAAGCAGGGCTCTGTACACTGAGGACAAGCAGGGCTCTGTACACTGAGGACAAGCAGGGCTCTGTACACTGAGGACAAGCAGGGCTCTGTACACTGAGGACAAGCAGGGCTCTGTACACTGAGGACAAGCAGGGCTCTGTACACTGAGGACAAGCAGGGCTTCGTGCACTGAGGACAAGCAGGGCTCTATACACTGGTCCTCAGTGCTCTGTACACTGAGGAAAAGTAGGGCTCTGTACACTGAGGACAAGCAGGACTCTGTGCACTGAGGAAAAGCAGGGCTTCATGCACTGAGGACAAGCAGGGCTCTGTACACTGAGGACAAGCAGGGCTCTGTACACTGAGGACAAGCAGGGCTCTGTACACTGAGGACAAGCAAGACTCTGTACACTGAGGACAAGCAGGGCCCTGTACACTGAGAACAAGCAGGGCTCTGTACAGTGAGGACAAGCAGGGCTCTGTACACTGAGAACAAGCAGGGCTCTGTACACTGAGGACAAGCAGGGATCTGTACAACGAGGACAAGCAGAGATCTGTACAACGAGGACAAGCAGGGATCTGTACAACGAGGACAAGCAGGGCTCTGTACAATGAGGACAAGCAGGGCTCTGTGCACTAAGGACAAGAAGGGCTCTGTGCAATGAGGCTCTGTGACACACTCCCAGCTCAAACATCAGGATGACTTACAAACCAGGAGCCTGCACAGAGCCCTGCTTGTCCTTCCCTCACTTCCTGTATCTGGTATCCTCATAGAGACACACAGGCAATAGCTGCAGGGACAGCATTTTTTCACCCAAAAATATACACATTTTTTAACCAATGTATATTACAAATATACACATAATGGTATTATCTACATTATATCAAAAGTTTTTGCTAACAACAGGTACACTTTAAATGCGTTAAAATAAAGGACCCATGTAGACTGCTACAATTTTGTCAACAGCGAGTGCTACAAAATGGAGCAGTTATAATTGATTAACATTGTGGATGTGATCCAAAGAAAACTGCAGCAGTATAAACTGCATTGTGTCCGTCACTGTCACATTATCATATATTGACTGCCTATATAACTGCTCTGCAGACAAAATGTACACACTGCAAGCTACTGCAGATTAGTAGTAGTAGTTGTTGTCTTTTGGTCAAATGAACATTGTGTTATAAACACTGCCTAGGTAGAAAGAAAACAGGCTATTGGATTCTCAATGCTATCCATAAATCTCAGTTTTGGATTGTTGGCCAAATGTTTTTTTTCATAAGGGTGCTGCAGCGAAATGTAACTTTTCTCCTCTCCCCAGAACATGTCAGATCACAGGGGGGTCCAACTACTGGGAACCCCCGGGATCACCTCTCACTTTATTTATATGGGAGCATGGGAAATGTCCAAGTACAGCATTCGGGTCTCTTCAGCGCTCCCATAGAGAATAAATGCATGCACTCCTCTCAGAGGAGTTGGACCGCTTTTCGCTGCAGTACCCCTTTAAGTTTCTGGCGCATAACTGGTAGCATTTATTTGCTGGCTGAACACACTAAATCAGAGGGAGCCATAAATATTATCCAATGATCATCCAATGATCCAGATGACTTCTATCTAATGTACATATAGTCAGATTTACAATTACTCGGTAATTAACTTTCTGCCAAATATCGTTACATTCTACCATTAACATTTATTTTTGGGTAACTGATCCTATTTAAATAAGGTACTAAGTAAGTCTGGGGTACTGCATGTGCCAAGATAGTGGAAATCATTGTGTCATACCGCTTCTAACATATGATCCACATGGAAACTATTACAATAAACTAAGAGCTCACATGCTAAATATAATCAGACTTGTTAAAGAAATCAATGAATTTCTACCACCTTTCCTGAGTTTAATATCAAGTTGATTCTTAAAAGACAATGAAACAATTACACTTTGCTTTGTCATGAGGATTTTTGTTTTTCTTACAAAAATGTACAGTGACCCCCCGACCTACGATGGCCCCGACATATGATCATTTCAACATACGATGGCCTCTCAGAGACCATCGCATGTTGAAGGCAGCATCAACATACGATGCTTTTGTATGTCTGGGCCATCGCATAAACGGCTATCCGGCAGCGCAGACTGCTTCAGCTGCCACTGGATAGCCGTTTACGGTGCCCCGTGTGGTCCGCTGACGATCACTTACCTGTCCTCGGGGCTCCAGCGCGTCCTCTTCGGGATCCTCTGCATCGTCAGCGCTCTCCATCGTCGTCGTCACGTCGCTGCGCACGCCGTCCCGTCATCCAATAGGAGCGGCGTGCGTAACAACGTGATGGCGGCGACGGAGAGCGAGGATGCCGAGGAAGCAGAGGCCTTGCCGGAGCGTCGGGGACACCTCGGGGACGCGGCAACAGCAATGGAGGGCGACATCCAGGGCAGCGGTGACGAGCAGTGACGGTCCAGAGCGGCGGGGACACATGAGTACAACTTCCTCTACCAGTGGTCTTCAACCTGCGGACCTCCAGATGTTGCAAAACTACAACTCCCAGCATGCCCGGACAGCCGTTGGCTGTCCGGGCATGCTGGGAGTTGTAGTTCTGCAACATCTGGAGGTCTGCAGATTGTAGACCACTGTCCTATACTTTACATTGCATGGATCCCTCAACATACGATGGTTTCAACAAACGATGGTCCATTTGGAACGGATTACCATCGTATGTTGAGGGACCACTGTACTCCTTCTAAGTTTTCCTTATGAGTGTAATACTCCAATGTCATGACGCCCTGCCAAGAACCATATGGAATGAAGATAAGAAGACTATACAACATAGATGTTTTTTTTTGTCTCCGGATTGGCTGAACTATGGACAATTTACACTATAAAAGATAGTGCTGTTATTTGATCAAATTGCATATGCCGGTAGGATATGTGGGAGATGCTATGTATATGCGTGTTTCAATGTTATCTTGCCTAATTAATTAATAATAATTTCTTTTAATTTGGTCCTGCTGTTTCACGTTGTCTTTATCTTAGCGCACTTAATGATGCTTCTAATGCTCCCCTCTAAGGGCATGTTCACACAACAGATTTTCATAAGCATTTCAGAGAACATTTTGCACTGAAATGCATGTGAATTCTGTCTACCAAACTACATCCTATTATTTTCATTGGGAATCCCCAACACAGTTTTATATAGTGCGGATTTTTCCAAGGCAGAAAAAAATTAATGGCACGTCTCTTATTGACGGGTGTAGCCAGTAAGTGGATTGCCGTATTTTTCACCGTATAAGACGCACTTTTGGTGCATCTTATACGGCAAATACACATTAAAACCGGTGGTCCCTGCGGCCATCAACGGCCGGGACCCGCGGCTAATACAGGACATCACTGATCGTGGTGATGCCCTGTATTCACCCTTCAGACGTGGCGATCAAAGCTGACTGCTGCGTCTGAAGCGAAAGTGACACTAACCCGGCTGCTCAGTCGGGCTGTTCGGGACCACTGCAGTGAAATCGCGGCGTCCCGAACAGCTTACAGGACACCGGGAGGGACCTTACCTGCCTCCTCGGTGTCTGCTCCGTGCCTGGATCCCCTGCATGGCCGGCACTCTCCTTCGTCCTCATCACGTCGTCGCGCACGCCGTCCCGTCATCCAATAGGAGCGGCGTGCATAGCAACATGATGGCGGCGATGGAGAGCAAGGATACTGAGCAGCAGAGACATTCCGGAGCGACAGGGACACCCTGGGGACGCGGCAACAGCGATGGAGGGCGACATCCAGGGCAGCGGTGACGGGTCTGAAGCGGCGGGGACACGTGAGTATTACCTCCTATACCAGTGGTCTTCAACCTGCGGACCTCCAGATGTTGCAAAACTACAACTCCCAGCATTCCCGGACAGCCAATGGCTGTCCGGGCATGCTGGGAGTTGTAGTTTTGCAACATCTGGAGGTCCGCAGGTTGAAGATCACTGTCCTATACTTTACATTGTATTTGGTTCAGAATCTTTATTTTCTAGATTTTTATGCTTATGATTTTTTGGGTGCGTCTTATTTGCCAGAGCGTCTTACATGACGAAAAATATGGTAGCTGGATCGAATCCTGGCAAAATCTGCCATTTACAATGGGAAAACCCACAGCTAATTTTTTGATTTTATTTTAATAGCTCTTTATAGTAGTCTGTGCTTTTTTCTGATACAGTGATCATATCCCCGGCACACACAGAATGACATAACCACCTTATGGCTACTTGCCTAACAGAGAAAGGCATACTGCATACTACCTTACTATTGATTCCAATGTATAAACAGCCTGAAGTAAGTTCATAGGCTCACTTTAGTGATAGCTGCCCGGATAAGAATAAAACTTTGTTTCTATACAGGGAATCTGAAGCTGTGTGTCAGAAGAAGAGAGACCTGAAAGCTATATATATCTGCAGTGGTGTTCCAGCTATACTATATATAAGATGTCGTCATGTGGCAGAGAAAACCTTCTCCTAACTGCCTAAATCTCTGTATGGGGTACTGTGAGTAGACCTGCATAACTGCTTTATATATTGCATTGCCTGGCTTACATACACTAAGGAATAATGTGAGTGTAAGGGATAAAAATGTTCATATTCTACCAGATGAATGTGATGCATAAGGGACATCATACATTCCCCAGTTAAGCCTCTATACCAAAGTTTCTGGTAGATTGTGGAAAGAATGTCTAGTCTAAGGCTGCATGCACACCACGTTTTTGCTATACAGTTCCCGTATACGGTTTCAAGTTAAAAACCGTATGGAACTTTATAGAAAACCGTATGCATTGACTTAAAGGGGTACTCCGGTGAAAACCTTTTTTCTTTTAAATCAACTGGTGGCAGAAAGTTAAACATATTTGTAAATTACTTCAATTAAAAAATCTTAATCCTTCCAGTACTTATTAGCTGCTGAATGCTACAGTGGAAATTCCTTTCTTTTTGGAACACTGATGACATCACTAGCACAGTGCTTTCTGCTGACATCTCTGTCCATTTTAGCAACCGTGCATAGCAGATGCATGCTAAGGGCAGCATGGTGGCTCAGTGGTTAGCACTGCTGCCTTGCAGTGCTGGGGACTTGGGTTCAAATCCCACTAAATAAATAAAGTGTTATTATTATTATAATAACGTTAGCAGAGAGAACTGTGCTCGTGATGTCATCAGAGAGCATTCCAAAAAGAAAAGAATTTCCTCCGTAGTATTCAGCAGCTAATAAGTATAGGAAGGATTAAGATTTTTTAATAGAAGTAATTTACAAATAGGTTTAACTTTCTGCCACCAGTTGATTTAAAAGAAAAAAGGTTTTCACTGGAGTACCCCTTTAACATTGTAAACTGCATGTCAAACACATCATCTGGTTTAGCCCGTTTTGCATCCTGTACGGTTTTGTCCAGTTTTTTACCCGTACCCAAAACTGTAGTCTAACACGTTTCTTGGTCCGGGTGAAAAACTGTATTAAACCGTATACGTTTTTTTTTTTTTTATATGGGAGTCAATGGGAACCATACAGAACTGTATGTGCGTACGGTTCCATCAGGTTTTCACCATACGGTTTCCAACCGTATATGGGTTAAAATTTGTACACACTTTTTGATACAGTTTAGTCAGGTTTTGAGAAATCTTTTTTTCCATCAAAAACCTCATACAGGAACTGTATTGCAAAAACGTGGTGTGCATGCACCCTTACCCCTGTTCCCCGGAGTCTGAGTCTGGCTTTTGCCAAAGCAACATCTCCCAGCTCTGCGCCTGTAGTGTAGACTAGTCAGTCAGTTTAATCAGTCCGTGAAAAGGGTTTGTGCCTAATTTGAGTATATGTCCTAGACTGTTCCTGGTTCAAGTGTATCTCCTAGGTTCAGTACAGTCCTGGGTCAGGTTTTAGCCTCTCCAGAACTATACAAGTCAATGTTTTCTTCAAGCAAGTCACAAATCCAGTTCCAGTTGCAAGTTTCACTGCACCTGAGACAGGTTTGGGCGCTTGTGCAGTGACCATGGTACTGTATAGAATTTGAAGGATTTCGCCCAACAGGTTATCGCCAGTCCATACGGAGAAGGCATCACTCTTAAGTTTCCAGCTCCAATAAGTAGTGTGGGTTAGCCAAAAGGAGGAGAAAACTGAACAAGGGCCTCTCTGCATGCATACTAATTGTTTTATTGACCTTTGGTCGGAGTTAGTGCTGTGAGGAGGAAAATATCACAGGAATTATTAAGCGTACACCCATCACATAGGGTATTTTGTCACAAACTCATGAGTAAAATGTTTAGGTATTAGCACCACAGTAAGCCAATATCTGTAGACCTTTCCACAGTAGAGTTTTAACTGATCCATTGTATCTTGTCTGCAAATAAATTACACTAGTGCCATATCTTAAATGTGAGAAACCACACCAAGGGCCCTTTAGTGAGAATATCTGCTGTGAAAGGAACTTTTATAGTAACCGTGACCAACTATTCATTCATCTACTCAAAAAATAAAACATTCCGCTCTGTGCTAAAAAATAAAAAAAACTGTATTTTGTTTTCACAAAACATTCAGTAAAGTCTCAATCATGTCCATGTTATTCCTGCATTCCTCTTTTATCGTTCCTGCACTTTATACTACAGGGAACAACATTGTTGGGCATAGAGGGGACCTTCAGGTTGGCAATACTACACTGCCATGTGACATCATCATCATCTGCTTCCGCACTACTACTCCCAGCAAGTCTGTAGTACAGCACCTATCATACCCCATTACCAGACATTCAGAAAATAATCAGCACAGAATTTCGGACCTATGTAGGTCAATAAGAAATCTGTTCAATGGTGACACTGACTTATTCCACCAAATTACATTATGTTCTTCGAGGCTTCAACTCTTTACAAGTGTCTTCTCCCAACTTCGATATCCGGTCGCTTGTTCCAATTGCTTGTTTTGCAGTTTCTCATAGCTGATGGCAGGAGCAAGAAACTGCAGCCTTATAGGCATCCTGGGTACCATAAGGACAAACAGATGCTAAGAGCACCTGCAGTGAGACTGGAGATAAGCTGGGGCAGACTTCATTTAAATAGAGGACAGAACGGAATTCAGAAGTAGGAAGTCTTCCCTGCATGTCCCTGAAATCCAGTAATCGTGTTCATTCAGACACTTCAGGAACACAATTTCAAGCATGAAGCCCTCTGGGTTAATGATTTCCTATGGCAAAACTGTACTCGGTGCGATCGTATTTATGGACAGTATGCTCAGAATGGGAAATAAATGCTGCAAAAGTGTTAAAAATTTACAGTAGAAAGCAAAAATATTCTATTTCTAAATACTCCTAATCATTGCAAGTCATGGTTAGTCCCTGTCCTGGCGGCTTCCAATCTAACATCCTTCTATATATATTTTATTAGGGACAGTTTTCATGTTGCCCATATTTTACAGTCTTACTTTTTTTTCCATAAAAATATATTTGTCCTTTATTGAGGTCCAAGACATATAGAGGAAAAAGCAGCCTGCTTATTGACCAAAGAAACCATAGTCTTCCTCACCTGTAATAAAGAAAGTTTTTAAGACATCTATATTAAAGGGAATCTGTCATCAGTGTCACCCGCACTAATAGACTTGTAGTGTGGGTGACACTGATGAAAATAATATTCACCGTTCTTCGCCCTGTGCCTCAGTTTGTCTGTAATCCCAGTTATTCTGTATATGCTAATGAAGGAGCTTGGTGCACGCAGGGCATTCCTAAGCCTTAGGTATACAGTGACGTTCGGCTGGTATCTTTGTAGTAAAGCCTCCTTCTCTGTACTAGTGTTGCTCGCGAATATTCGCAATGCAAATTTTATTCGCGAATATCGCATATTCGCGAATATAGCACTCTATATTTGCAATTATGAATATTCGTTTTTTTTTTTTCACAGTACACATCACAGTGATCATCCCTCTCTGCTTCCAGCTTGTGTGGTGTACAGAAGTCTCAAATACTACTGTGACTGGCGTGCTAATTTTCGCTTATGCTAATTTTCGCATATGCGAAAATAAACGCGAATATTATGAATATGCGAATTTTGCGAATATATGACGAATATTCATCCACATATTCGCGAAATATTGCG
Source organism: Hyla sarda (assembly GCF_029499605.1). NCBI lineage: Eukaryota > Metazoa > Chordata > Amphibia > Anura > Hylidae > Hyla > Hyla sarda. The sequence continues at coordinate 126,941,642 of NC_079197.1, read as the reverse complement.
AATTCGAATATAGCTTATGCCGCTCAACACTACTCTGTACTGAGCCTCCTCTGCTGCAGAATAGAGCTCCACTCTGCATTTAGACTCCTCTACTCCGTATGCGCAATAGTCACGGCCACAGGCGTTATGCTGCAGAGTGGAGCTCCATTCTGCAGTATAATAAGCTCAGCACAGGGAAGGAGGTGTTATTATGAAGATGCCGGCCAAACATCACTGTGCACATGGGAACACCCCGCATGCACCAAGCTCTTTCACCAGCAAGAATAAAAAAGGGATTATGGGAGCACAGAGGCACAGAGCCAAGAATGGTCATAATTATTTTTTTCATCAGTGTCATGCGCACTAGAAGTCTGTACCAACAAGATAGTTTGGGCGATACTGATGACAGATTCCCATTAATAATATACAGATAGAACAAACATAATAGTGGAAAATGTTAATCCAACAAGTTAGTGACAATCAGAGACACTTATCCGTCCAGGATGTCAGGGATGGGCAGTGACATCAAGGAAAGTGGCAGTCCAGTACATGAGGAGAAGTCAGCAACAAGTGGCAGTCCAGTACATGAGGAGAAGTTTCGCTTCTTGGCCTTTTGGCTAAGATCAAGTGTAGTATCTGTTCTTATCAGTGGTTTAGTCTCTGCCATTGATGTAGGATGGATGCTGCATGGAGGAGCAGGTGTTCCGGGGCTGGTGCCACATAACCAGCTCAACGGCTGTCCTGATGTGACCTGTTTCCTCTGGGTCTCGCCATGAGGTAGAGGGGTGTAGAGCCGAGGTACTTCTGTGCCTCGGGGATTGGTGACCCTGAGGTGCCGAAACTCACTGGGTGTTATAACTCACTGAGTGAAAGCACTGCATCATTACTCTTCATCTTTGGCACTCACCCTTGGTATCCCGGCCTTCTGGCTAGGATCCGGGAAATTTTTATAGATCCGGCTGGATGACCGGGCAGTATATCTGCACTTATCCACTCATTTATTTTTTGTGTTTTGTCACTGTGCCACTTTTATGTGTTGTTTTGTACACATGATTGGCAGGAGGCGGTAGCCCTTCTGGGTGTCCCTCCTGGCAGTCTAGAAGAGGTGTGTGTGGCCATTAGGTTCCTCACCTCCCTGCAACCTCTGGGCCTTGCCTTTGGTCAAGATGCCATCAGTATACGGCTCCTCGGCTGATACCTTGGCTAACACCTAGGTTGAAGCCAGGTGCATTTTCGGCCCCTTAGTAGCTTCGGCGAAAAGGGGCATCGAACCTGGATCCTTGCAGGTGCCTTTTGGCCCGGAGGTGAAGGGTAGGTTTGTTGGGGGGCCTCTCTCCTGTTGGAGAAGGGCTTAGCAATAGACCGCATCCTTTGTGCACGTTTTTTTAGTGTGACTCGTTTGCACTTTTTCTTGCACTTTCGGTGATAGAGAGCATTTGCCTCGGCTCTTAAAAAAAAAAAAAGTACATGAGGAGAAGTCAACAACTAGTGGCAGTTCAGGACATGAGGAGAAGTCAACAACAAGTGGTAGTCCAGTACATGAGGAGAAGTCAACAACAAGTGGCAGTCCAGTACATGAGGAGAAGTCAACAACAAGTGGCAGTCCAGTACATGAGGAGAAGTCAGCAACAAGTGGCAGTCCAGTACATGAGGAGAAGTCAACAACAGGTGGTAGTCCAGTATGTCACGAAAGGACAGTGACTATGGGCACTTCAGTACATAAGGGATAAGTGGCACTCCAGCACTGAAGCCAGCAACAAGCGCCAGTCCAGTATGTCAAGGAAAATCAGTGACCGGTGACAATCCAATAAGCCAGGCAAAATCAAGGTCAATCTGGTACCCAAAGTGAATAACTATTAGAATGTTACTTGCTCAATTTACAGTAGAGTTTTTAGGTTAAGTGAGGTGGAATTGCCCAATATACTCCAAAAATAGGTTCAGCTATTATTGTTAAATGTAGGTTTGGTAAAGTAACTGACCACTGTTTCTAAGAGACTGTTACATTCTTAAGTAATTGGCTGTCATTTTTGAGAGACTGTTATATTTTAAGGTAATTAGCCTACATTCTGAGAGACTAGCCTACTCTTAAGTAATTGTCCTTCACTTCTGAGAGACTGTTATATACTTACACTAACTGGCCTTGGTCTTTGAAAGATTTGATCTATATTCTGAACTGATAGAGTTATTCAAGTGTGAATAGTTGTTAGCTGAAACTGATATATTGAAGAAGACATTCTACAGACTTTTATAAAGAAAGACAAAAAGGTATCATTAGAAATATTATTTCCTGCTACTTTTTATACAGCAACTAATCCCTCTGTTATATTCGAGCCTACCTTATTAGTATCTTACAAGTTGACATTGGGGTCAATGGCCAAGTTCTATTTTTTATATCAGATTCCCAAATGACTTAAGATATATAAATCTTTTAATAAGATCTTTTATGTGTACAATGATGAAAAAAACTATTTTCTGTAAATGAGTTCCGTATAGAAGGTGAGACCAGAAACATTTCCTATAGTGGGCCCAAGGTATACATTTTCTATGGTGGGTCTAAGATAAACATTTCCTATGGTGGGCCCAAGGTAAACATTTTTTTATTGTGGATCTAAGGTAAACATTTCCTATGGTGGTCACAAGGTAATACAGTCCAACTTCAATAACACTGAATCCATATATAACTGTTTCCACTTGAAACTAGTTCTCAAAACCAGTAACATCTTCTGGACTTCCCATTAACTCCACTGAAGATGCTTAAATAGCTGGTTAGATATAGCTTTCAAATATTCAAAAAATTTAATAAGATAAGGTAGACCTAAAGTGCATTTACACAAAACCTCAAAGTCAGCTGAACATAGCCACCTATGTTATGCTTATAGCTGTGTGCCAACTCTTCCCCATTAGATGTGACATGGGACTTATGGATTGAGTATGTTGAATTTTAACATCTGATCTTTTTGTTCTCAAGGGAGATAAGCCTCTGCCAGAGGTGTCTTGTGTGTGACTTGTTCCCCTGTCACCACTGAGAACATTTGTACACTTGGCCAACCACGCGGGTATGCATATGGTGAGTATGGGAGGAATAGCTGTTGGCGAGTTTTCCATGGCTACTACTCTAAATTAATCATATGACCAGAACATCAAAGTTTATAATTACACTTTAGGTAAAAGTTCAGCATATACTGTATGAGCCAAGAAATTCTCCTGAAATATAAATCTTAAATTGTTTCTTATGGTATATTTATTTGTTATTTTTTAATTGAAGCCATAGGCAGACCATGCAACATACACAGTTACATATGTTGTGTAGACTGTTTGAAACTATAATGCTAAATGTTGATTTTTTTTTATTTATTATTATTTTATTATTCATACCAAAAAATAACCAAATTTACATAGATATACAAAAATAGCATACAATATACCAATAGAAACATACATTAATTTTACTTCAACGTAACCACACACACGCGCACACACACACACACACACACACACACAATCCTCCCAGGAGGAGAAAAAAAAGCAAAAAAAATAAAAAAAACACACCAGACAAATCCCCAATGCCTTCAAATCAATTGAATCTTTTTACAAGCTTTTTTGGAGGATTTGGCCAAAATTTCTTCATACGCCCTTATTTTATATACTAGATGTTTCCAGTGATCCAGCACTCTGAATGTTAATTCCCCACAATTTTTTTCCATAGTATTTACTAAGGTTTCCCTACATTTTGTACTTTTCCCTATGTTTTACTTTTTTTTTTACACATGCTCTGATCTGTAGGGGTTTCCTCAGCTCAAATCCACCACATTTTATATGGAAACCTTAGTAAACATGTTGGGTTTTTGTGAAAATGTCAGGGACATGCCCCTTTTAGGTAACCACACTCCCTTTCCCAATGACCACGCCCCTTTTGTTTTTTCTGAGTAAAACGGAGAGTTGGTCAGGTTTTTATTTCAATTCTGGCGCAAATGCTGGCGCAGACATAATTTCGGGTGCAATGCGCGAGAATCTGGGACACAACCCGACAAAACATGTCGGGTTTACAATATTAAATAAGGGCCAATGAGTGCCTTACCTAAGACAGATTAGTTTTCAAGGGAATTAGTGCCTCACAGCCAATTAAGCTGTTATCATCCTGCGTAATAGGGCCAGTGATCACCTGATTATTTGTTGGCTGATCAAGTCATTTTGACCCAGCAAAAACTCATTGCTTGCCAACCACACATCTTTCCATGTAAAACAAGGGAAGGGCAGCAGGTCAGTGGTGGCAACAAGGGGCCACACAAACTATGCATGCAGCCCTCCCCGCCCAATGCTCAAGCCTTGTAAAAGGCTCAGTAAATAAGCACCAATCTATGAGATCGCCTATCGTTTACAACAAGCATTTGCCCATCTAATAGGGGCCAGAACACCCTACTTGTTTGCCAACTCACAAAAATACTAACAAGTCGCCAATCAACCATTACTCATGTACCTCTCATGCCCCCCTCCACCATCAGTCCCTTCACTGGTTGCCCTTCACACAAATTATATTTTAAAATATTCATTCTACCCCTAAAAAAAACGCTGCAGACAGATGTTAGCTGTAAATCAATGAGAAATCGCAAATGTCTTTTTCCACTTAAAGTTTTTCAGTTTGGCGTTTTTTTTATTCTTTTGGAGTTTTTTCACTTTTTTTTTTTTAAGCTCCTTGGCAGTTTTGCAAAGTTGCAGCATGTTGAGCCAATGGCATTTTTTTCCCTGAAACTGTGGCATTTTTCCCATAGAAGTCTATGGGAGTGAAAAAATGCCAAGATAAACGACATGTGGGTTTTTCAACTTTGGCATTTTAGCAGGCGGTTTTTATTCTTTTTTGGACTTTAGCAATCCAAAAAAGTGATGGAGATACCTTTTTAAATGAAATTTCGTAAGGTACCATTAAAAAAAAAAAAGAGTGAAAGGAAAAAATTGAATCTAACAAAATGTATCTTTTTTATAACAACATTTTTATACATTTTTTTAAAACAGGGATCAAGTTATGTGATTTATGTGGGCGGGCAGGGCACTAAAAATGTAGCCCACAATAATAAAAATGTAATGTGTGTGTGTTTTTCACTTTTTTTCTTTTTTTTTAAATTTTTTAGGTAGCACTACAACTCCCAGCATGGAACACACTGTTCCATGATGGGACTAGTAGTACCTGTACCAATTGTCTGTTGCAATCCTCCTGTATAATGTATCGATTTGGCCGGCCGCTCTTCTATGGTCCCCTGCACTGCTGTATGTATACACCTATTCATATTTCCCACAAAAAGCTGTGATTGGCAAGATGGCTCCAGCCAATCACAACTCTCTGTGGGATATATGAATATGTGTATATATACATCAGTGCAGGGGACCATAGAAGAGCAGCCGCCAGCATCTATACATTATACAGGAGGATCACAGCGTGTGTCAGGAGTGACATCCACTGTGATCTTTCCTTAATTGCAGGTACTACTGCTCCCAACATGGAGCACTTGTAGTACCTGCAATTATGGACACAACACAGCGGGTATCACTCCTGACACCCGATGCGATCGTCCTATCTATTGCACAGATGCGGAGCGGCTCTATACAGCACTTGCATCTCTGCACTATACTTCGGCCGGCCAGTGATATGAATAGAACATCACTCATTCATATTTCCCACTGAGAGCGGTGATTGGCTGCCACCATCCAGCCAATCCCCACTCTGGGCAGAAAATATGAATGAGTGATGTTCTATTCACATCATTGGCCTGAGTATAGTGCAGAGATTCGAGCGCTGTATAGAGCCGCTCCACATCTCTGCTATACTATGGACGATTGCATCGGGTGTCACGACTGACACCCGGGGCCATCTGTCTATTAGTACAGGTACTACTACTCCCACCATGGAACAATCTGTTCCATGCTGGGAGTAGTAGTATTACCTAAAAAATTTAAAAAACAAAAATAGAGAAAAAAAAGTGAAACACTATTAAAAAATGTATACAAATTTTGATATAAAAAATATAAATTTCGTTAAATACATTTTTTCCATCACTACTTCGTTCTTTTTTTGTTTTTTGGTACCCAACAAATTTTGGGTACCAAAAAAAAAAAAATGCAATTTCCACTCAAATGCAAAAAACGCCAGAAAAAAAAGCAAGAAAAAAACACAGGAAAATGCTGTGGCGTTTTTTCTGGCGTTTTTTTTTTTTTCTGGCGTTTTTTCAGGCCACGAAAAAAAAAAAAAGTAGAAACTTAGCCTAAAACAATGCCAAAATCTGTCCCACCCTAAATATCTCTATTAATTCACAGATAACACCTGATACACAATTTTCCGTTCATTCTGTAAATAAAATCTTTATTATTCCCAGTGAAGCTTAGATTTGGATGTGTGATGACTGGTAAAGCACATTACTAGTGATTAAACAGTAACTTCTCACCTAATAGGTTTTCTAGACCACATCTAATACAGTAATAATAGCTTCTGCTGTGTGTGTGTGTGTGTGTGTGTGTACGCGCACGCGCATTAAAGGGGTGTTCCAGGCAAAAACTTTTTTTATACATCAACTGGTTCCGGAAAGTTAAACAGATTTGTAAATTACTTCTATTAAAAAATCTTAATCCTTCCAATAGTTATTAGCTTCTGAAGTTTTCTGTCTAACTGCTCAATGATGATGTCACATCCCGGGAGCTGTGCATGATGGGAAAATATCCCCATAGGAACTGCACAGCTCCCGGGACGTGAGTCATCAGAAAGCAGTTAGACAGAAAACAGCAACTCAACTTCAGAAGCTAATAACTATTGGAAGGATTAAGATTTTTTAATAGAAGTAATTTATAAATCTGTTAAACTTTCCGGAGCCAGTTGATATATAAAAAAAAGTTTTTGCCTGGAATACCCCTTTAATAAATTAATCCTTATTGTGCCGGGGGGGGGGGGGGGACATGTTGTTTGGTCTTAATCCTAATAATTAGGGGGAAAAAACACATTGTACAGAACACTCTACAGTAGTGGTCTCAAACTGTGGCCCTCCAGATGTTGCAAAACTTCAACTTCCAGCATGCCCGGACAGCCAACGGCTGTCCGGGCATGCTGGGAGTTGAAGTTTTGCAACATCTGGAGGGCCACAGTTTAAGACCACTGCTCTACAGTGACTGTAGATTGTGAAGATGCTATTGTGTCCTGTCTGCATAGAAGCCATTGCAGTAGATGTAGGGAAAGTGTTCTATTCTGGACTATGCTCTGTGGTCACTTTCGCAGCTGTCCCCCTGTCACTTTACATTCAAGTCCTTTTGCAAACAGTTGTTCATTGGAAACCATCTGCAGCTGGGTGATTAATGCGCGGCCTCATTAACAAAACTAGGAAGACCCCAGCCATGTCCGGAACTTCCCCCTGCAGATTAATATTCCGCTGTACGCTGCAGATTTGACATTACCGAAGATCTGTGAAAGAATGTGGCATTTTATGTTTCTGTATGATGAATACAACATTAGATGGATACTAAGGTGGCAATGTCACCCTGGTGGCGCAATCCTTAAATATGCTCGGCAAAATTGTTTTGAATTACAAATTAGGAGATTGAAAGTTTAACCGCTTTCCACAGTATATAGGGGGAGATTTATCAAAACCTGTGTAGAGGAAAAGTTGCCCAGTTGCCCATAGCAACCAATCAAATTGTTTCTTTCATTTTGCAGAGGCCTTGTTAAAAGTGAAAGAAGCGATCTGATTGGTTGCTATGGGCAACTCAGCAACTTTCCCTCTGGACAGGTTTTGATAAATCTCCCCCATATAGAAGTGTATGGGACAGGGAACATTGTTGTAATGCACATGTGGGGACCACGGGGTGTTGCAGTGAGTGGTGGGGTCGGATGGTATTAACCCCTGGGGCAAGATGTTGTTAACCTCTAATGTTCGTGACGCCAGGATATGATTGTATGGTGTTTGGCACCGCCGACAACCAACCAATACAACATGTGATGAATGAGAGTCCAAAGCAGAGATTTGATGCAACTTGAACTTTTACTTGAAGAAGGGCTTGTGCTTGCTTTTAGGTCCAGGAACAAGAGTGTGAATATACAGACTACAACCCCTTATATACTAGGGGGCTGGACTAAAGCCCATTGGTAGCTGGTTGCCTGTGGTTACCTGTGCCCATGGAACTGTGGGTATATCATGTGATCACACATCACATGACTTATCACATGACCAGGGTAAATATCCTAACAACCTTCATATACAGTTTACATTTACTATACAATACATATAATAGAGGTACATACTTAATATAAAATAGAATACAATAGAATGACTTAGGGGGGGACCCTTCAGGAGAGCCCTATGGACCTGAGGGACTCAACCTGAGGGGACTTAAGGACGGTACAGAACCGTGTTCCGTACCGGGACACCACACACACTGCTGTACATTTATAGAGATGCTGTTTCCAAGCCGTCATCCAGCGCTTATCAACTACGTATCCAGTCCCAGATGTATAACATAGTAGATGCAAAGGTTATACTTAGGATTGCATTTAAGGGAAGCTAGG